>NW_026067944.1:23736851-23798155 GCF_014885135.2 Alexandromys fortis | reverse complement strand
TTTTTTAAATATCTTTTTTTTTTTTTTTTTTTTTTTTTTTTTTTTTTTTTTTTTTTTTTTTTTTTGTCTTCCAAGACAGATTTTCTCTGTGTAGCCCTAGCTGTCCTGGAATTCTCTCTGTAAACCAGACTTGCTTTGAACTCATAGAGATCGACCTGTCTCTGCCTCCTGAGTGTTAAGATTAAAGGCATTTTTGCCATCACTGCCCAGCTAAAAACACCTTTTTAAAAAAAAACCTTACAGTTCTTTTTTAAAATTAATTTATTTTTAAAATTTTTATGTACATTGGTGTTTCGCCTGCATGTATGTCTGTGTGAGGGTGTCAGATCCCCTGGAGCTGGAATTACAGACAGTTGTGAGCTGCCCTGTGAGTGCTGGGACTTGAACCTGGGTTCTTTGGAAGAGCAGTCAGTACTCTTAACCACCGAGCCATCTTTCCAGCCCCCAAACACATTTTTAAATGTATGAAAAGATTTTGGGCTTTCTACTTCCCTTCTTTACCTTCTGCATTTGTGGGGAAATGACTGAGTTCCATTTCTCTTCTAGAGTATCCATTTGTCACTCTAACTCTGGTGGCGATACTTCGATTCATTACCTCTTTGACTACCTTGGTTTTCTGGCAGAGTCCAATGTCTATCTTGGTAGTAGCACGGCCAAGAGAAACACCCACCAAGACACACCATCTGCTTGGAGACCCTTCGTCTGGAGCTATCTCAGAAGTGTTCTGTGAGTCTCGAGCTCATAGCGATCTAGCAGACTTCTGGGTTTTCCTGGACGTGGGTGACTCGCAGAATGTCAGAGATTATCTGGAAAAAACCTGACACTTAAAGTTCAAGTTTGCTTTTTCCCCGTCGTCACAAGGAATATCACTTTAGTTTTGAATATGCCTCTTCTTGTCCTCCTTGCTTGTGCACGAGCTCTTTTGAGTGTGTGGATGTGAGCACACAGTATGTGTGTATGTTCCTGATGCCAGAGGGCCTCCTGGGGGTGTTGTTCCTCCCTAGGGAACTTCTACCTTGCTTTTGGAGACAGCGTTTCTCCTTGGGTCCTAGTGCTCACTGATTAGGCTAGGCTGGTAGCCAATGGGTCCCAAGGACCCACCTACCTATGCCAGAATGATCATTCCTGGCTTTGTCATGTCGGGGTTGAGCATTAACTTGGGTTCTCAGGCTTGCAAGGTGTGTGCACTTCAGCAATAGGGCTGTCTTCCCAGCCCTATGCTCCCCCCCCACTACTTCTCTTACTTTTCTTTTTTGAGGGGGGCAGGGTTTTGCTATGTGTCCTAGGTTGGTTCTGAACTCACGGGCCTCTGACTTCTGTCATTCCCAAGGACTAGGGCTGGAGACATGCCATCCTATCTGGCTAGTTTTGAGTCACTTCTTTACTTTGTCTCTTACTAGGTTCTAGAAGAATCTTGGACCCTGGAGAAGCTGGAAACAGTTGAGGCCATTTGAGAAATCAGTCTAGGAGGTTCTTGAGGGCTGCCAAAATTGTTGAGGCAAGGATGAGAAAAAGAGAAGGTGATAAACAATGCTTAAAATTTTACACAAAGACTTAAAAATCTTATATGGATTTTTCAAAAATTAAAAACATGACATTTTCCAAAGAGAGTCTTATCAACATTTTACATGAACTATTGAAAGCCACAAAAAGTGTGGTATGGTGTATAGAGTAGCTTGAGTGGCAGGTTTCATGTCATAATTTTTGGACTGGAAATTACTTCTCTGACGCTTCAACACCCACTAATCTGAAGATTAGGTTCTGAGTTCTGACTAGGAAGTGCTGCTTGATTTCCTTTGTCACATGGTTGTGATCCCAAGTGATACTGCCAGGACTGGCCAATTGCTGGCCAATTTTCTGACCTCATCCAAAGATTGAGAAGTTGTTTAAATAGGGAGTTGCTTGTTTGCTTGTTAGTTGTAATTGTGCAAAACTAATGTTGACAGATTCATTTTTTCCCCTGGGACTATGAGAATGAAGAGTACTCAAACCCAAATCCTCATTGTCTTGCTGCTTTGCCACCTGAAGATGCTCGTGGTAGGCTCTACAAGAGAAACCTGGCTTCTCGGAGGCTGCTGGATCATCCTTCACAGAAGGCAAGATGAGACGACCCTTGTCTTGGATCAAGATTGCCAGACATTTCCCGGACACGAATCTGGTTTCGGGACTCCTCTCTGCTGTCATTTTCTCTATTCTAACTGCTAACCTCAGACATCAAACATTGCTAAGCTAATGTTAGATTTTCAGATACTTAGAGCTGAATAAACTCTTAATCAGATCATATCCTTTTATTAAGAGAAAGAGAGCATCCTTCAGATTTTAATTTTATTCACAGAATCTAAAATCAATGCTAATGAGTGTACAAACGTCCCCATTTGTCAGATTCTCCTCGCTGAGCTGTTGTGGCATCGGATACAGTTAGTCCTCCATAAGGCTTTGCTCTTAATCACGCTTGTCATGGCTTGTACTGAAACTCTGACATAACTTTAGTTGTAAAAAAAACCTCCGGATTAGCCCTAATGAAAGTCCCAAGGGCCTCATGATTAGGCAAGATTCCTCCGGGAAAAGCTCTCAGACACAAGGAAACTGCTTTTATCAAAATCACTTTAAATTCTGCCTTAGCTTCCACTTCACTTGATCTATTAATAGACACGGCTGGGATCTTAAGTTGAAACATATGATTTCTTGCTCTCAGACCTAACGGCAGCGAGAGGATTTTCAAGGGCTTCAGCACTCTCAGCTTTGGTGCATCTGCCTCTGATGGCATCAAAGTGCACACACCTTCCTCTCCAGCCAGATGCATCTGCCTCTGACGGCATCTGAAGTGTATACACCTTTCTCTTCAGCCAGATGTGAAGTGCACACACCTTCCGCTCCAGCCAGATGTATCTGTCTCTGATGGCATCAAAGTGCACACAGCTTCCTCTCCAGCCAGATGCATCTGCCTCTTACAGCATCCGAAGTGCACACACCTTCTTCTCCAGTCAGATGCATCTGTCTCTGATGGCATCCGAAGTGCACATACCTTCCGCTCCAGCCAGATGCATCTGTCTCTTATGGCAGCCAACGTGTACACACCTTTCTCTTCAGCCAGATGTGAAGTGCACACACCTTCCTCTCCAGTCAGATGCATCTGTGTCTTAAGGCATCTAAAGTGCACACACCTTCTTCTCCAGCCAGATGCTAGTTTATTTAGGCCCGCGGGCCTGGGTGTGGGACAATGGTTTATATTCTGTCAATTATATTTTAAATAAATGCTGATTGGCCAGTAGCCAGGCAGGAAGTATAGGCTGGACAACCAGACAGGAAGTAGAGGTGGGTCAATGAGAACAGGAGAATTCTGGGAAGAAGAAAATTGCTCTGCAGCTTGACCCAGCTACAGGAGAAGCAAGATGTGACTGCCTAGCTAAAAAAGGTACTGAGCTATGTGGCTAACATAGACAAGAATAATGAGCTAATATAAGTTATAAGAGTTAATAAGAAGCCTGAGCTAGTGGGCCAATCAGTTTATACCTAATGTAGACTCTGTGTGATTTCTTTGGGACTTAAAGACTGTGGGAACCGGGCAGGCTCAGAAAACCAGGTCAACAGGCCTCTGCTTGGTCATTCCAGCAGCTCCTATGGAAGAGGGCACCACAGTCTCCCAGAGGTAGGAACTGAATTCTCTTTGAGTCATAAGGGTAACAATAAAAAGTGTGCACTGTGTGAATGTCTTCAGAACACCACTTAACTCCCAAAGCCCCAGGGGAAAAAAAGCACTTCTTCCTTTAAGGAAGAATGCAAGACTTAGAGAGGTTGGCACACGTCCAAACTCATTTGGCCATAATAGCACAAACTGGATTTCAGAACATATATATATTGTTCTTTGAGACAGGGTTTCTCTGTGCAGTCCTGAGTGTCCTGGAACTCTCATTGTAGACCAGGCTGGCCTCAAACTCAGTGAGATCCGCCTGCCTCTGCCTCCCATGTGCTGGGATTAAAGGCATTCACCACCACTGTCCAGCCAGAATCTATATTCTTAGTGACTATTCTTTCTAAAAATGAAATTCATGTACAATGGTTACTAGTAACTACCTAATGATTATAGTAAAAAACTAATAGATTAAGAGCAACAATTTCCCCAAACCCCACAAGAAGTTATAGCACTTGTATGGTGCTTATGTTGTGATAGGTTCATCCCACTACTACAGGTTGCTGTAGATTGCCCACGTGGGTGCTGGGAACCGAACTCTTGGTCTTCTGGCAGAGCAGTCAGTTCTCTTAACCATTAAGTCATCTCTCCAGTCCCTAAGTAATGTACTGACCTGAACTTATGTACCTGCTTTAAGCAGTGCTAGAAGGTAAGTACTATCCTCACTGTTCCTTACTCCTGAGTTACTCCTTACCCGATGCCCCTGCCTTCCTGTCCATTCTGTTTACTGGAAAACAGAGCCTTTGGGTTTTCCCCAAGTCTTTCTTCTGTTGACCCTGGAAACAGAAGTACCTTTGTTGCTGGTTTTAACTGAAGTGCCTATAGCCTTGTCCCATCCCTGGTGTTTCTAATTGCTTGCTTTGAGGTATAGACTGGGCACTTTAAGATGCTGCGAGCCCCCAAATGCACACTTGACCCTGAGAACCATTGTTTGTTCACATCTAGCATCTGAGAGTTCTTTGTTGGGTGCAACTGTGCTGTGCACTACAGCGTACTTATCAGAGGACCGGATGTCTACAGCTCCCTTTCCAGCTGTGTCAACCAAAAGATGCCTCTCAACTGGATGTGTTGTATTTGGGGAAGAGGAGCAGGATGGCCCCTGTTGAGAATTACTGGTCTAGGGACATTTCCAGTAGCCCAGACTGTGGGAAGTCTTTCAGAAAGGAACTGAGAAGGGTGGCTGCTGTTACACTTGCTTCTAAATGGCAAAGTATACAGAGATGCTAAGGAGGTCTGGCAGGAAATCCTCCTGTCACTGGAAGAAACTTAATCAGGGTGCTTTCTGTTCTTTGGAGTTTTTCATTCCAATCAAAAAGATGGTAAATTTTTTGAGGAACATCTTGGAAAATTAAGGAAATGACACAAATTTTCCTAACTGATCTGAGACACACAGAAGGAACCTGAAGAAAAAAAAGTTAATTAGTGTGAACAGTCTGGCCTGGTGAGATCTTGTCTCAGGCTGGCGGATCACTGCTCTAAGTGGAGAGATAAAGATCAATGTCCTTGGTGCTGAGTGCGTGGAGACCCAGGTCGCACATACATCTGGTCACCCAGCTAACAGGGTGACAAATGGGTCAGAGCTGAGGTGCTACGGGGCAGAGTAGGGTTGGAATGAGTGCACGGAGGGAAGGCCGGGCTTGTGGATAAACTACTTTAGTGGAAGATTGGGGGTGAAAGGGAAGAGATGGGGGTAAACAACAGGTGCAGTAGCGAGAAAGTTGCCCTGCGTGGAGCTTGATCCTTTTAGGAGTTGCAGAGAACCAGAGCTGAACACAAACCTCAGAGGTACAGGGCAAGAGAGCTTCCATCTTCATTCACAGATTCCCATTTGCTCTTGCCTGAGAGCTACGTCCAGGCTCAATTATTCCCCAGTACCTTCATGGGTTCTGACATCAGGACGAGGGGTGGGGACTGGCAGTTGAGAGCAGCCAGTGGGCCTGGAAGGTGATTGGCGTTGGGGCATAAGCTTCAGCTTCAGTTTTCATTTGAAAACATGTTTGAAAGTAGCTTTGCTTTGTAACTATGTTTAATAATTTTTATTTCTAATCATTTATTTTCTATCTTTTCCTTGTCCCTCCCCGCAAACAAGATTTCTCTGTGTAACCCTAGCTCTTCTGGAACTCTCACTGCAGACTAGGCTGACCTCAGATTCAGAGATCCGCCTGCCTCTGCCTCCTGATTGCTGGGATTAAAGGCACGTGCCACCAATACCCAGCAATGATGTTTAATTTTTAATAAAAATTCTGTTACATTTAAAAACTTTGGGAAAGTCTACCAAGCTACCCTTAAAGATACCTGTGCCTTATCTTATCTATTCGTTTGTTTATTTGAGACCACATCAAGACAACTTCCACAGACTGAGAAGCCATCCCAGGCCTGCTCTCAGCTCCTCTTTCCACAAGTCCTTTCAGGTCCATTCAAAACCAGACATTGTCCTTTCCCTGTTTCTCATTAATTCAGGACAATGCCAGGTTTTTGGTGGTGGCTGTTGCTTTTTGTTTCTTCTCTTCCTTTTATGAACTCACTTCCAATTCTTTCAGTTTCTTAAATCTAGATGGTGTTGGCATGTTTCTCCTTCTCATTCCACCCTGACTCCCAGTGACTTCCTCCTTCCTCTTCTTTAGGTATGGCTCAATGTCCCTTCTTCACTGGGACCTAACTTTCTACGGAAAGGCTTTCTCATTCATTGTTATACTCCAATCTATTTGTCTTCATCTGGCATGCTTGTAACGGTTTTGTATGCTCATTTTATCTATTTCCCTCACTAGAATATAACCTTTGTACAAGCCAGGATCATATCTATATCCTTGATATCTCTAGTAGGGTTGCCAGATTTAGCAAAGAGAAATATTGGTTTCCCAGTTAATCATGAAGATAAGATGAGTCATAAATAATGTTTTAGTATAAGGCTGTCCAAGAACTGAATAGGACATAGTTATTACTAAAATTATTTATGGTTCGTCAGAAATTCAAGTTTAACTGGGTATCTTGTATTTCATCTGGCAGTCTAGTCCCTAGGTCCTAACATATGACTCTCACCACGTATTATTAGAGGAAAACTTGATAGCAGCGAATTGAAGTTGCTGCCATGGCAACAAAGCAGAACGGATATGCTAACCTTGTAAAATCAAAGCCAGGGCAGCTATCACTTTCCATATTTCTGTTCTGACTTGCATATCTTTGCACCCCAGGAGAACATAGTCAACCCACTTCCAAAGTCTCGGGCAGCCCCGAACTGGGAGGGATGCTGACCTTATAGAGGAAGCTTTATAAGTTGTGTTCAGCTCGCCAGACAATCATGCCTCATTTTCAATGTGACCTTCTCCTTGGGTATCAGTTTCTGTTGGCTCTTTCTCCCAAGACTGATTCTTCCATTTCAACCCTTCATCCATAGCACCCTGCTCTAAGGTTGGTAAGAGGGATTTCACACAGGATTTCCAAATGGATTGACAACCAATAAATAGAAGGATAACAGACTGTCTCCACTCAAGGCGGCCAACAAGTTTCCCAGGCCAGAGGACCTTTCCTGCAAAGACCAGAGAAACCCAGATCCGGTCATCCCCAGACAGCTATTCCCCTAAAGTGAATGGATTACTGCTTCTTCTTGGCGGCTGCTGAACTTCTTGTTTAATTTCATTGTACATGACTACCAGAATTAGATGCCTGCTGTCCTGGGTATCCACACAGTTTAGACGAATGCCTGGTTCATAGTCTCTACAGATTCCTGTACTTGTGATCTCAGAGTAAAGCCCATGGGAAGTGCTCCCACCCCGAGTTCCCAGAATGGGCTTCTCTGGCCCACCAGTCCTGGATATCAAGACCGGAAAATGATCATTTGCAACATCCACAGAACACTTATTTACTGAGGAACAGAAAGCCACAGACATTTCCAAATGCGTTTCCACAAACACACTGAATTCCTTGACTGTGAAAAGTGAGTCCCTGTGTCCCCAGAGGGTGTGAGAGTCTCAAGGGAACCATGTGAATCCATTCTCAATTACAGGAGCAGCTTCGGTCTCACTTAGGTCCTGTGGGGTCCCTGGAATTGGGGGTGAAGTGGCTCCTGAGAGGCTCCCAGCACTTGTAGTAGTTCTCATCCAGACAGTTGCAGGTCTTGAGTCCCCACTTGGTGACTGCCAAGCTCAATGAAGACTCAAACATAAATGCCTGTAGGAAATAAGATGAAGACGAGAAGAAGCGGTAAGGGGATAATAGAGTGTGCTTAGTTACATACGTAGAGAAGGTATGGGTGGACAAAACATCGGACTAATTGTGGTCACATGTACTGCCATGACGAGGGAAAACATGAGCCCAGGGTTCTGGATCTGGCTTACCATGTATAAGCTGATGAAGATGTCTACAAGGTTTCTATCTACTTACGGCCCTGAGTGTGGGACTAGCCTTGCTCATAGCAGTCTGGAGGCAAAGTTTTTATTTCCAAGGGCAGATGTGGGATAATCCTGGGGTCTTCTCGGGGACCATCACTCGTGGTGAGGTCCTGATATGTAGGGCATACTTTTACTTCACAAAGGAAGGAGCAAAGCCCCAAGCTGAGAGGTGTCTTGTCTAAGGGGGTAACTGATGGTAGAACTGAGGTCTTAACCTGTTTCTTCAGGAGCCTGACCAAGAGTTCAGCTCAGAAAAAGGAAAAAGAAGAAAGGCGAGCAAATGAAGATGGTCCATAAAGGGACTGATGCTGCACACCCCACTGTGTTCTGGATGTTTCTGGTCACAGTAGAAAGAAGCTGAAAAATATTCTATATAGACTAGACATTTCAGCTTTTTATCAGTGGTTGATTTTTCTATCTATAGTGTCTTTTGTAAAATAATGTGAACAACCCAAACCTTACAATTATTTTTGCTTTCATTAAGAAATTAAAAACCCTCTAGACAGGCCAAAGGAAAATTATATTATTCTTTTGTGATAGCACTCAGAACACCTGCATTAATGTTTGGGTCTCACACACATGAATTTCTCCTAGTCTGTGTCAGTGGAGATATGTGTCTTTGCCTGAACTCTATACCTTTGAATGCGAAGGTTTAAAGCCCTATTCACACATGAGGGTAAACGTTACAGCCATTATTATTGTGGTCTTCTGCTGACTTCTTAAGAGTTTTGCTGTTAGGCTGAGCCGTGAAAGATCATATAAACCACTTCCCACTGGAATAAGGCTATGGCAGACTGGTCTGTGTCTGCGTTATGTGATGGGAAATGGTAAGGGAGACATAAAGTTAGGTCTCGGTAAAGTTTCTATTTATGTGTATTTATCTCTGGGGGTGAGGATGCACACATGCATACAAGTGCCTGTGGAGGGTGCCCTCCAGATATTCTGGACCTCCAGAAACCCAGCCCCTTACCATCCTAATCCCCTTCCTAAATCAGCCCCATCTCACTGGCAATCCAGGTCTTAGACTCAAATTCTTACTGCATGTGAAAAACAGCCCTGTACCTCACTATTGTGGAATATTGCTCTGAGTAGCTTGGCTTTCAAAAGCCCATTTGGAGGCCCAAGGGTTATTGACGAACACTAGGGTGGATTGTGTACGCTCAAGGGCTGTCAGAGGCAAAAGCCTGAGATCATTGAACTGTCTCACAGAGCTGTAGGTTCCTATAGATGCTCCCAGGAGGCTCACGAAAGGGGTAACGGAGCCTAGGCTAAGGAGAAAGGAAGAGCTCTGTGTCCCTTTTTTTTTTTTTTTAAATAAAAGAAGCCCTGGCCTTGGACTTGGGCCTCAAAGCAAACCCCACAGGACAGGTGGACAGTTAATGCTGGGGAGTGTACAAGCCAGGCTTTTTGTCAAGCAGGTTTGTGCTGTGGGTGTTAAACCATGTAGCATTGAAGGCATTTGTTTTAAAATGTGCAGCAAGTCTGCATGCATATGGCTTCGCATAAAATTATTTCTTGTGGTCCAGTAAGTCTGTTTCCAAGAATTCAAAAAATAAATAAGTAAAATAAAATCAAGTACCGCGGCCAACTGCAATTGTGTTCCACCTCAGTGTTTACAGCTGGACACAAGAGGAATACAAAACAGGCTTTAAATCCCATCAGCTTCACCCCATGCCAAAGGAGAACAAAGAAAATGAAAAAAGCAACTGAGAATTGCTGTTGCCAGCCCTGACTATAGAGAGGCAAAAAACTGCTTGACCCTCCTTTGCTTTCAGGACTGGCTGAAGGTGACATTTGCCTCCTGTGCTACTGTGGTCCTCGGAATTGCTTCCCATACAGAATACTCTGGGACAGGGCTGCATTTAGATATGGCAAGACCCTTCAAAGAGTATTAATAATGCTTCCTTGTATTTAAAGTTACTGAACACTCCATAGGGCATTGTAACTTGCAGATGTCCTCTGGGTTGGATACTATATTCACTCTACAGATGGGAAAATGAAGCGTGGCAAGCTTACGTAGGAATTAAGAGCTGGGATTTGAGCTGGTCTGACTCCCTGTCAAACTCCTACGCTATCACACCAGAAGTGTAGGGTGCATATGGCTGTATGTATGTGGACTTTTAACGTGTACACATAGACACAAAACCCTTCCCCACTCCACCTCTGTGACTTCAGAGAGACGGGAAAGAGCTGCTATCCTCTACTGAATTTTCAGAGCCCAGAAGCAGGCCCCTGACGCATCAGGCTGCTTACCATGGTACCATCAGCAATCCGCTCGGGTGCCAACTGGGCCTTGCTGGCCTTCTCAAAGCAGTCTGCATCCGGACCGTGAGGGGTCATGGCACTGTGCAGGCTGCCTCCCCCTGGCAGGAATCCACCTTGCTTTGCCTCATAGTGACCTTTGATGAGTCCCATGAATTCACTCATGCAGTTCCCTGGGAAGGTTGAAGCAGTGGTATTTTTATTATCCAAGACTAGACCCATGAAAATATAGTATTTCTTCTAGATTTTCAGGTCTCATATATCAAATTCACCAAAGAATTCCACAATAGTACATGGTTTCACCACATTTCTGGTTCCCAGTCTAGATCAAAGTGGTGTGCGTGTGTGTGTGTGTGTGTGTGTGTGTGTGAAGATAATGACAGAGGACAAGCTCTAGATCTACACTCCATTATCAAGTGATAAGCTATGAGGCAGATGGTTGGTTTCTGTAAAACACCGATTCATCATAACAGATAACCGAATCTGAACAGGATAGAATCTCATTCTTCTGTTCTCTTGGACCCCGAAATCTTAACTTTGGAAATAATCCTTCTTTCTACTCCAGACAGAGGGCGTTTCTATGTGATTCCTTGTGGATTACTCCCTGGGCTCTGCTTTCATGCCTCCAGTGAATGGAAGGCTCCATGGAGCAACCTATCTTGTTATTGAATAGCTCTCAGGGTTTGTTATTCTTTTATAATTAAGTGGACATTTTTACATCGCCTTCAGGAGTCACATGGAATTTGACAAAGCCCACTCTGCTTCCTTTCTTTTGGTATTTTATTTTTGGTGAAATAAAACTCTTTCTCAACATGACAAAAACCTAAGGGCAAGAATGAAGGAAATCTGACACCTGGGTAAATGCAGATACCTTCCCACCTCTGCCAACCCAGTCATCTGTCTGCTTCCCCCGCCACTCGCTTGCCCCTCCACCCGTACTCAGAATATAGAGATACTAGTCTAACTACTGTGCGACACAGAGGGTTAAGAAACGACCTGCTCAGAGCTGCTCCTTGTCTGTCCTGTGGAAAGACAGAAGGTGCTGGGCACGTGACATTGAAGTGACAGTCCTGGCAAAGGCAAACACTCGACAGGCCAGGGCCATGTCCTTCTTCTCTCCATGTGAAATATAAGCAGGTACTACAACACTTCCGCAATCAACTGAGCAGTCACTCATCCCCTGCCACCTACACAACACACTGCTCCAGGACCTAACAGTAAACAGGTAGCAACCCTGAGGAGAAAGGGAGGCCTAGATTATAGCCCCACACACCTCTCCGAAAGCAGGTAAAGGAAGAGAAGCAAATGGAAGCCCTAAGAAACTGAATTGTCTTTTCTCTTGAGGGGAGGGGGTTTCAAGACAGGGTTTCTCTGTAACTTTGGAGCCTGTCCTGAAACTAGCTCTTGTAGACAAGGCTGGCCTCGAACTCACAAAGATCCGCCTGCCTCTGCCTCCCGAGCGCTGGGATTAAAGGTGTGTGCCGCCACTGTCCAGCTAAGACACTGTGATCTAAGTTCTGCACGGAGCTTCAGTCTGCAGTCACATTCCTCGCTGCACTACCTGTCGCCAGGGTCACCTTCACAGTTTAATTTTAAGAAGAGAGCAGGACAGAATTTGGTTTTGATCTGAATGTGAATTTAGTTAGCAGTGAGTTGGGTGAAGATATTCTACATGGCTTTTGATGTTTCAAAGGACAGTGGGAGGGTAGACCTTGCCTTCCTGATTAAAGCTGGCTCTAGTTGACTCAGGTGCATTAACATGACTAGAGGCAATATTTCTACAGAAATAATTCTCCAATTCCCCTTAAAGTCACATCAAAGTAACAAAGATTTGGAGTATCGCTACAGCGATATTTTCATATCTCTGATAAAACTAATTTTTAACTTCGGGTTCTGTGTGGGTTTTTTTTTTTCCAAACCAACTCAGGGCACCACATATTTATGAGATGGTATTTGGGGGAAAGTCACTAAAAACATCACAGGAGGCGTGTAGCAAGGACCACTGTTTCAGGCGCTCTGCAGTACAAAGGAGATTAAGGAGTGAACCGGGAGCCCGGAGCACAGCGGTGCAGTTTTTGTCCCTCTACCTAGGAGGGGAGACAAGCCCTCCACCACTGCTCTCAACAGAGAGACTGTAGACTCTGGGTCAGA
Organism: Alexandromys fortis; assembly: GCF_014885135.2. Taxonomy (NCBI): domain Eukaryota; kingdom Metazoa; phylum Chordata; class Mammalia; order Rodentia; family Cricetidae; genus Alexandromys; species Alexandromys fortis. Next base: position 23,785,663 of record NW_026067944.1, on the reverse strand, counting down.
AGCCTCTGGCGTCCTAGTTCAAAGGGCAGCCTCTGAGTTTCTACTTTAAAGCCAACGAATTAAACTCTGGAAGAGAGAAGCTTGAGAATAAACTTGAAAGGGAAAGGGTACTCTTGATGGTGACCTTGAAGGGGCACGCTGGCTGTCATCTGACTGTGAAGTGGCCCTCTTTCATCCCACAGCCTTACTTCCCCACCCTCCCAAATGCTTAAACTGCCTATTCAGTGCATCTGTCCACCATGAAGCTCTGGTACCTGGGAACTGTTACAGAGAGGAACTTATATACACAGAAAGTTCTGTAGTTAACTATGGAAAATAATTTGTTTTCTAGACTGTTCCGGCTGAAAATGCACATTGCAGCCTTTCCAGCCCTCTATGTTCAAAAAAAAAAAATGTAAAATCCTCCTGAAAGCAGAATTGTACCTTGACCTGTTTAATTTGCACAATTAAAAATGTCAACCTCATTAAACACAGCTGCAGTGTACTTATTCACTCTTGGTAACGCATTTGCTGACTGCATAAATATTTCTAGACGTGGATTATGCACAGGCCACAGCACTAGCTGCATCAATTAGCAGTCACAGGCGTCTGCTTTGGCATCAGACAATCTGCAATTTAATCCCGACCCTGCCACTCAACTAACCGTGAGACCTGGAGAATGGCTTCCTTCCCCGTGTTGGTCTCATCTTCAGAAAAACAGAGAGGGAGATAATTGATATTATCTATTTCTTGCTGCTGTTATAACCCAAATAAGTTAATACTTTAAAAAAAAACTTATAGTAGGGCTTTACAAACTTGCCAACAATAATTAGTCTTAATAATACAAATAAAATAAAACTGAATTTGTTCGACTCTCCTTCTTTGTGCTGCTGACTGGTGGGGAGGGGAAGAAAAGCTATCAAATGGTCTTACCCATTAGTGAATTCTACCAATACTACCAGCTCTGCACCATCAACCTGCCGGTGAAATGTGCCTATACATGCAGTAGTGGCATGACTGTCATGGGGTAACCAACTGCTCTCTAGATTTGAGGCCTGTGTCATAAATGATCCTTTGCTTTGTTCTGGAAGTCTGGTCAAAACCCAAGCCTTGGGAAGTCATAGGCCCTGCAAAGAAAATTACTATTGATATTTAACTACATAGGACTGGTTTGATGGGATGATTGGTATTTGTGAGTTATGTGGTGGCATAACATCAAATTTCCTTCTAAATATCCATGCTTATTTCTCAGACAGAAACTGCCCTCAACCCTACTCAAAGAAGCTTCTGTTTGCAGTGGACACTGGTGAACTCAGAGTCTCATTGGCTGCTCAAGATGCTGAAAATATGTGGAAAATGGGAGCTGAAGCCTAGAGCAAGTGTTTATACTATCCCTTCTAGGGCTCAAGGGATGCTGTGGGAAGACAGAGTGAAGTAACATAAAAACTGGAAGATAGGAGGTAGAGTAGCAAGCACCATCACCTACATACAGAACGGCAATGTAGTTAGGAACTTATAGGAGCTTCAGTTACTTGGTAAGGCTCACACATGGCAGGCATGCTTAATGGTCAGTCATAGATCAGGGAGAGGCCCTCTCAATGGTCAGTCATGGATTCTGGGGGGCTAATGGGAAATGGTCCCTTACTGCTGAACTATAGGCCACTCATGGAGGGTGGACAGGTAAAGGGAGTCAACTTCATGATTCCATGATGGTCAGCCATTGTCTTCAGTTTTGTACTAACTGGTCTACCCCTAGGCTCCAATGAGTAGTTTCAATTCCAAGGTCATAGAGAAGGTCTTGGTCAAACTCAGGCGGATACAAATTAAACAAAAAGAATGGAATGTGGGCCGGGCAGGCAGTGGTGGTGCAGGCCTTTAATCCCAGCACTCGGGAGGAAGAGACAGGTGGATCTTTGGATCTTCGGATCTTCGTGAGTTCTGAGGCCAGCCTGGTCTACAAGAGTCAGTTCCAGGGCAGCCAGGGCTGTTACACAGAGAAACCCTGTCTTGAAAAACCAAAAAAATAAAAACCAGAATGGACTGTGGGATAGAAATCAATAGAAATGAGGGGGTGTATGTGGAATGGGGGAGATGAGAAAAGGTGGGGGTGAGGGCAGTCAGAACGCGTTATAAACACATATGGAATTGTCAAAGAAAACAATTCATTAACAACACCCCCATCTTCCAGAATAGTTGATCTCTCAGATTAGATCGCTGTCTGCTTTGTTTTGTCAAAATAATTAAATAAGGAACATTTTACTTGTTCTCGGATCAGATTTAAGTAGTTTCCCCCAAACAAACGACTCCCCACCCTTTATAAAGATCTGAAACGCACGGTCTCGCTTCACAGGCTTCCAACCTTTCTGTCTCTCTTTCGAGCCAGAGAAACAGGAGCCAAGTTCATTCCACGAATCCCCCTGCAGGTACTGTGAGGTTGGAGCCTCATAAAGCCCAATAGTAGCCTGAGAGACCGGATTCTAAACTCAAGGCACGTCAGGGGGTCCAAGAACAACCTGGCCATCATCCCCAGTGCCTCATTACTTTGCTGTTCCTAGTGTCCAGCGGTATTCTGGTGAAACAGAGACTTACTGTGGTAATAAGGAGGCCGGAAGGTCTTATTTGCCACCCCCCACCGAGGTGGGAAGATGACAAAGTCAGCAATGGCCACTCCAGGTCGGGTAGACTTGGCCGTGAGCACTGTGAAAATGGAAGGATCCTGTGGACACATAAGAGGAGGCTGAAGGTAAGACGCCTGGGAGGGGAGGGAGCCATGACAGCTTGTCACCTGCACAGGAAGGTGTTTTCAAGTGACACTTTCTGATTAAGCGACCCAGGTCAGACTTAGATATTTGGGCTCTGATTGAATTGCAGTAATCATTCATGTGGCTGTCTTCTTGCTGTGATGGAAGCAAAATGCATTCACGCCAGGTAAGAGGACCGGCAGCTGCGGTCTTAGCCTGCTGAGTCTACATTAGGGGCGCCCTATTTCCCTCCAGCACGGACAGCGAGAGTACCTGACTTCTTCTACCCAATAGCCTGAATGGCAGGGAGCTTGGTGCTGCTCAGAGAAGGTCGGGGAACAAACAAAACAGCATCCACATCCTAGCGTGGAGGTCAGGATGCTTCTTGGGGAGGCAGGGCATCAGAGTCCAGATGGTGTCCACAGGCGGGAAAAACCTGAGAACTGGTTAAAATTAATTAATTTTCTGACTCTTGATTGACTCTCAGAAGGACGAGATTACACTTTTTCCAAGAACTCTAGACTCCTAGGTGGAAAGACCAAGATTCAATGTGATCAATATCTGTGTCATTATCAGAAGCGGTGCTGACACCGGCAGATTCAGAGATTGAGAATCTGTTCTCTACTCCTTTAACTTTAACTGGGGAAAGGAGAACGTGGCTATTCCTTTTTCAAAATAACTCTCTGTTGAATTTGCTCTTTGATGGCTTCATGCATTTATGCAGTGCATTCTGGTGACCGCCAGCCCTCTCCTGGTCGCGCCCCCCCTTCCTCATCTCCCGTGACAGGATCAGGGAAAGCTTCAAAGGCCTATGACTTGAGCTAACTCTTTAAAAGTGAACAAAAGAAAGGTAGGGGAGAAAAGAGGAACAGAGGGAGGGATTTTTATCGGGGAAGATAGAAAAGATATCAAGGTCCTCTGAACTTTTGTAAAGCAGGGAAAGGTTAAAGCCAGAGGGATGCGGTGAAGGATGAAGGAGTAGTGAGATGCGGTACTAGAGAAAGGAGCCCAGGGCCGGATGGTGAGGAGTACCAAATGCCATGCTTTCAAGCTCAGACTTAATCCTAAATCGTGGGGAGCCTGCAAAGGTTTTCCACAGCGGCGATCAGACTGAATTTAGGGGAGATAAGCACCCCAGCAGTACAGAGAAGAGTGAATCTCTGTAAATTCAAATGAAAACCAAAACAAAACACAAAACCATGGACAAAACAGAAAGTCGACCCAATTCTTCTTGCTGGAAGTTACCGTTTTTTCCTTTCATTTGTCAGGGGAAATGGTCGGAAACTATTAAAAGAAAGACAAGGTAGGAAGGCTCAAATAGAGCTTTACCAAAGTCTCAGGGTACTTCTTCACAATGCTTTGGGCTTGGAATCTTGATTTTCTTTTTCCCCTTTGGTTTTATTAAGATTCACTGTTGTTCAGAAAGGTAGTCTGGGGCCCCTAGAGAGAAACTGAATTGGCTCAGAGTAATCCTTCTATCTCTGACTCTCTGGCTTCTGCCCCAATTATCCCTCAGCTTGTGGGTTATGTTAATCTATTATGAAGTACACCACAGAATGAGCTTCCCCTCAGGGTCACAGAACTAGTACTTTATCTGGGCTCTCGGGAGCCTGTACGGTAGACCAGGGACCTATCCTTGGCCCCCTAACTGACTAAAAAATATGACTAAATTCAAACATTGGGCTTTTTTTAAAAAAAAAAATTCAAGTGTTCAACCTTTGCGTAACTTTAGAAGAGGCCTCCCCTGCTCTTCATAGCCAACCACAGCCAGAAGCAGAGGCTAGGGAGCAGGGAAGCAGCCAGAGCAGAGTACACATCCCAGGTTTGCAAGGTTGCCAGGTCTGTAAACGATTCTCCCTCCTGCCTTCAGCATTAGCATTAGCAGGTTTTCCTTTACCCAAGCAGGAGAGTTGTGATTACACAGAGGCAAAGTAAATTAGGTTGAGTATTTCCTGGCTTCCTTGTTTGCCCTGGAATGTATTCCTTCACCAAAGGGCAGGTGCCCCTGTTGAGGCTGTGCAAGGATGACCTTGAGAACCTTAGCTCTGTGACTGTCCACGGGTATACTCTGGATCCCTCCCATTCAAGGGCTGTCCGGTCCCCAGGGTTCCTGCATGGCCCAGACTTACCGCATGGTCAAAGGCCACTGCATTGATCACCATGAAGTTCTCTAGGTTGTACTTGTAGGGCGTATAGTTTCCGTGCCAGGCCACAACATTGAACGGGGAGACACTCTAATCACAAAAAACCAGGAGAGCATGGTCTTAGGATGTAATATTTCCATAGCTGCAGACTTGCAGTACTTACCGACATCACTCTTTTTATTTGCTATTGTTCTAAATTTAACTAGACCATCCTTTGGGAGCATCGTAGCTCATAATCATTCTGCAGTTGCTTCGCACACCCTCTCCTAGGTCCTCACTTCGTCGTTAACCCCTTTTCCAGTTCAGAGGCTGCAGCTGTCAGACCCGTCGCGGGTACAGCCAAAGCCTAGCACACTCAAGCGGTACTTTTTTCCATTTTTAACTTAACTGTAGGCATCTGTAGATGCCAGCAGTTCTCAAACAATCTGGGCTTCCCTCTGTTTCCTGGTGCAGCAGGCACTTGCTGTGCTGTTTCTCCAGGATTTTGCTGTCTAAAGGAACTTCTCATAGACACAGTGTCTGCTGTTGAGCTCATGGAAGAAGACACCCTGAAAAGCCCCAGTCTACATGTTTGAGATTTCAGAATGACATTAACACCGTGCTCTGTTTCATCTGGAGTAGGAGATCACTTTGGGGCTATGGTATTATAATCTTCCTCATGGGTACTGTGTATCTAATCCAGAAGGACGATCTGATAAAGAATATTCTCAAGTTCAGGGTATATGAATGGTCAAAATACTGAGAATAAGAGATGCTCAGCCGTAAATGGGACATCTGTATCAATGCTCATCCAGCCAGACCAAGGCTCAAGGACCATCTTGAAAGAAGAAGAGGCAGAAATAATATAAGAGTTGGGAGATGGGAAGGAATATAGTGAAGTATTTATTGCCTTCTACACATGAATGGTTGCCAAACTAATAAACTCATAGCAGCAAGATGTGCATAAGAGCAACCTAGCCAAAATTCTGCTATAAATGGTGTAGATGATCTCCAGGCCTCCAGGCACTGAAGATGTGTCACTGGTAGGATACCCATGTTCCTGTGGGTGGCCCTACATGCATGCACATATAGGTAGCACTAACTGTAATTAGGGGGTGAACAATAAAAACTAGGGGGTGAAAAGATGTGAAGTGTTGAGGTTCCTGAGCCTTACCACAGTGGGAAGGCATTGGCATTCCTAGTCATGAGAAAAAGAAAGGAAAGTACTGTTATAGGATGCCGGCAGGAGCCAGAACCATGAAGAAAAGTATATTTGTAAATATTTGTAGCTAGTTCTTTGTGGAAACAAAGCTCTGATTTATAGTATTTCCTGTTATCTCTGGTATGAATACTCTCACTATGATATTTATCTCCCCCTAATAATATTTTTTTGGTGAAAAAAAGAACACAAAGAAACAATGCTGAGTGCCTGGTTTTGAGTCCCAGTATGACGCTGCTGAAACCCAGAGTGGTACAGATGTGTGCACATCAGCTTTTACAAGTTGCAATGAACTGACTCCCCACACTGAGGCCACTCAACAGGAGATAGACCAGGCCCTATTCATGTCTTCAATAGTGAGGAAGCGATGAAGAAATGTCCAACTATTCTCTCTCCTGTCATCAAGTTTCTTCCAGTTGAACCAAACAACAGACAGTAGACTAAGGAGCCCAGGCTACTCTGTAGACAAATGTCACTCTCCCAGGTTACAGACCATGGCAATGGAGAATGGGACAGTGGGACCATCACAAGGCTCCCCTGGGAAGTAGAAAGCTTTCTTTCTACAGCAGCTGCTGGCTACTGCCAGAAAGGAGGCCCTTTATCAACTGAGTGTGATAGAGGAGGGTCATTTGTCTATCTGTTGCTTTCATTGGTTAATTAATAAAGGAACTGCTTGGCCTTTGATAGGACAGAAAATTAGGTAGGCGAAGTAGACCGAACAGAATGCTGGGAGAAAGAAGCCGAGTCAGGCAGTCGCCATGATTCTCCTCTCCTAGGCAGATGTAGGTTAAGATCTTCCGGTAAGCCACCATCTCATGGTGCTACACACATTAATAGAGATGGGTTAATCAAGATGTGAGAATTAGCCAGTAAGAGGCTAGAACTAATGAGCCAAGCAGTGTTTAAAAAAATACAGTTTCCGTGTAATTATTTCAGGTAAAGCTAGCCGGGTGGCGGGACGTGGCCCGCCGCTCCTCCACACTACATGAGTGTAAAATAATAATAGTCTGGGGAGCATACTTAAAGCTCATGCAGATTTGTTCTTCGGATCCCCCAGAGGTTAACGCTTTTTGCCAGATGAGAGAATTCATGTAGGCATAAGCATCTTAAACAAGGCTTGCTGTGGAATTCGTGTAGGTATAAGCATCTTAAACGAGGCTTTCTGTGGCTTTCTAATACAAATGCTCTCTGAACAACTTCTGAAAAATCCCGACCCAGAGAACATGAGGACTACACATGACTGTTTGCTCCAGGGCTTAAGCTGAAGTTTCAGACTCATTAGTCTCTGCTAGTTGGCATGGCCTTTCGTGCTAGTCAAGGAAAATAATGTGTGCCATGCAAATGCAGACAACAAATCAGACAAAACAATAAAGCAGACAATAGCAACAGAAGGGCTATTTGGGTACCTTTCATTATATGATTAATCTGTTCTAACACTCTGCTCTTGAGAAGTTAAGTAATAACACATAGTAATAGCCTGGCATGATGGGGCACACTCGAAATATCCTTTTTTGGAAGGTAGAAGCAGGAGGGTCAGGAATTCAAAGTAACTCTCAGCTACAAGGAAAATTCAAGGCCAAACTGAGCTACATGAGACCTTGTGTCAAAAAAAAAATACCCCCCGCAAAAAAAAAACAAAAACAAGAAGTCATATAGTATTATAGCATAGATTATATATTTTTTTTCATATGACACACTTTCAGAAGGGACAGAATGTTGGCATCTCTCAGAATTAATTTTATATTATTGCCTGTGATGTTATGTTCTGAGTTTACTAGGTCCCTGGGATAGTTGAAGTTAATTAGCAAATTCTCTTTGTTTTAGATCAATGACCAATCACTTGTATTTGAAATGAGGTTGTCACTGAGGAATATCAATCTTGGCTGATCTCTGTGGTGACTCAGCTTCTTTTTCAGAACATATTAGGTGGCCTCTATGGCATGTTCCCCATGTCATTTCCAGAGACCAGCATAGTGCCAAATTTCCACTGCTAGAAAGTATAAAGAGTATAACCTGTAGAGTCTAACAGTTGGGGGTTTTAACCCTGGTTCTATCGCTTACTGGGACATGGGTGATTAATTATCGCTATCTGGCCTATTTTCATGACTAGGAAGGCAAGCAGTATGTAATTTGCAGTACCTTAGTAGTGTGATAAAGACAAAAGGATGTGCTAGGCGGTGGTGGCACACGCCTTTAATCGCAGCACTCTGGAGGCAGAGGCAGGAGGATCTCTGTGAGTTCGAGGCCAACCTGGTCTACAGAGCGAGTTCCAGGACAGGCTCCAAAGCTACAGAGAAATCCCGCCTAGAAAAACAAACAAACAAAGAATAGACAAAAAGATGCGTGTAATGTACCTAATGTTGACCTTGACTTTTAACTGATGCTTCATAACTCCACATTCAGACCAACAGACAGACGTACTTTACCTGTTTGGAAGCAAACAGCTTGCCTTGGTATTTATTAATCACAGTGTAGCCTCCTGGCACTTGACGATCTTCATACCAGGCAACAGGGATCAAGAAATCACGAGGATTGGCCAAGCCGTTTGCTCCTAGAACACAGTAATCCAAACTCAATTTAGATATTTCCAGAGTCAAAGGGAAGATGCCTGCAAAAGGGAAGGCCTTCTTCTGTGTCAAGAATCATTCCACAAATTATCATCAAAATCCTTGCTGTATTCCCAGCCGGGGCGATGGCTGAGTGCCTGCCTGCCCGGCAATGTGAGCCCCTAGGTTCAATCCCAGACAAAACAGAATCTGCTGGATCTCAGTCTGGTAGATTTGCAGAAAGATCCAAGAGTTTTGGTTGAAAAACAGAAAATTTCAAAAATCCTCATATGCAGCATTGTTTTCTAAAGTTGGAGAGTGATTACGGCTCATTTGTTATTTTTATAATCATCACATCATTATTCATTTACCACAGGTGAGAGAAAGGGCGAGGGAGGAACCAGAGAGGAGGAGGGGGCAAGAGTTGAGAGAACAGCAGCAGATCTCTGTCCAAGGAAGCCTGGAGACTCTTTCCAACACAGGCTTAGACCTTGATCTCTTAGAAAAAGGCTACAAGCTATTGTCCCAGGCCGGCTTCTGCCGGGTAGATAGAACTCAAAAGCCAGGATTATAAAGCTGCTGTCCAGCATGAAATATATGTGCCTGCCATTCAGAGAGGATGAATTGAGGACCTGCCTGTTTAGCTTTGCGCAGGAGGGAGTGTTCCCTCTGGAGAAAGGAAATAAATCAAAAGACAAAATATGAAAAAGCGTAAGCGCAAAAACATAATTTAACTCAGAGAGGAGAGGCCTGGGGAGTGTTTTATCATTTCCAGCTCCTGGGGTTAAAAAAAAAAAAAAAGAGCCCCCAGCTGGTTAGTAAATTATATATATTTTCCAGAGGGAACATGCTCTGTGGAACCTGAAGGCTCAGCTGCCTGTACAGCAGCAGGAAGCTAGACCACAGTGGGAAGAGTGGGTGGCAGGCAGGATGACAGACGGCCCACCATGGCTCCAGCTGCCTCTCTGCTGCCTCCCACTTTCCTCTGAATATTTGGTTCCCCAGGGGAGTGACCAGAAGGCACAGGCTGGCCTGTCCTTGTTGCTCTGAAAAGCTGTTGACACAGAAGGAAAGAACTGGGAGGTACGGCTCAGGATGAAACTAGGGGCCAAATTCCCGGGCTCCTTTTTTTTTCTCCAAGGGAGGCTGGAGAACAATTACTCCTAAGATCTTCCCTCCCCTTCCCGCATCCCCTGCCTTCAGGGGCTGGAAGAGCAGGGGCAGAGAGAGCAGGAAGTTTTAATCTACCACCTAGGGGCTGTTGTTTCTAGCTCCTTCATAGCGTGAAGTGACACACTCATTGAGTGTGCTGTGTGTGTAGATTTCGTGAGTGTGCTCAGAAGGAATGTGAGATGCTCAAAGGTCACGTGTCACCCAGTCCGGTCCATTGTTCCGTGGGACTAGAACCCAGGCCGGCCATTTTTACAGCTCACCGACTTCAGAAAGCAATTCTTCACGAAGCTCATTCTCATTAGCTTGTTTTTGCTTAAGTAGTTCCCTTCCCTCTTCTCTTTAATGTGCCAACAAAAATTAATCAAATCTCAGGGCTGGGGAGGATGTAGCTCAGTGCTTGCCTCGCATGCCTGAAGCCCTGGGTTCAGTCCTCTGGACTGCACGGTACTGGCATGGTGGTGAACGCCTACAATCTCAGTACTCGGGAAGGAGGGGCAGTAGGATTAGAGGTTAAACGTCGTTCTCATCCATGTAGAGAGTTAGATCAGCCTGTCATATAAGAGACCCTGACTTACAAAATACAAAACAAAACAAACGAACAACAACAACAACAACAACAAAACCAAAAGAACAAAACCCAAAAGAATATACTCAAAATCTCAGATCTCATTCTTGGTAGCTCTTCTTGGGATCCCCTCGGTGTCCTTTGAAATATATAGTATCTAACCAGAAGCTCATTACATGCCTTTACCCTCCTTGTTCGGTGGTGTTATTTTAGAGAAACTTAGAGTAGATTGGTTTGGGTCATTTTCTGTTATCCGTGCATTTTATAGGGAGGCACTTGGTCTGAGGCGGTTGTCTGGAGAGAGAAGGTGTGTGAGTGGAGAGAGATGCATCTATCTCAAGGGAGGCTTAGACGGAAGGCTTACCAATGGGTCCCAGGTCAGGTAACTCAAAGTGGACACCGTAGACCTCCAGGATGTAGCCCCTGGTCTCCTCGAAGACATCGACGCTGAATCGCATTCCTCTCTGGGGGACAGAAGCACATGCGTGCCTTCTTAATAAATCATTTCCTTGCAGTTAGACGCAGGGAAAGTGGCTGTGGTGCCAGGCCTGTTGTTGTGGTCAGTTTGAATCTAATTGGCCCCCATAATCTCATAGGGAGGGCTGCTGTTAGGAGGCGTGGCTTTGTTGGAGTGGGTGTGGTCTTGTCAGAGGAAGTGTGTCACTGTGGGGGGTGGGTTTTGAGGTTTCCTATGCTTAGGATACCACCCAGTGTCTCCGTCAACTTTCGGTTGCCTTCCGGTCAAGACGCAGCCGGTACCATATCTGTTTGCACGCTACCATGCTCCCTGCTACCCACCACGCTCTTTGCCATGATGATAATGGACTGAACCTCTGAAACTGTAAGCGAGACCATGGTGTCTTCTGACAGCAGTAGAAACCCTAACCAAGACAGTTGTGAAAGGTGAGCAGATTAAAGATGGGTTACAAAGAAAAAGCTAATTCTTAATCATACCCACACTAACCTCTCATTGGGTCCAAAAATAACAGCAGCTTCCAATTAGCCAAAAGAAAAAAAAAATTTTTTTTTTTGGAATACCTGCACCATCTCCTTCTCTGATACAGCATCAAGCAGACAACAAACATTTAGGGAAGGGGAGGGATAAACATTCTTTGCTTTGGGATTGTGTGCTCTATTAAACAAAGCAGGCACTGGGCCGCTCACCCCGAAGCCTCTGTGTGACTCACATTCCTCCCTGTTGCCCAGACATGACAGAGACATTGTAGCGTTAGAAATAGCGGCAGCTGAAACATCTGATGGCTCCCGAATTAGGGAGAGGCAGCGGGGAGGGGGCTCATTACCAACCTGAATGACGCAGATCTCGTTGGGCTGCAGGAGCATCTTGCCAAACTCTGTGTAAATGAGAAGCTTCCCTTTCTGGGGAACTGGCAACGGAGAAAAAGAAGACAGTGCAGGGGTGAGCCGCCCTGTTCAAGGGAGAACCTGAAGGCTTAAGGGCCGGAGTTGGTTGTTAGTGCGAATGAGGAGGCCTTTATTGTGTCTCTTGGGAGTGAGTTACATTCTGACAGTGTCGGTTAACTGTTTTACTGTCTAGACGGTCTGGAAAGTTCTTCAAAATCTCAGTCTTCCCTCCCACCACGACCCCTATAGAGGAGCTTGTATATTTGCATTTTTGTGAACTGATCCAAAAGGGTCATAGACATAGCATAGAAAATCACTCTTTTCTGACATGTCAGTGGGAATGCTGGGCCTCTACATGTCTCCCGACTACATGAAAATGTTCACACCCCAATACTGATGCTAACACCACCATGGAAAGACCAGAATAACCTCTGATGGGCCTTAACATTATAGATGTTATATATACTTTTTTTTTTTTATCTGAGTGGTGGTTATCGATGACAAATGGGCTTTCCTTGGGTGAGTTTAAAAGCAAATAGAATTTTCCTAATAAGTTAGCCATACGTTATTAACTTCATTTCAGCTGCCAACATCTCCCACGTGAGAGACGCCCAGCAGAGACAGCCACAGGCAGAAAGCCCAGAGCAGACATTAGACACTTGGAAGATGCTAGGAATCTTTTCCAGACCACCCGCGGTGTCTGGAGATGGCACTTTGTTTAATAAAACAGTTGGGAGAACGCAGGCAAGTGAAATGCGAAACAACAATAATAATAACAACAACAAACCCTGAGCGCAGGGCTCAGTCGGTCTTCCTACTCAGGAACTTACCAATCAGGAAATCCCCATCCGAATTGTAAAAGCATCTGAAAGAGACAGAGGACTTCCTGTGATTTCTTTTCAGTTTTAACACAATCTGGACACATCTATTCCTTCCACAAATTATAATTTAGTGCCTTCCACGGGAGAGAAGCCCCCTTGCTCAGTTAAAAATCCAGCAGAGTGCAACAGGAAAGACAGATTGCGGACCTCCATCACTGCGAGGCACACTGATGCTGGGAAGAACTGGGGCCCTGCGCTGGTTTGGGGAGAAAGCAAAGGCCTCCCCACAGATGGGACATCTGACAAGAGAGCCAACAGCATCATTTCGGCAAGAGAAGACACTCCAGGCAAAAGGAGAAGCAGGCTTAGGTACAATGGGGCAAGAAGGCCTTCTTGAGAGAACTAAAGGGAGGCCGTTGTGACGTAAGCGGAGAGAAGGGAGGTGACCTGATACAGAGCTAGACCCAAAGAGAGGTCTCCAGCGTCTCACAGGGCTGTGATCTTGGTTTTGATTCATGATTCAAAAAGTAGAACAGCTGGAGCAGAAGAGATGGCTCAGCAGTTACAAGCATTTATTTCTCTTCGAGAGGACCCACGTTCTATTCCTAGCAATTCCACGGTGGCTCACAACTGTCCCTATCTCCTGTGCCGGGGGGTTCAACACCCTCTTCTAACCTCCACAGGCACCAGGCACATATGGTGCAGGCAAGACACCGAGACACATAAAATAAAATAAAAATAAAGACAATTTTTTAAAGATTTGAAGAGCTCACGCAAATTCGATAAGTCAGCAAGATGAGATTTAGGCTTCAGGCACAATGGTGTAGTTCTAGGGTTGTGTGGAAAGCTGCCACGATAGTCTCCTTTCCAAAGAAAAGGTAGAAATGCCATTTACTTTTTCAAATTGAAAAGAAAGCAGACTATAGGGGCCGGTAAAATAGCCCAGCAGGTAAAGGCACCTGCCACCAAGGCTGAGTATCTGAGTTTGAAACCTGGGACCACATGGCGGAAGAAAAGAAGGGACTCCCCCCGCCATTGTCCCCAAGTTGTCTTCTGCACACATGTGTTATGACATGTACCCTCCTGTACAAAAACAACAGGGAAACTTCTATGTGCAGGAACACTGAGCTTCCACAGAGCTACCAGTCATCAGCTAGCGCGGATACTTTGCCTTCACAACTGCTCTTGCCATGTGATTTTGGACGTGAGCCCTATAGTGTGGTGGTATATTATTTTCACTATGTAAAGATGTTTTATAATTGTATATGCTATGAATATTTCTTTAACTGTGTAAAGGTATGTTACATTTGTTGATTATGCTGTATTTGTTTAACGATATAAAGATATGTGATTAATTATATAAAAATGTATTGCATTTGTTTCACGTTGCTTGCACAAGGCACCTGATTGGTCTAATAAAGAGCTGAACAGCCGATAACTAGGCAGAGAAAGGATAGGAGGGGCAGAAAGCCAGGCAGCAGTCAGACAGACAGACATTAGAAGCAGTGAAAGTAAAATATACAGAAGGAGAAAAAAAAGGTAAAAAGTTCCAAGACAAAAGGTAAATTAAAAAAAAAAAGTTAGTTTAAGTTAAAAGAGTTAGTCAAAAAACATGCCTAAGCTAGGCCAAACATTCAAAACTAATAAGTCCCTATGTTATGATCTGGAACCTGGTTGTTGGCCCAAAAGGAAAATACTAGGGAATCTTAAAAATTAAAATTTAAATTAGTTCTACTTACTTGAACTTCTTCATCACATGGTCCTAACCTCTCCTTTCTGCCTACGCTGTTACAAGACATTTTTGTCTATGTCTTAAGAGCCAGTCAAAATAGAGATTCGTATTTGATATCATTATCAAGAAACACATACCGACATTTCTTCGAGAGGGGAACAAGTACCAAGGGGCAGTGTTTGTGCATGTGGGACTCTTTTAGGCCTCCACTCTCTGGCCAACAGGCCCCCAGTGATGGGTCTATCATGCCCCAGCCCTGAGCCTCTTACCTGTCCTCCATGGAGGTGTTACACAGGAAAATGTGAATAGCAAGCCCGTTGTTAGACTTGATGTCTCCAGCTCCACACAAGGTGTGCAGCCCCTGAGAGAGCAGAGGAGAAGGGGGAGTGAATAAAAGACCAGCCCTCCCCCTGGCCCCTGAGAGAATGTCCCAGGAGGCATTGGGAGCTAGGCTGACTGAAATGTCTTGACTTATACTTGGTGGGCTGTGTCCCATCCTAGATCCTAGGCAACCTTGTCTGAAGCCATAATGGCCAAGTCAGATAAACTTACAGAACGTACATTTGATTATCACTATGATAAACCCGGAGGAATGAGGTAGTACCTGGTAGAAGTTTTCAGGGAGAGGATCTGAAGCTTCCCTTGACATTTAGTGCCCCTCAAGTCTACCCCATCCTGGGGCAGTCTCTCTTGTGGAGAAAGCCTGGCTACTCTTCCCAGAGCAGAGCAGAGAAGAGTAGACCTTGTGACTAACTGCAAGTCCTTTTGCTATAGGACCAGATGACCCACAGTGCAAGAAGCCCTGACACTGAGGGGGGTGTGTGTGTGGGGGTTGACTTCTAACTCCGCTCTGCCCCCAAAATGAAGGTAGGGAGCCAAAACAGAGAGGGTTCTGCTCCTCAGATCCCCATAGACAGGAAGGGAACTTGTTTTTCTAGTGTTACTTAACTGATAAGTTTGAGATCTACTAAAGTGCGTCCTCACAAGCCTCGGGGACACTTCTAAGGATAAAAGCTTCAAGATGATTGATACAGTTTGGGCTAACACGGGGCACCTGGAGTTTCCCTAAGGAAGACTCGAGCCAAGTTGGCCTGCAGAACCCTCCTCTGCCCTCCTGGAGCACTGCCCCCCCCCCAGCTCCTGTCCCTTCTCCCACACACTCCTTGCTGTGGGTGCAGGTGTCCCCGTACTGTGGAGGAGGGCGGCCAGTTGGCACTGTACTTATCAGTTAGCCACCTGAGTTGATGTCATCTTAGCCCTGGCATCCATTTCAGGGATTTCAAGTTCTCAGATGGGAACATAGTTTGTCCTTATTTTTTACTATCCGAGTGGAATTTATCATCTCCTTCAAACATTATGAACGCAGGCAGCAAACCGCAGCAGTCCCGGAAGTGCTGTCACTTCGGCAATGACAGGGACATTTTTATAGCCTTCATTACAGGCGTCTCAAAGCGTCATTTGGGCTCATATTACAGTGAGCGGATTTCCCCCATAGGCCTTATGATCTAGTACATTAACTAGGAGGCGTGTGTGCAACTATAAAACAAATACTATTTATTTTCTTGAAATATTTTTACCATTGCATTTCAATGTAATTGTCCGTGTAATTTGATGTAGTTTATATTACCCAGCCAAATAACACAGGTTATGCCAGGCATAGTGGCTCATAGCAGTAATCCCAGCTCCTGGGACTGAAGGAAGGTGACTGTTGTGAGTTCAAGGCCAGCCTGAGCGACAGGGGGAGATCCTGTCTCAACCAAACCAACCAACCAGCCAAACAAACAAACAAAACCCTCAAATCCCCAAATTAAAGGCGACAACAAAATAAATACATTAAAAAAAAAAAAAAACCCAGGTGTCACCAGACCATCAAAGGCGCTATGAACCAGAAAGGCTACGAATGCCCGTTCTGACGCAAAGAAGAAGTGCTGGAGAGAGGAAATTTTACTCTCCTTGGCCTTTCTGTGAGGTCAAATACGCCTGGGTGCTCTGTGGTGTCAGAAGCCATATGGCGCCTGTAACTAAGACATCCCTCAGCCAGCCCCCATGCTACACACAGGTGTCTCTGCTGCCTCTGGTTCAGGCTGCTCTGCTTGGCATCCCGACAGCAGATGGTTAGCTGGCTCACCGCAGGACACAGGAGGGCAGCGGGAAGGCTTGGAGAAGATCCACTTACGCTCACAAAGTCCACTTTCTTCTGAGACGTTTTTGGAATCTCGAACGGTTTCCATCTAAGCTGGAAAAAGAAATACCCACACAGGAAAATGACTTCACAGGGAGAGACCGTAGGCTTATTAAATAGATTCAATCCACAGAGAAGAAAAGGACAACTGCTCCCCCTGCGAGGTCCTGGCCATTTGTGATTTTGTTTTGTTGGAACTAATGATTAACCATCATTTCTTTAAAGGGGCTCTCTCTCTCTCTCTCTCTCTCTCTCTCTCTCTCTCGCTCTCTCTTTCTCTCTCTCGTGTGTCCTTGCACGCATGCACTCACACTCACACACACACATACACACATACTCTGTAGGGTGTATATCTCTATGTATATACTATAGGGGTGGTGTGTCTATATGTGCACTGTAGGGGGTGTGTACCCCTCTCTTGCTGTGTGTGTATGCTCTGTAGGGGTGTATGTCTTGTGTGTATGTGCTATTAGGGTGTGTGTTTCTGTGTGTGTGTTGAAGGTGTATGTGTGTGTGCGTGAATGCTGTAGGCCTCTGTACCTTTCTCTCGGTGTGATGTTGGGGTGTGTATATTTAATATGAATATAAAGTGCCTTTGTTCCTTAGTGCTTTCAATTATAAAAATAAAGAGAAGCCGTCGTTCCCTCTCTCGGAAGGTGTTTCTTTTAACATTTCGCTCAGGCACATCTGTGAGTTTTGACTGATGCCGCTTTCATGCTATTTATAATCGGCTCCCTTTCCTGGCACGCCAGCCTCTCTGTGTGGGCTCCTGACACTGCAGGGGAAGGTTCTACTTCTACTTCCAGCCCTTGCAGTTTTGAATTATTTCCTTAAGAGAGAGAAGAATGCATCCAGCTGAGACTGGATTTGGTAAATGTAGCGCCCGGTTCAATTTCTTCCCCAAACCTTGGGTTTGTCCCCAGGCTGCCCAATGGTTCCCTTTAAATCACAATCATCTTTAATTCAATAATGAACTGATCTAAGGGAGTGGGGGGAAAGACCAACAGGTG
This sequence comes from Alexandromys fortis, assembly GCF_014885135.2. Taxonomy (NCBI): domain Eukaryota; kingdom Metazoa; phylum Chordata; class Mammalia; order Rodentia; family Cricetidae; genus Alexandromys; species Alexandromys fortis. The sequence goes on along the minus strand of NW_026067944.1, from coordinate 23,768,210 downwards.
CCGGTCACTCTCAAAGCATCAGCGCGGTGTTTATGAATCAATGCAGACAGGCCTGCTGCAGCCAGGCTGCGAGCTCATCTGCCCAGTAGCCCCAGGGCATGTCTTCCGGAGTGACCTGCACCCTGGGGCTAGCTCCATTGGCTGCTACACTTGGTGAAAACTGAATGCGCAAGGGCTCCATCAAGGTCCTGGGCTCTGTTCATTCTGTATTGCGAGAAGGCAGCCATGCAGGAAAGGGAGCATCAATGGGAAAGGGGCTGCTGGGATTATCCTGCCTCTGATCCCTGCAGTCAGGCAGCTTCCACCATTTCTTAAAAGCAAAGGGAACGATGAGATTCCGGGACCACTTCAAAGGGATGCAAAATGCGGGTCTGAAAAAGACCGTTGAAATTGTGCCTTAGAATTAGGATGCGGGAAATACTCCAGGGCCGGTTCCAGTCATGATGGTACTTCTTGGGACACGGGGGAACCCAAAGAGTAAGGATCTAGCAGGGGCTTTCAACCATTGGCATGTGAAGGCATCTTTGTTGTAGAGCTGCCCTGTGCACAGAGAGATGCTTAGCACTGCCCCTGGCCCCTGCCCACCAGATTCCAGTCGCATTCCTCCAAGTTGTAGCCACCCCAAATAGGGCCATTGTTAAAGCATCCCTTTAAGTCAAATATCCTGCTGAGAATTTCAGACCTAGAAGAAAATTTCCTTGACTTCGGGAAGGGCTATAGCTGAGCACCGAGCTTGTAGGATGGTGGTGGGTGCTGGGGACCAAACTCAGAACCCCGTGTTTGTTCAACACATGCTCTCCCCCTGAGCGGCGCCCCCACCCACGCACTGCTGTAGCTCTAAGGGGTGACCGTGGCCCACTACTGGCCACTGGCTACCTCCTCCCTCTCTCTGGCAGCAGTGGAGGAAAATCACCTGGAAAAGAGTCATCACCATAGATTTCCCAGAGGAAGATATTTAAGTAGCCGATCAATCGTTGCCCTGGCAACCATTCAGTACTAACCAGAGATTCTCAACCCTGGATACCCATGAGAATCAGCTGGACAGCCTTTGAAACCGTGGCCAAATTAAATCAGAACCCCTGGAAGTGGGACCCAGGCATCAGCATTTTATAGACATTCTTCTATGTGCAGCTAACCCGCACTCAGAGATTCGGTGACTACTGGGTTGCTGAGCCAAACATGCTTAGAAAAGCCTACCCAATCAAGAGGTAAGCCATAGAGCTAAACCAAATAAATCATGACATCTCAAGCTAGATGTGGTGATGGTAATGCCAGCTTCCAGATAGCAGCAAGATTTAAATAATACAAGCTCAAGAGTTAGCAAATCCAAGGAAAAAGAAGAGATGGGCAGGGAATATGAAGGAAGGAGAGATGATATATATATGTATATATGTGTAATTCTATGTAACATAGTTATAAACATATAAAATGTTTTAGAATATATATGGAGAGAGAGAAAGGGAGAGCATGGGGTGCGGGGAGACAGCGCAGTAGCCAGTGAATTGCTGCTGGCTACCTGGATGTTGTACTAGGATACCCATATAATCTCTCTAAAGGTCGAATATCTGCAGCGGGTAGAAATGAAGCCCGACCGCACAGAAAAGAGGCTCTTCCGTGAGTGGGGAAGACCGAACACAGGCTGATGGGTTGGCAAGGTCCGCTGTGGACTTTTCTCAAGTCTCCAGTAGCACTGCAATTCTCCAGCCACAAGGAGAGAGGGGCTGAGGTGGTGGGTGAAAATGCAGCCGTGTGCTGCTATAGGAAGCCTGCCATCAAAGGGTCTACATTCCAGATGGAGGAAGTCGTGGCACCCATGAGCCTTTCTTCACTAATGTAAAAAATGATCGCCTTCAAATGACAGATGCTACAGAGAGAAAGATAATGTATCTATTGGGTCTGATGGCAGTAGATTGTACAGAGCTGTATCATGAGGAATAATAAAGATCCTGATGTTGTTCTGATAAGACCTGGACCACAGGAGGAATTCAACTTTGGATCTTCAGGCAAGAGGTTTTAGTCAGGAGACCCGACGTGATGTTTTAGTGACTGTGAAGAGGGGTGGACAGAAATGCCCTTGGAGTATAGAACAGAACATTCCCTGCTGAGGCCAGAAGCTCAGCCTACTGCATTTGCTGCAGAGCAGACGCTGCGGTAAACCCAGGCCAAGAGGACTGTGCATGGGGCAAACAGGAAGATTTGGCTTCTGCTGCTGCCTCTGTGGACAAATCATTTTCCCTGTTTGGATTGCTTTCCTTATACATCACAGTGGGGCTATGGAAGGGACTAGAATTCCAAGAGGCCTTATAGAAGAGCATCTGACAACGGACTTCATGACTGGTAAAAACTCTTTGGTTTGAGCTGGTACCTCCTCCAACCCCACGCAATACCAGTTCATATACTGAAGCTCTAGCCTCCAGTGAGACTGCCTGGGAGGTGAGGCCTTTAAGTGGTAAATAAGATCAAATTAGACAATATGATGTAGGAGTGTCAGACTATGAAGAATTAGAATCCAGGCACTTGGGAGACCGAGGCAGGAGAACTGAAGGTTTTACAGCCTGGGATATATACAAAGATCTTTTTTTTTTTTTAAAGCAATAATAGCAAAATAAAGCCCGGAGTACTAAACTAAAATAATTATAGATTATTTAGTTTCCAACTTCTAGTCTGAGGAAAGGCTGTGTGGAGACAAAAGGGAAGATGGCCTGGTAAAAAAGAAGCTGGGCAGTGGTGGTGCACACCTTTAATCCCAGCGCTTGGGAGGCAGAGACAGGCGGATCTCTGTGAGTTCAAGACCATTCTGGTCTACAAAGTGAGTTCTAGGACATCCAAGACTATACAAAGAAAACCTGCCTAAAAACAAAGTAAAGAAGAAAGCCATTAACAGACATCACCCCTTCTCAGACCTTGTTATTAGACTCCCAGCCTCCAACCCTAGAGGGTATTGTTCCTGTTATTTAAGTGGCCCAGCCAATGACATAATATAATGCTATAGTTTCACAACCATTTTTTTTCACACTATGTATAACCACTGAATAGCTCTTTCCTTATGGAATTTAGTTGTCTTTCAAAAGCAATGGAATAGCTTATAGTCTCTGATATGATATCTGGGCTTTAGTATGTTTGAGTGCATACTTATTGAAAGGTATAAACATGAAGAACATTGCTTATAAAAGTCCAAATTTATTCCCAATGTGTGGGTCAGTCCCTCACACGTGTACAAACTTGCTCAACCACTCTGATTGGCTGTCCAGTGGTTCTGCCAACTACTGAGAGAGGGATGTTGAAGTCCCAACCACGACTTGGCTTCCTACATTTGTTTCCTTCAGGACTATCAGGACGTCACATAGTTTGCTTTTCATTTGTGCAAATTCCGTTGGAGAATAAACTTTTATTCATGAAAACTGAGGTGGTAAAAGAGTTTGAAAAGCATTTCCAAGAATGCTCAACGTTTGAACAAAAAATTCTTTAACACTTTCAAAGGAGGGCGATGAGAGGACCCCTGTTAACATTTAATGAAGGAGATTCAAAAGTCATGCCCAAGATGAAAAGGAAACAAAGGGAAGCAGCCTCAATATGTCTGAAGTTAGTGGACTCAAGTTTGCCTGGGTGATATGAAAATCCCTTTCAAGACTTAGATCCCTTCATTCACTGACTCCACCCCAAACTTCCACGGACTCAACTCCACTGAGTGACCTGGGTTCTCTTCACATGGGTTGGCTAGAGGCAGACATGTTATTCCAAGCCAGTAACACCCATCCAAGAACTTTGAAGTAACTTGTGGGTTACTCTCACATTAAAGCACAGACATAATGCTTAAGCCAGTGCCAGCTGCAGCCGTGGTTGGAGGAGGTTCAGGATAATCAGTAATGTTGACTTTTAGACCGAGGAGGGAAGAGGGGGTGGAGGAAATAAAGAGTGACTCACAGAAGTCTTCGGCAAACCTATCAATCTCGGGAGAAAAGGAACTATAATTTATGTGGAGAGAGACAAGACTATCACTTGCACTGGATATCTTTGGAGCCATGGGCAAGAGCACAGATTAAAAAGGATCCAAGTCACAATAATTTGTTTAGACTTTCTAATGTCTTTCAGGGAACTTCCAAAAAAGAAATGAGTCATCATGGATGGAGACCTAGATTCCCAGTGTGACTTTGCTCCTGAATGCAAAGCTGAGGATTTTGCAGTCATTTTCCAGTGTTGCGGTCTAAATCTGCTAGTCAGCCCTCCATTGTAATGAAATCCCCGCCACTCAGTTTACAAAGAGGAAAGGATTATTTGGGTTCATAGTTTTAGAGAGTCTAGTATATGACTGAGAAGTCCGGGCTTTGGGCCTCTGACGAGGGTGGAATATTAGAATGGAGCCAGGGAGCAAAGGAGAGAAGAGGAGGGTGAGTGCCTGTAATCCCCTTTGAGACAAGACCCCCACTGACCTAAGGGCCTCACTGCCTACAAACCCCAGCACTGCCCATCAGTGCCACTCTGAGAACATCGCAGAAGACTCCAAAGCGTGAAGAGTTCCCAAGGAGGAAAATAAACAGTGGAAATGACTTTGGAAGAGACGCATAACTAGACGCGTTCCTTCAGGGATGTGTCCTGGCACGAGGCCTATTTGACAGCTGTAGACCCGAAATCATTTGGTTTGTAGACAGCTCCGGTATCTTTCCAAGGAGTGAAATGTAAGTTGATAGAGACAAACTGCACTAAAGATCTGGAGAGCTGTCCAAAAAGGCCCCACAAGGCAATGTGCACTGCAGTGCTGGCCAGTGCCAGAAGATGCATTTAGGGAAATGCAATCCTGTCTATTTATAGGATGGTGAGATCTGAGCTCCCAGGGAATACGCTCAACAAATATTTGCAGTTTTGGGAAATAGGTGTGTGCTAGGTGTTGCAGACCAGAGAGAGAGGCCGCAGAGATATGAGCTCCGCTCCGACACCCTAGGAGATGCTTTAGGGCCATGGAAGAAAGCAGTATATTTAGATTGAAGGCCAGTTTTAAGTTATTCGTGGGGTTTGACAGATAGATGTTTATAAGGGTAGAGAACATTCCAGGAAGACAGAAAAGCATGACGCCCCAAGGCCGAACAATTTAGCCCATTTTCCTGGAATAGTGATGGTCCAAGTGTGGCTGACAAACAGGGGACACAGCAAGAAGCAGAGCACTGGTTCTCAATCCATGGGTCGCAACCCCTCTGGCGAACAACACCTACCTCCAAAATATTTACCTTTTGATTCATAACAGTAGCAAAATTACAGTTATGAAGTAGCAATAAAGATGATTTTATGGTTGGTGGTCACTACAACACGACGAACTGTATTAAAGGGTTGTAGGATCCCAAGGTTGGGAGCCACGGATGTAGAGGGTCTAAAAGCTCGTGGTAGTGCATCATGGCTCTTCCCTCTGGTGTAGGAGCCTGCACTTGACAGCCTGGGCAGTGCGGCTAAGGGATGATTGCAGGATCTGAAGACTTTAGATGAGAATGAGTTCAATCAGGCATAGGATGAGGATGCCGTATTGGACCAGTTATGAGGCTGTTATCGTAACCCAGGTCAATGGAAATGAGCTCTGTGTTATCTAGAGTTAAGGACAAGGAGAAAAATTAGAGCTATCTCAGGAGTAAATTCTACAAAATTTCTTAAAAGTGTGGTCCACACTTTAATTTTTTAAAGTGAGCTAGAAAATTCCTCAGTTGCTTAAGGAATTCTTCCTATTGGCTTGTCTCACCCACACGTTTTTCATCAGTGACTATCCCTTGTATGTGTGGCAAAGAGAATCCAACAAAGGCGGGCATTCACCAGCTGATATTTAGAAGAAAAGAGTAAGGAAAAAATATTATGGTATGGACCCCATTCATACATCTTTATCTCCAGAATGTGATAGAAATACCATTTATTCCTTTATTTTTAAAGCAGGGTCTCATGATCCTCTTGCCCCTGTCTCCTGAACGCTGGATTGTAGGCATGTACCACCATGACCAACTGGGTTAGAATCGTGAGAGCATACATGGGGGCGGGGTTGGTAACTGAATACGACTGGAGCCCTGGCAGGAACAGAAACAGAACCGAAGGGAGAGGCGAGAAGACAGGAGAAGAAACCTGCCTCAGTCTCGGGAAGCAGGGCTTTGAGAAGGAGCTGCCACGAGCTCCATTTTGCTTCTGTTATGAACGGGGAGAGAAAGTGAAAGGGAAGAGGAGAGAAGGGAACCGAACATTTATATTTCTGGTTCAGAGAGGAGGAGCTTGGTCCTGAGTGAACTTGATGCTTTTTGTTCAAGCCCATGGGAGACCTACCCTGTTCTGAATGGAGACAGAGGAGGAGTGGATAGTGGGTAGGGAGGAGGGTAGCTGGGAGGGGGGCGAAGGGTATCTAGGATGGGGGGGGAGAGAATGGAGGGGAAACTGCGGTCGGTGTGTAAAACAAATGAAAAAAATGTTATTTAAAGAAAGTTTAAAAATTAAAGAGAGAGAGAGAGAGAGAAATAAGAAAGACACGGAAAGAGAAGTGCCCCAATTCCAGGAGGGAGACGGCCACAAGGGGGAGGTGATAGTCTAGTTCAGGACCTGGAGAGCCCTTATTTTGTGGGTTTTGAGTCACTGCAATGTCATGGTACCCAGGGAAGGACAGCAGTTCAGAAAAAAAAAAAAAAAGGCAAGTCAGTGTTCATGTTTTGGAGTGCTGGGAAGACAAGGACTGGAATTACCACAGATGATTTATGACAGTAAAAACAGGAAGTATCAAAATGTGACAGGAGAATCCATTTACCAGCATGGGTTATAATACTGCATTACAGATGATCAACAAAAGCGCCTGCCACCAATCCTGAAAACCGAAGATAAATGCCGAGGGCCCTGATGGCAGGAGACACTGAAATCCTGACTACAGTGTTGTGGAGTGTGTGTGTGTGTGTGTGTGTGTATGTGTGTGTGTGCACATGCGCTCACAAGCACTTGTGCACATGCGCGTGCGCACACACACACACACACACATACACTAAGTAAATTTAATTAATTTTTAAAAAATAGTAATGCCGGGTGGTGGTGGTGGCATAAGCCTTTAGTTCCTGCACTTGGGAGGCAGAAGTTAGAGGAACTCTGAGTTCGAGGCCAGCCTGGGTCTACGGAGCGAGATCCAGGACAGCCAGGGCTACATTAGGGAACCCTGTCTTGGAAAATACAAACAAACAAAAACCAGCAAACAATAACAAAAATCTATGAACAGGAGTATAAGACATGGGAAAAGGTACAAAATAATGCTTTTTAAAAAAACACAAATATGAAACTATTATATCATAAACTAATTACATGCAAATAAAGATTTTTAAATTACTCATATCCACAGTTTCTTTCCCTGCTTCTCCCTACTCCATGGGGAGTACTTCTGACTTGCACATCCTCTCTGGGTATCCTGTACTTCAGTCTCACCGGGGATATCATCATGTGTGTGTGTCTTAGGAAGAGGGGGTGGGGAAGCCACATGACTGGTGCCATTTTCTAGAGACAGAAGGCGAGTGTAGAAAAGTTGAACTAAGAACCACTGGAGACAAGGCAAAGAGCGTGGGCAGGCAAGAGAATGGGAGAGAAGATCCCGGCTCAGAAAAGGTATGGAGTCTGGGTAAAACTGAGCGAGGGGATTTACAGAGAGATGCTTCAGGACATGTATTAGGTATTAGTTAATGTTTCAAGGAGAATCAAGTAAGGGTTGAAATTGTGTTCAATTATTTTTTGTTCCTGCTTGCATGGAACTGTAGGAATTACCAATTCACACAAACGTCCAAGGATTTAAACGAAAAGGAATAGTTAAAATATTAGATGTGGTCAGTTCTGTACTGGTGGAATCCTAGACATTGAGCCTTTTATGCAAGTTTTGAATAAAAGTGTGTTATTCTTGGGGATATGACCTTCCATGGGAAAATAGTACCTACTAGTATGGTATCTACTCAAGAAGCTGAGACAGGATTTCCTGAGCCCAAGGGTTCAAGGGCAGACTGGGCAAACATAACAGTTCTTCATCTCAGGGATGAAAGGGGGAAGTAGAGAAGTGGGGTATGCTTCTTTTCCTTCCTTCCTTCCTTCCTTCCTTCCTTCCTTCCTTCCTTCCTTCCTTCCTTCCTTCCTTCCCCTTCTTCTCCTTTTTTTTTGAGTTCGGATCTTGTTATATATGCTAGGCTGAACTTAAACTCATCATCATTCTATCTCAGCTCCCTGAGCACAAGAGTTAACCTCTAAGAACAGTTAGGGCAGGTGACTTATACAGGATGGAGTAGTCCTGTGTAGCTGGATGTGAAGGGTTAAATTATTTTCTTAAGATGTCTGTCAGAACTGGGAGTAGAGTGCATATGTAGAGTAAGACTCAGGTTCACTATGTAAAGAAGAGGAGGAGGAAGTGGAGGAAGAAGAGGAGGAGGAAGAAGAGTAGATGTGGCATAGCATCTAAAGAGAGAGCTGGATGAAGAAGGCTTAAGGTGTATTGAGACTGTCAATATGGCAGGATCTGTAGAGTTGAACACGTTTGACAGCTAATATTCTGGAAGGATGTACTGCTTGGCAGCACTTTTGATAAGCTGCATGGGACAGAAGGAGTTCTGTGATATGACCTTTAATTAATTCTGAAATAATTCCCACATGGTCCAAATCATACTAGTTGAAAACCAAGCGGTAATTTCCGCAGTCTAGACTTTAACTGTGTCAAGGGTCTAGTTGTCCAGCAATCAAAAGTTAGGGATTGTAATAAGAAATAAAATCTGGAAGACTGGCTTCTAAAAGAGCTGACTCAGAATGCATGTTGGAATCTGTAAACTTGAATTGGATTTAGATGCGCTCATTAAACTCTGAGCTTTCACAAGTTAGGGGAAGAGACATGATAAACTGAATTAGGCGTCCTTCTTATATGAGATATTAATGGACTGAGCTAACCTCCAAAGGCTGAGTGTAAAAGCACTCAAGAGTTCTGATTCATTCTCAGATGCAGGCTCAAATGTAAACTGAAGAAGATGAAGGTTGGAATGGGATAGTCCCCAGGTTTCTAGCACGGCATCAAGGATGGTCTTCACAGTAGCTTATGGCGGGGGTGGGGGTTGGGGATCCCTATAGGATTGAGGTTAGATGAGAGAAGTATTAAGCAAGTCCTGACTCTTCAAAGTCTCGGAGATCTTCCATGTGGGTAGTTGGTGAAGTTACTGAAGTATTAAAATCGGTCTTTGACAGGTAAAGACGCACCTACCATACAGGCTTCCACCAGGAAGGCCTGTCAGATAGGAACCTAAATATAATTTTCTCAGACTTCGTTCATGAGAGCCTGGAGTACATATTTGGAAAGGGTTATGAAGGGGGAAGTGATGATCTCAGAATGCTGTGGTTAATTAATGAAGCATAAAATTGGAAAGAGATATTAACTTGTCAAGGAGTGAATGGAAACGAAAGGATAGATGTGTACAGGAATAGCCAGAGTGTCTATCAGGCAAGGGAAGCAGATGACAGGTGACACAGATCACAGGTCAAGACGATAGTTAGCTGCTCTTTCTATGGCTCTGGTGTCACAAAGGTACTGAGGGGTTCGAGACACACCCCTCCCAGTCCGTGAGCAGAGGAGACACTAGAGGAGAAAGCTGTTTGGTCGCTGCCATAGAAAAAGTGTTCAAAAATACAAAACAAGGTTAATGTAACAAGTTCAAGAAGAAAACACAATGTCAAGCCAGGGGTGACGCTGCACACCTTTAATCCCAGCTCTTAGGAGGCAGAGGCAGGCAGATCTCTGAGTTCAAGGCCACCCTAGTCTATGGAGTGAGTTCTAGGACAGCCAGGGCTACACAGAGAAACCCTGAACCCAAAGAAAATCATATAGGCTTCCTCCTGGATATTAACCTTCATCAGGCGATGAAAGGAGACAGAGACAGAGGCCCACATTGGAGCACCGGACCGAAATCCCAAGGTCCAAATCAGGAGCAGAAGGAGAGAGAGCACAAGCAAGGAACTCTGGACCGCTAGGGGTGCACCCACACACTGAGACAATGGGGATGTTCTATCGGGAACTCACCAAGGCCAGCTGGCCTGTTTCTGAAAAAGCTTGGGATAAAACCGGACTCGCTGAACATAGCGGACAATGAGGACTGCTGAGAAGTCAAGAACAATGGCACTGGGTTTTGATCCTACTGCACGTACTGGCTTTGTGGGAGCCTAGGCAGTTTGGTTGCTCACCTTACTAGACCTGGAAGAAGGTGGGAGATCCTTGGACTTCCCACAGGGCAGGGAACCCTCACTACTCTTTTGGCTGACGAGGGAGGGGGACTTCATTGGGGGAGGGGGAAGGAAATGGGAGGTGGTGGCGGGGAGGAGGCAAAAATCTTTAAAAATAAATGAATTAATAAAAAAAGAAATATAATTATATTGATCTCAAAATAAAAAACTATTTAAAAAATAAAAGATTAAATAAAAAAAAGAAAACTAAACCAAAACAACAAAAAGAAAACAACAATTCAGTGTTAGGGTGGAAAGCACAGAAAAGTGGGTAGTTAGTGAATTAGGGGTCAATCAGAAAGGGGTTGTCAAGTTCCAACATAGCTGTTTTGGTTTCTTGCCATTGACACAAGCTTTTAAACACAGTGCCAGGAACTTCTTTGCAAAATGTATGTTAACCAGTTGTGATTTAACGTATTACATACTAGATATAATGATTTGGCATACACAACTGAAACCCATGGGATTCTTGCCTACGGTTAGAGTGTTCTACTATGTTAATAATTCCTACAACATTTGAGATGTTAGACGTTAGATAATTGTACAAGAAGGCAAGGCTGGGTGTGGTGGCACCTGCCTATACACAGCATTTGAGAGGCAGGGGCAGGGGTATCATGAGTTTGAAGTCATCCTGAGAGAAACACACACACACACACACACACACACACACACACACGGTAGGGAGGTGGGGAGAGGAAGAGAGGTTCAAACTAGAAGAATTCTATTGACCTAAGGTTAACTTTAAAATTCTGATATGTCTCAGAGTTAATGACAGAAGCTAAAGTGGTAAGAAAAAAAAAGAAGTTAATTGGAATTTAATTCAAAACCAACAAAATATTGGTTTATATTGAAACCGTGACTTAAATCTAATCACAGTGATGACCAGGACCACAGAATCCTATTTTACATATTAATTGTTGCAACGGCAACCAATCCAGATGTGACCACAACTCTCCGTAAGGACTCTCCCTCTGCCTCCAGACTTTCTCCTTCGGTATCATATTCGGTATCCATAGCCAATGTGGTGCGTTTCTTCCCCTGTGTTACTAAGTAACACCCTTAGCTCTGGTTTAACAGACATCTGCTAACCATTTCCAAGGCTGTAGGTGACGTGGGAGCTTGTCCCAGAACGTTGTCTCTTGTTTTATGGCTAGCACCTGTTCTGGAAATAACAGGAAATGCTTTATTGCAGAGATCTGTTGGTTTCTACACTTGGGTTTCTACAGATTCTATGACACGTAACCTGTACCTCGCAAGGACCTTAAGAAGGGATGCAATCATATGAAACAAAGTGTGCCCCTGTAGTCATGGAAACAACGGGTGATAAAAGCCTGTTCCCAAGGACCTTGTACCTCATATTTGCAGAAGAGTCTGTTAAATGTTTTCCTTAAAGGTTAGATTTAAAGCCTACCCTGCCCCTAAGAAAATCCCATGAAAGAAATAATGGCTCCACTGTCGCCCACACAACTATGGACAAGGACCCCAAGACTTCAGGCCCACCCCATTTAGCACGTGTGTGACTGTGCTCTCCACTGACGCACCCCTCCAGTCCGCCTAGGGAACGCGCCCTGGAAGTGTTCCTTTAGTCTAGCCCAGTTGTTCTCCATTTAGTTTCCAAAGGAATGTCCTTTTGTGGGTAGCATGAGCAGGAGCGTATATCCTATACTTTATGGGTGATTAAAGAGATTTTCAGAGGTGATTGCCTTTGTGTTTAATTTCCTTCATATCTGGCCATTTCACAGCCATTTTGTGCCTTTGTGTGATAGGAGATTTGGCTCTATTAGAGCGAACTGTCGAAACTATAATTGAGAATTTCCTGTGCCACCTGAATAAAGAGCTGGAAAACTCTCTGTGGTCCAAATGCCCTCTCAAGCCTCCCACGCTGGCATATAATAAGCATCACGTTGGCATTTAGAAAACCCATAGGTGCCACGCTTCCTATTTTTCTGGTGAAAATAGAGTCCTGTTGCTAAGCAGACGGGCAGCTCTGGGAGAGAACAGAGATTCTGAAATTTAACTCTAGAGGCTCAGGAAGAGACACCCCCAAAGTGACACTTGGGCGTGCTGTCTTGGTCAAGGTCAAACTCACATCTGCTGCATCCTCTCATAAGGAGGGCCTAGAACACCCTTCTCTGACTGGGAAACTGTCTTCCACAAGCAATGCAGTTGTTTCCAGGTCCCTGCCTAGCAGTTTCACCAAAGGAAAGGTTAAGAAGGAGAAAGGGAAGAAGCTAAAAGTCATCACCATTGTGATGATGGTTTCTAAGCACCGGAACTTGTTAGCTCTGCCACGACTCCCTCCTCCACACAAACACTAGTTACACTTGCTTCCTTCCCTTTGTCCTGACCTCTGCCCGTCGCCGGCTCAGCCTTCACTTTGCCCACGTCACCCATCTAGAGGTAGAACAGGAACTGGGAGAACGAGCGCAGGTATTATGGCCCTTTGTGAGCTAAGTGGAGGACGGTGAAATGACGATGTTCTGCCATGCTAATTCCTAAATGACAGAGACCACTCCAAACGCTCCATCCTGTTCTTGCTGGGGAGAGTATGTAGCCTCCAAACTCCTCAGTCCTGTGCATTCTGTAAGCATGGGAAGACTCGCAGCGCGCGGGAAACATTTTCCGGCTGTTGCCTTACAAAACAAACCCCAAGTGTTTAGGAGAAGTGCATTTGCTGATGTTTTCAGGCATCGATGAGATGTCATGGATCAAAAGGGAGAAACAAGAGGTTTCCTTGGACTCAGGAGAGAAGTGAGGCAGAGATGCAGAGTCCTCAGAATGAAAAACAAACAAGCAAATCTAACTAAAGAGCTAAATTGGCCTGAATCTAAATTCTGAGGCTTACAGGGACTGGCACAGCCTGTAAGTGGCTGTATGAGGACGGCCTATCAGAGTCCTGGTTCTCGCCTATAACCTGTCAGGCACCGGGCAAACGCTTTCACAGCTGCTCTGTCGTGTGTAATCTCCTGTACAGCCCGGCAGGGCCACTGCATGGCGCAAGGGCAGCTGGTAAGTATGGGGCCAGGGATGCAAACCCAGGTCTGTTTTTCTCTGCAGGACATCATGCTGGGGAGCAGAGGCAGGTGACTAAACTCAGAGACAAAAGAATTTAAAGAAAAGACTCCCTTTTCTTTAAAGAGTTCTGTCCATTGTAGTATTGGGCCATTGCAACAAGCCAAGAATACAAATGATGTTGATCAATGGGGGAAACTTCCAGACCCCCCTCACAAATATTGGATGTGGATGTCCCTAAGGCAGAAGAGAATGTGACAATGGTCTGTCACTATAAGACTTAGAGAATCCTTCGCAGCAATTCTCTCATCCCTATACCAGACTTCGGAAGGATCTCTTTAAGGACGTCGGTATTGAAGATGCTTCCTATATTCCATGATAAGTGGAGGAGGTTAACAATAAAAATCTATGGTGTACAGGTGGTTTGATTGGCCTATGTCTCTGTTTGAACCACGGCCCTGCCTGTCTACATGGCATTAAACCGAAAAGATACGCTTACTTTCCCTGTTCATCACACACAGGCACAATCAATCAATCCGTTTCAAGTCCCCACTCAAGCCTGAGTCACAAACAGACCTGACAGCACTTACTTTAAAAAAAAAAAAAAAACACTCTAAGTTTTCAATGACTTGGGCCCAGATGTGAGCATTTCTCTTCAGGGCTTTGCAGTGTGTTTCAGTTCATGGGGCTGGGTTACCTGGTTAGGATCAGGGCCAACTTCATCCCAGTTGTGAGTGACATGGCCTTGGTCAATGGACTCAAAGGGCTTGTGAGACACTGACGGGAGGATCCTATACAGCCAGCTAAGGGAAACAAGAAAAACAGAAAGACACGGCTTTGGGTAATGTTCTGAGGGACCTAGACCAGCTCTGGAGGTGCCCCCAAGAAGATATTCAACCAACAACCATCTATGGGCTTTGTTGTAAGAAGCAACGATTCTTCGTGTCTCAGTAGCCATCTTTGTCCCTAACTATGGTCTCTTGGTTCCTTCCATGACGCCCATACTCTTTAGGTTGAGACTCTGGTTCCTACCTGTTCACATACTGCCAAAAAATATGAAGCATTGCCTTTCCCAACCACTGTAAGGGGTAAGGAAGCACCATGAGGGACATGTACAATAAAATCCACAGAAGAGATGTAGATTCTTGCTTTTCAAGTCAGGACAATGATTTGGGAGAGCCTGAGAGAAGACGGGGAGTAGGTTTGTTATTTCTTAAGGTAAAAACCTGCTTTGTCCTTTGAAAGTGATTTATGACAACGGGGAAATAATTCCATATTCAAAACTTCCTGGGGGTGATCAGTGCTCTCCAACTTTTTTCATGGTTATTCCTTGGAGGTACAGAGCTTACCACTTTTCTCGTCTGTTGCCCTGGATTTCTCCAATGCGAATATAAGCAAAATTGGCAAACTGTAGGAGCACGGTCTTCTCACACTAATGATACAGCCGAGTACGTATCTCCCACATCTCCCCCAATCTGGGATGCTATTATAATTGCACACACTCTGGCAATCCTCCTGCCTCTGTGCTCTCCAGCTCTAGGGTTATAGGGGAGTGCAACTGTAGTGGCTATGTGGGTATTGGGGATTTGAACTCAGGTCAAATGCTTTTACCCACTAAGTCATCTCTCAAGCTCCAATGACCATACTCTTAAAAGTGAAATATAGTGTTTTTTTTTAGCATATCCTTTATTTTGCATAAGGTTGAATAAGCTTTGCTTATTTATCAGTCTTTCATAATTTTTTAGGAATTGCTTGTAGAGTCCCATGTTGACTTCAGTTGAGTTTTGTTTGGTCTTTCTGGTATTAATTGTGAGAAGTTTTAGAATTTCCACTTCTTTACTACGTAGTTAAAAAAGCACGTGTCCATGCTTCGATGTGGTGTGTTTATGGATGTTTGGCTTTCCTTTCCTTCAGTAAGTTCTGCCATCATCAAGGCCTGAGCTGGTCTCTTCTCTAGGATCAGATGCAACTCAAGGAAGGGAGAAGGAGTCTGCTGAGGGAACCTTGAGGATGAGAGGGAACGGTCTTACTAAGTCTTTACAGGAGTGGACAGGGAGAAGGACCCTTCTGTGACAGTGGAAGACCTGCTGTGCTCATCCGGCTCCGGACAGTCCAAACTCAAGGGTGGAATTTGCCTGTCTAGACACGAGCATCTGAATGATAAATGGGCTAAATTTGTTATCCTGCCATCTCATTCCCCCAGCTCTTGATGCAATGTCAGACCTAGACTCACAAACCTTTCAAACTCCCAGGAGTCTGTGGGGTTGAGCACATATGGAATGCTGCAACTTCCTGGACCCTATCCTCTTCATCTGTAGTCCCAAGGTTCATCTGTAGTCCTAAGGTTGCTGTAAGGACTGCAGATTTGCTCGGCACTCACTTACTGGACGATTATTGAATTGCCGTCTCTTAATCATCCGGGTTTTTACCACAATTTAAACTTTACAGATTTACTTTCCTGAGAGATAGATGGAACCTCTGGTAGATTGAGTGTTCCTAATGCTTTGGGGGTTAAGTGAGTACTGACTACCTGAGAGTGTGAAGCTGACCCATCCATAGGCAGACAGGGCCGGACGTTCCTGCTGGAGGCTTGAGCATTTTCCTCCGTTTCTTGTGCCTGTCTTTGGAGAGTTCTAAGCAGATGGGTGAGCCATGCCTAGTGTCCCTTATTTTTCAGCTGAGTTTAGCAAACTCCCAAGGCTACACTAGGTTGCCCTGGACCGAGATTTAATTCTGATGCAGGGAATGTTGCCAGCTTCTTAATGAAATGCCAAGAGTTCCTTTTCAGCCTCCTGGAACAAGCTCAGCTCCTGCTGGCTGAAGATACTGCTGAATAATGGGGGCAGGCAGCAGATTCTGGAGACCGGGTGGCCAGTGGATAGATGGGCTGTGAAGTGAAGAACACAGTTGTGGGGGCCAGGCTGCCATCAATTAGAACAGATAGGGATTGTTTGTGGATTACTTTATCTTGTCTAGAGGAAGAGATAGCCAAATAACAATAGAAACAATCTCTGAGTACTTGTTTGCTTTTGATTTGTGTTTTGTTTGCTTGGTTGGTTTGGTTTTTTTGAGGCAGGATATGTAGTCCAGGTTGGCTTCCAGTTCTTAATGCTCCTGCATCAACCTTCCGAATCCTGGGATCACAGGCGTTCACCACACCATGCCCGGCTTTATCCTTGATTTTTGATAAGTAAAAAAGAGTCTATCCCTTTGCCTATATTATCTCTTAGGATCCCATTTACAAATGTGGAGGCTCTGAAGGGTAGAGAATTGTTCAACACCATCAACGGTAGGTGTAGGAGCAAGGGCTGAACCACAGGGGGCGCTGCCTGGCTGTCTGGCTGCCTGGGAGTGGACATGATTCGTCATGAAGGGAGGTGATATTTACCACGCACGTGCTGTTACGCTCGCTGTCCCATCTGCTTCTCGGGAGGATTCCCGATAACCCACTTCCTCCCTCTATCTAGACAGTGTAAGCCCACTCCAGCTCTCCTTCAAATCTCCAAAGTCAGCAACATCATTCTCTACACACCAGTGACCTGAAATCTCCACAATTAGATGCCGTGAATTCAAATCCTAACACTTGACTGCCTCCTGGGTCTCCAGTGTCAGCAGCATTCAGCCTGCTCCTTAGAGGCTGATTAGCGAGAGGGTTCACCGAGGTGGCTTGTAGGATTAGAGTGAGCACAGAACACGCCGCCCTGTACTAATGAACATGCCAGTTTCCAGGAAAGGCAAATTCCGAAGAGGAGAAACCCTATTAATTCAAACCCCGTGGGGCCATAATACGTGACCTTTCAAGCACTTCAGCTTGGATTATCGGTTTTCACGCAAAGAACATAATGCTTCTAGTCAGCCGAGAAAGATGTCTGAATCTTGTCTGACTGGAGGCTGAGACTATACAGTCCTTAGAGGGAAGTCAAAGCGTGAGAAACCTTTCCTGTGGCTTTCTAGTGAGACTTTGTAATGGGACTGGATTTGTGTGTGTGTGTGTTTTTTTTTTTTTTTTTGCCTCTGTACAGCTGTTCCCTAGCTTTCTTCTGCCAATCACTCACTGGGAACAAGCCTGGATGTCCCCGATGTGACCCAGAACGCAGTGCACAAGGAGGGCCTTTGGGGAGACTGTGGCTGGGATGCAGGGCCCCCAGATCTAAGTCAGCATTGACCCCAGTGTGTACCTTCTCTTATTGGTGCTCCGTGGACAAGTGAAGGCTGATCCCGAGAGCTGCTCCGCGTAGAGATTGTAGGGGCAGACTTGCGGATTATTCTAAAACAAAGGAGGTGGCACACAGAATCATTCCACCACCCAAAGCATCCTACATTCCCACCTGTTCAGTGGAGAGAGATCCTGACCTGAATGCACAGGCTCTGGACCACTGCACATTGCTGCCCCCTGCTCCCCATACTTGCAATATCTTTGTGACGTCCCCCAGTGAGAGTGATACAGGCTTACTGTGGAAAATTCACAACATATGCAATTACCCGTTACCTCGCCAACCAAAACAACCTAATATTAATGTTCATATATTTCTTTCTGTTCTTGCCTCCAAATGAGGATCCTATGAGACATGTAAGTCTATAATAGTCGAAAATTTTTCCTCTGAAAAGGATGCAGTATGTCACAAGCATTTCTTCTGTTTTGTTTCGAGACAGGTCTTGGTGTGCAGCCCAACCTGCTTGCAAACTCAGGATCCCCCTGCTTCTGCCACCTGAGTGCTGGGATTACGCTGGTGTACCACTATGCCAGTCTAAAAGCACTTTCCATACCATGAAATGGCCGCCAAAAAGTTTTGAAAATAAACTCATTTGCAGTGGTCTTGCTACTGTAACCATCATGGGTGAGGACACATTCGTGCACACATTTGCCAAGTAACTTATTTTCTTATCATGGTCGGATCCCATGTTCTTCAGCGGGGCTCTTTCCAGGAAGTTCCTCTAACCTTGGATTTGCGGGTTTATCCGGGAAGTTCTTGTAGTTAATCTCACTTATTTGGATTGGGTCCTTTGCTGTAGCTAATCAATTTAAACCCTGTTTTGATATTTTTGTTGGTATTGTGCTCTAACACCATTGTGCTAATGATCTTGGACACTGGACAGTTTGCCTGCTAAATTAGAAGTTGGGCGGAGCTATTGGGTTTACACGCTTGTCTTCCTTACCTACAGTTCTGAGTCCTCCCTCCAGACATTCGTCCCATTCTTACCTGTCCTTCTGGCAGAGAACCCGGGCAGCGAGGGTCCTCTGAAGCACACTCGTTCCCAAATCCAGAAATGTACTACATATGACAAAGACACAAATTTCATTGTTACTGGGGTGTATTTGTGTGTGCACGTTGTTACATGTATGTAGGTGAATATATGTGCACGTGTGGAAGACCACAGTTGAGTGTCTCTCTTCCTCAACTGCTTTTCTTAGTTACTGCGATAAGGCTCTCTCTGAACTGGAGGCTCACTGTGAGGCTGGTTCACCAGTTTCCTCCAGGACCGCTAACTCTTCCTCTCACAATAAAACTGGTTCATTCGGAGGATCCATACTCTGGTCCTCAGACTTGAGTGAGCTTCCTGCTGAGCCGTATTCCCCGCCCCTAACAGGATGTGAAGAGCATTTTACTACATTGCCGTACCACAAAGGCAAGAATAGCTACAAGGGCATGTATTTGTGTGATACTCTATAGGCAACAGCTGCTATGTCTTGACTGGTGAACTGTTTAGGATATACGATATGTGTTTGTGTGTTTTAAACATTTGCAGTTAACCAGAGAGGAATTGCATAGGCTTTCTGTCCGTAACCGTTCTTGACTGGTTTTATAAGCTTGCTTTTAATGACCCCATTTCAAGAGCAAGCTCTTTAATTCTGGTTCTGTCTGGAAAGTCCTGGGAGGGAGATGGCTCAGGCATCATTTCAGCTCCAAACCAGCAGGATGGCTCTCTATCACAAGTCCTTTCCCCCTGCGCACCCTAAAACAAACAAATAAGCGAGAGACCAAAATCCCAAACTGGGAAGAGGTATGTGGATTTAAAGAGACAGGAAGATGTTTGTTAGAAAACTCCTTCCAGATGTACAGTGGTGGCATATGCCTTTTATCCAAGCGCTGGGAAAGCAGAACCAGGCAGATCTTGGTGAGTTCAAGGCCAGCCTGGTCTACAAGAGTTAGTTCCAGGACAAGTTAGGACTGTTACATAGAGAAACTCTGACTTGAAAAACCAAAAAAAGGAAAAAAAACAAAAAACAAAAAACACTCCTTCCACAGGAGTCAGTATCACCTGGGTTAGTGTGTGTGTGTGTCTGTGTGTGTATCGGCATTTGTGCGGATACAAGAAAGGAAGGATTAAAGATGGAATGACTTAGAAGATGCTTCAGCCCCAAATCTTTTCAGAAAAATGCAACAGGGCTACCATGATTGCCATCTCCGAGGTTCACAATACAGAGGGGAAATTAGATTCCTCAACAAGGTAACTTACAGGGGTCCTCTGAAATTTATACACCCCCAATAGTAAAGACTGCTTTATTGATGGCACTTGGGAAAGCCAATAAATACTGATCCTCAAAGAATATCGCAGCTATCCACAGACAGCTGAACTAGGACCAAGGAACTGGTTTGAATGAAGTCATTCCTGCTTCTTGAAAAATGAGCGCACAGCTGCCAGAGTCCTGTGCTGGTCTACAAACTGTGAGGGCCATGGTGCCTCCATTGGGGGGAAGGCATCAGCTGCTCCAACCTTTAGCTACCTTGGAATTCCTGAAACAGCTTACTTCCCCTCTCTAGAAATTTATTTACAAAATGGTTGCATGAAATCATGCTTACGATCCTTTGGGCAATCTGAGGAAGGGCAGCAGACTTTGTAGCATCTTGGCTCAGTCACTGCTCATCCACTGGGAGCCAGTACTTACTCTTGCCATGTTTAGCGCACCTGACTTTGGGCGTAGGTCTGCCACTGTCTCGCTTCTCTGCTGCTCCGTGATTCCTGAAGGTTGGTACTGTGCCGGTTTTATTCACCTCTGTGGACCTCGTGTCTCGGCCCATGGAAGCCATTCAGTGGGCACCTGTCGAGTGTTTCTCACTCAGGGCCGGTCCTCAGGGTGCATGGTTCCCACCATGAGTGGGATTTGAACTCCCTTTGCTCTAAAGCAAACACGAGTTGATTTTAGCCTACGATAAGGAGAGTGCAGCCCTACTGGGTGAGAGAAATACCACCATCTGAGCATGATTGTTTAAGAGATAGGAGAAGGGTGGATGTGGGCGGAGGGTAGGCCCTTCAAAGTTCTTGGCAGCTTCCGGAAGAATGAGCTAGATGTAACACGCCTGGATGTGTGAGCGATGATCAGGCCAGCAGTGTCTATATTTGGAAGGAATATGAAATGTGAAATGTTATGACCTAGAAAGCAATGGGAGTGAAATTATTCATTTGTCTTCAGACACGGGTTTGTGTGTGTGTGTGTGTGTGTGTGTGTGTGTGTGTGTGTGTGTGTGTGCTGTTGCTGGGGTTTGAACTTGAGGCCTTATGCAAATGCGCTTTGCAGCTTAGCTCAACCCCCACAGTTTTTAAAAAATCTCTTTGAAAATTTATCAGAATCCTCCCTCCCCCAGTCAAGGTCTTTTCTAATGAGATTTGTTCCAAGCTGCGTACAGTCTGGAATTACAGCTTTGGGGTAATGGCGGAGACCATCCGCTCTCCTGAACCTCCGCGGAGTAACTATTTCCTTCTCTCAAAATGAACCCCATGCGCGCGCACCACCAACAGGACTGAGTTCGAGCTGCTGAGGATCAGTAATGACCTCTAATTAATTATCTTCCATTCTGTGAAACAGGATTGGAGATCAGCCTGTGACAGAAGCCGCTGAGGAAGACAGAGGCCTCTCTTAGTCGGGCTGTGCCGTTGTTCCTACCTGCAGGGAGGAGGGGGAGGTTTGAGAGCTACCTTGTCCAGCTGAGCTTTCTGGCAGACGGCATGGATTTACTGATTAACCTTCCTTGGTCTTTGTAACCGCGGGCCTCAGAACACAGTTTCTAAGTGTATTCGGAACAAGGAGAGATGGGAGTTAGCGATTCTGAAGCATTTGATTAAGGCCCTGCTCTAAGGAAAAGGGAAAAAAAAAAACACACAGAAAGAACAGCTGTTGGTTTGGGAAGGAGCCACCCGGAGCTCCGAGGGAAAGAGCGAAGGAGGCAGGAAGGAGGGAGGGAGGTGGCAACTTTTTTAGTTCTTTTTTCCACCTCATGGAAGTGCACTGGCTTAAGAAGCCAGCGGAAGCTGCTGAGTCACCGTTAGCTGGTTGGTCTTCCTAACCTTCCAGGAGCAAAATTATGGAGGTGTTTGTTAGATTTGATTTTTTTTTTTTTTTTTTTTTTTGCCACCAAAGACTTCCCAGCGGAGGGAGCTGCGTTCTGCAGCTGCTGTCTCAAGGCTTTCAGTCCAAGGACAGACTCTGAACTCTGCTTCCATCAGCTGTGAAAACCCAAGCGCTCCAGCTCCAGCTGCCTCTGGGATTATGTAAAGATGCACCTTCTGCAAAGAGTCAAATAAATCCTGACATTATGCGACTGTGTTTATGTTTCCTTCAGCTCAGATTTCGGAATAATTTGATGCTATATAAAAAGACAATTTTCTTTCTTTTCAAGAGAATTATATGCATACGTTTTAAATGAAAGAATACATTTCTGGGGCCCATGTGACTTGGGCACAGTCACTTCTCTTGCAGCTCACTGGCACCCAGCTTTTCAATTCTCATCTGGTCCGCAGGGTAGGATTTACTTGTCAGAGTCATTTGAAGGGGTCCTTTTGAGTCAGATTCATGGTAACACCTGATGTGGGGATTAGATGGTGCACCTCATTTCCTTTTAAGGGGAGCTAGAGAAAGAGGGACGAGTCTGGGAAGACAGAGGCCCAGGGCTCTTCTATTTTGTATTTCCCTCCTATCAAAGAAGCCAGTTCTCCTGGCTAACCTTAATAGAATCAAGGTTGTTAGGGCAATGTGCTGCTGCTGCTGCAGGCTGAATAACGCTCTGGAAGGACCCTGGAGTCTTATTTCTTAATGCTTGAAACTAAGAGGCAGGCTTTTGAATAGACAACTTAGGACTTCGAAGCCCTGACCCTTTTGGCAAACAGCCCTCAACATGCTGGTTATGGTGTAGATAATGATGAACCAGAAGCGCAGGTGGCGGGGCAGCCTGTGACCCCTCGCAAGAGGTGGGTGAGGAAGATTGGGAGTTCAAGGTTATTCCTTCCTGCATAGTGAGTTCAAAGCCATCCTGGGCTACCCAAGACCCTGTCCGGAAGAAACAAAAGACCGAAAAGAGAAAGAAAGAAAGAAAGAAAGAAGAAAGAAAGAAAGGAAGGAAGGAAGGAAGGAAGGAAGGAAGGAAGGAAGGAAAGAAGAAAACAGACCAAAGAACCAGATAAGCAATTTGGGGCTCACAACTGTTGGGTAAAGGAACCAGTGTGGAGCTTAAACTGGCCATAAAGCTAAGAGGTACATTAGTGACAGCCAAAACAAGTCGCTTCTTCCTGTTCCCAAGCAAAGAAAAACTAAAAGCTAAACTCATGGCCAGAGGTGGAGTTAGCCATCCCTTCTGTGAAATGCCATTCCTGAGTTTGGTGCTGGCTAGACCAGCCTTTACTGCAAAGATAAAAAAAAAAAAAACCAAACAAACATATTCTAACACGGCTATTTCCGTCTTCCTGGATTGGCTTTGGGAAGGAGAGCAGAGGTTTCCCAACTCTCCAGTCTTGGGAGCAAATTGCAGTTTTCATGCCCATCTCAATAGAAACCCGAGAGGCAGCAGGTTCTTCACGCCCATCTCTGTCACCTTATTACCTGCTGTCTCCTCTGGTCTCTGTCCTTTTTCTAGGGAGGAGTCTAAGGAAGGTCTTCCTAACCTCTGGCTGCCTCACCCACGGCCCGAGGTCGTTTTTCAGCTGCTAAGGTGACTTGGAATGAACTTGGAAATGCCAGCTTCTGAATTTTCTTCCTCTCGCTGTGCTTTCATGTAAATGTGATCTCATCTGAGGATTTGTGTTGACTTAGCCATTGCAATGACGGAGGAAGCCTGAGGGACATTTCAAATTAGGTTTGATACTGTTTATTGATGGGGATGGGTGTGCCTTAAAACTGGCTCTCTGTGTTAAGATTCCTGACCTCTGGAGATGAGACAGCAGGCTGAGCGAGCCTTTGAAACTGAGAACAAAGGCCAGCGTGCCATTTACATGCGGTGGCGTTTTGCATACTAAGTTGCTTAAACATTGCAGCAGGACAGGATTTTAGATATGTTTTATTTATAAATGGTAAGGATGCTTCCTCCCGTGATGAGCTTCCTCATAGGATTTAACAAAGCAAAACTCTTATGAATTCTCCTTCCTCCCCATCTTCAGTTACACCGGGCAAACGGGGACCTTTAGGTTCCCATTACCTATGCCCACTCCCCTTCGGTTCAGGCCTGCACACAGGTCCTCTCCTGGGCACTCCCAGTTTAGCTGAAGCACTAGGTTCCTGGGGTGCACAGATCTTTCTGCATATTTTGTGCCTTCAGACATGGCATGACCTCTGGCCTCGTCCTGTGTTGTCACTCCACCTAGGAACAGCTTCCCTCCAGGAGTTACTCCATTCCCATGTTGCATTAACTGCAATATCATGAATGAACACCGAATGAGAGCTTACTCTAGGTCTGGCGCAAAGATCGTGGAAAAAACCTCTTTGCTGCGGTGCTAAGCACCTTCAAGGTGCCTATTAATTAGAGAACTGCCTGATTTACCATCCCAGCTTTGATTGTAAAGCTTTTTGGAGGTGTTCTATCCCTGAATCCCAGGATGAGGCCTAGTGGGTCTTTTCTACCCAGCTTGCGCCAATGTGCCAGGATGTTCTAGCTCTGGTTGTATGCAGTGAACTGAGCAATAGGCAGAGGTTTTGTTTGTTTGTTTGTTCGCTTGCTTTTTTTTTTTTTTTTTTTTGGTTTTTGTGACAGGGTTTCTCTGTGTAGCCTTGGCTGTCCTAGAACTCACTCTGTTGATCAGGCTGACCTTGAACTCACAGAGATCCTCCTGCTTCTGCATCCCGAATGCTGGAATTGAAGTTGTACACCACCATAGTATGGCTACTATAGGCAGAGTTTGAGACCCTGGGAACACCCTCTTCTTCCTGCCCCAAAGGCGCCAGCCTAGCAGGTGCCACCAATCTTTTTTTTGGGGGGGCCTGAATTTGAACTCCGATAAACCCGAGTTCTACTGTGGCCTCCATCCTTCACCAGCAGGGACTTTGGGTGAGTCTCTTAGTCTCTATAAGCCTTGCTTTCCTACCTTTGAGCCATCTCTCCAGCCCCTCCTTATTGGTTTTAAAATAGGAAAAAGAGCACCTATACCCCAGGTTTACAGCGAGCACAGTTAAAACCTCCAGCATCTGTAACACATGGTCCACTCGTTCTCAATGGCACACTAAATAAGAAAGTACTGTCAAGGCTGAGTCCGAGGTACCAAATGATTAAGCAGGTTAAGCACATTAAACTGGCTGGCCTGAAACAGTCCAGGGAGTTGCAGTCACAAGGATGGCAGAGAGCAGCCGGGAAGGAGACACATAGAGAAATGCACATGTCCATTTAGAAGGGGAGCTCTCAACATGCCCACGGACCCGCAAGACAGTGTTAGAGATGAACAAAGGCAAGGGTACAATTGCTTTCTTTGGTCACCTCTTCCTTGTCCCTCCAGAGCATAGGACCTTAGGTCAGGCTCCCTTGCATGTGTGTGTGTGTGTGTGTGTGTGTGTGTGTGTGTGTGCATGTGTGTGTGTATGTGTGTGTGTACGTGTGTGTGTGTATGAGTGTATATATGCACATGGGACTATAGGGGCCACAAAGGCTAGAAGAGGGTGCTAGCCATATGAGCAGCTGGACAGGTTCTGGGAATTGAACTCAGGTCCTCTGGAAGAGCATCAAGTGCTAGTAACTAGTAGGCAATCTCTACAACCCCCACCCACAAGTGTTTTTCAACTCTGACACCAGAAAACCCCACAAATTCTTACTGAAGAAGGCACAATAAACTTGTTAGAGATCTCTCCACTCTTCTTCCCTCCTCTTTTCCTTTCTCTCCATCTCTTTTTCCTTATTTTCTCTAGTGTTGATGCTTGAGACATGCTAAGTGTAGGCTTTCCTGTTTAAG
The DNA here is from genome assembly GCF_014885135.2 of Alexandromys fortis. NCBI lineage: Eukaryota > Metazoa > Chordata > Mammalia > Rodentia > Cricetidae > Alexandromys > Alexandromys fortis. The sequence goes on along the minus strand of NW_026067944.1, from coordinate 23,742,824 downwards.
TGACACCCCCAGATACAGTCTCCAGAGTATATCCGAATCCAGACAGAGGGTTTCTTACCTTTAACTCTGCCATTTTAAGCGGAGGCCAGGGAGTTTGTGAGGCGCCAAGTCTTCTGTCTCTCTTTATAATCTCAATAGAATTCTTGTTTTCACCAGTTCATCGCATTTCCGTGCTCAGCACTTTACTCAAGGCAGAGTTGCCTAACTGACATACTAGGCAGAAAGTCCAACGTGCTAACATCTACAATTCTTGCACAACTATTTTTTTTTATTATTAACCCAGGTCATCTCTGAGAGCATTGCAGAGGACTGGTTCCATTCACTGGAGGTAAATATTGACTTGTTCCACTTTAAGGAAGGCTTTTCCCCAAAGGCAAAGGACTTGAAGCTGAAAAAGGAACTGTGGGAGTTAGCACATGTCAGATGTGACAGAATTCTTTCTCAGTCCAGACTCAAGCCAGGAAGGAGCAGGGCCAGGATTCAGTGACCATGGAGGGAACACTACGTGCTTTGACCCAAGGTCAAGAGGTGTGGGAAGAAGGGGACCAGGATTGGTGGCTCCCTGACACGGCCTCCCACGGAAGAGTTCAGGTCCCAGAGCTAGGACTATTGAGAGAGTGTTGAACTTAGAACAAGCTGGGATGTTTACTGTCATTCATCTTGAGTTCCTAGAATACATTAGGTATGCTTATACCCTCTTTAGTCATTAGCTTCCTAATGCCTTAGTCCTGAGAGCAGACTGCTCCCCAGCTGCTTTCTCCTGGCCTTGCTTGTCCTTCGTCTTAGCCACTTGCTGCAGCCGTTGGAAGGTAGCAACTTCGTGACTGGTGGTCTTCAGGAAGGGAACATACACCGAGGCTTGTCTGTGCCAGGTTTTCCCCACAGACACTACCTCGTTTAGTTTCACAAAAACAGCCTTGCAGAGTAGGTTTTATTATTACAAACTCAGATGCAACAGCACAGGAAGGAAAAGCAGCCGAGTCGATCAGGCCAGGTGATTCTCCAGAAGCTAAATTCTAATTTTGAAATGTTGGCAAAAAGAAGAAAGAACTCTAAATCCAAATTTTGCAGCTAGAGGTTTCCAACAGTAAAGGGTTTACTGAGCTGTGTAGACTCTAAGAGGTAAAGGACTAGAGCCCCTAATACATGAATGACTACTAGATAGCATCTAGAACATGCCTACCCAACCTAAGGGTTGTGCTGTTTTATAATAAGATTTGGGAGAAAAGAAATAAAAAGCATTTACATCAAACCTGTATTGGCTCTAGATAAGAAGGGCAGGACACACAAGACCACAGCAGCCTAGGTCTGTGCACAAAGAGAAGTCTTGCTACTGTTTGTTTGTTTGGTTGGTTGGTTCCAAAATCAGAATGCAATATGGCCCTGAGGAGTGATCTTCAGCTCAAAGATGGATATGGAAGTGTTTTTCTTTGCTGATTAACCTTGAGATGTGAGTTTAAATGGCCTTCTCTTACCTCTGCAGTCCTCTATGCACCAGCATGTAACTTAATATAGGACATCTGTCTCAGGATGGAGGAAAGGAAAGGAGGAAGGGAGGGAGGGAGGAAGGAGGAAGGGAGTGAGGATGAAGAAAGGAGGAGGAAGGGAGGGAGGAGAGAGGAAGGAGGAAGAAAAAAGGAGGAAGGGAGAGAGCAGTAAAGGAGGGGATGAGAAAAGAAACCTTTACAGTGCATCACAAACATTGCCTAGTTCTTCCCCATGTTTCTGTGTGCCCCTTGAATGTGACTTTACTGTTCCTTCCATCAAGAGTCTTTAGCTGGGCATGGTGGCATACAGCTGCCACCCAGCACTTGGGAGACTGCAGCAAGAGGATTTTGAGTTCAAGGCCAGTAGGGACAACACAGTGAGACTCTACACAAAAACAAGCCAAGAGGTGGAGTCTTTTCCTCCTCTGGATCTTGGTAAACAGGACGTTAGAAAGCATAGCACAGAGGCTTGACGATTTGGTCATAGACACTTATATATTTCCAGCTGTCTCAAACTAATATGAAATAGGATGGAACTAGCTTCCGGGGTGTGTGTGTGGGGGGAGCGGGTGGCAGCTCCACAGCTCACACTAAAACAGTCCTCTGCCAGATGACTGCAGACAAGCGAGGGATCCCAGGTGAGAACATAGGAACCATCAGCTAAATCGAGCCTAGGTTGTTGACTGAAAGACTCGAGAGCAAACAGAACAGCCTGCTTTCTACTAATAAGTCTGAGAGTGGCTGGTTAACAGTGACAGATAATTTAACCGTATAACGAAACCATCAAGTGCTGCAGGTCTAAAATGGATTCAGGCTTCCATTCTGAGATCCTGTCTTTAGATCATGGGACTGAGCAACCTTCCGAGCTCAGGACTGTGGTGTACTGTTGCAGCTGCAGTGAAATGCATGAGGTGTTCCACACGCAGGGCCAGTCTTACGGGCCATATAGGGGATGTTGGTGCAAACTTGTGGACTAATTTCTGGCAGGCAGCTTACAGGGAACCTTAGCACGTTAGAGATTAGACAAATGACTTATAAGGTATAAACTCTGAAATTTGTTTGTAAAATTGGAAGTGTATGGAGACCCTTGTATTATTTTACTATTTTTTTTGAGCTATATATTTTTCTCTGCTCCCTTCCCTTCTTCTCCACTCCCCCTCTAACCTCTCCTGTGGTCCCCATGCTCCCAATTTACTCAGGAGATCTTGTCTTTTTCTACTTTCCATGTAGATTAGATCCATGTACATCTCTCTTAGGGTCCTCTTTGTTGTCTAGGTTCTCTGGGATTGTAAATTTTAAGCTGGTTTTTCTTTGCTTCATGTCTAAAAGCCACTTATGAGTGAGTACATGTGATAATTGTCTTTCTGGGTCTGGGTTACCTCACTCAGTATGATGTTTTCTAGCCCCATTCATTTGCCTGCACATTTCAAGATGTCATTGTTTTTTTCTCTGCTGTGTAGTACTCCATTGTATAAATGTACCAGATTTCCCTTATCCATTCTTGAGTTGAGGGGCATTTAGGTTGTTTCCAGGTTCTGGCTATGACAAACAATGCAGCTATGAACATAGTTGAAACCCCTGTATTATTGAGGCTAACTATGTGCAGACCTGAAGTAGAAAGGAAATTCTAGTAAATTCTGAGTTTATGAGTACCTTGGAGCTTCCTTCTAACTAACTTGCTTTGGTGGTTGAAAAACAATACAGGAGCTAATAAAAGGCAAAGGAGGGTCCCACTGCTCCATTCTTCCATGGAGCCAGCTTCAAAGACAGACTTTAGAAGTGTTTCATGCTGGGTGTGGAGGTGCACATTCTCCATTAATTCCAGTACTCGAGAGCCAGAGGTAGTTGGGTCTCTGTGAGTTTGAGACCAGCCTGGTCTACAGAGTGAGTTCCAGGGCAGTCATGGATATATAGATAGAGACTCTGTCTCAAGAAGAAAAAGGTTTCACTGTGTGAGAGACCAAAGGAGGAAGAAAGTGACGGCAGATTCCTGGTTGGATGAAATTTTCTTCAGGGCCCTGGAAATATTTTAACTAGAATTAGCCTATTTTAATAGACTTTAGGAATTCCTCCAATGTGGATAACTTCATTTCCTACCTTGTCTATTTTTATATAACAATGATTCAGCAAATTAAGCATTTGCTTTGCAATCATTACGCCAGGCACTGTGAGCCACACATCCGGGGAATGAGAATAAAAAACCCCACAGGTACAGGTAGCCTTGAGTCTTTGTCAAATGGCTTCCTATTTTAACTAACGAATGCACATATGCATTCATTTTTCTTGAGGGCCATTTCAACAGTGTATGCCAAGTGCTAAGACAATAACTACAGGTCCAGGGCATTGTTGGAGGGGTTAGACAGGGCCTCAAGCCCAGACTAGGAGAGCCAGGGAAGGCCTCCTAGTGGAGATGATGCCCGAACCATGTCACCTTGAGCAGCAGGGACAGTACATGTGGATGGAGAAGTAGCAGTACACTGTGTAGGGGTCAGGGTGCCTGAAAGGAGGAGTGGGTGGGAGGTCCTATTGAGAAGCCTTCCAGGAACAGGGGTGCCTGGGCAGACTTTTGAAGCAGGCTAGGAGAGTCACATTTAAAAATACACCCGGCAGAAGGGTGAGACTGTTGGGGTAAGTCAAAGGCGTCCTGGACCAGAGCGATAATACCTAAGCAGCGAGCAACAAAGACAAAGTCGGTAAAACCGGGCGTGAGGAGGGGTTTGATGAACCAATACTGGGAATGTGTGGAGCAGCGATTTGAGGCCTGGGGGCGTCTTCTGCTTTCTGATCTAGCAGAGAGCAACTTCACTCTCTGCAGAAGCTCCCAGGAAAAGGTCTAAACTCTCAGGTCCTGTGATCCCAGGTACTTTGGAGGCTGAGGCAGGTGATGAGGTTCACTTTAGGCTAGGCCAGCTTGGGCAACACAGTGTGTCCCCTGGCTCAGACAAATAACAAAACCAAACCACAAAAACCTCAGCCCTCCCTCCTGCCCCCACTGCACCTTCCAAGATTCTCGTGGCATGCATCCCCTCTTTAGATCCTAAACTGAAGATTCTTCTCTAGGTGAGCGGCCGGAAATATGACATATTTAGATAACCTTGTATTAAATATGGGATGCAAAATTTCTGGAAATGTTCAATGTACTTTATTTTTTGTGGGTGGGGATGTTGCATATGCCACAGTGCACCTATGGAGTCTGAGAGCCCCCTAAGGCTGTGGTTCTCAACCTGTGGGTAATGACCCCTGGGCGTGTCAAACTATTTTACAGGGGTTGCATATCGGATATTCATATGACAATTCATAACAGTAGCAATGAACTAATTTTATGGTTGAGGATCACCACAGCATGACAAACTGCATTAAAGGGTCCCAGCTCGAGGAAGGCTGAGAACCACGGACCTAAGGGATTGGTTGTCTCCTTCCACCATGTGGGTTCTGGGATCCAGCTCTCATTGTCAGGCCTGGTGGTAAGAGCCTTTCCCTGCTGACCCTTTTACCAGCCCTGAAAATCAATCAATCTCTCTCTCTCTCTCTCTCTCTCTCTCTCTCTCTCTCTCTCTCTCTCTCTCTCTCTCTCTCTCTCTCTCTCTCTCTCTCTCTCTCTCTCCTCTTCCTTTGTGCATTTAAGAATGAATAACCCATACATCTGAAATAGCAAGATTGTATCATCTAATGCTGCCTTTTGTAGTTTTACGTTTTAGCAAAGTTGTTCGCATAAAAATAGGTATGAATGAGCTTTAATTTTTTTACTCACCTCTGCATTCAATATCAAAAACCAGTCTTTTGCCAGAAAGTATTACTTCTAATGATCTATAATTCAACACCTTACTTAGGTGTTTCTTTGTGTTAGAAGGGAATTATTGGAAGCCTGGCTGAAAAAGGCTTCATTTCCCAGCTCCTGGGACCATTTACTTTAATTGAATATTACACTTTGTCTAGCCTGTTTATTAAGAAAGGGCTGGGGAAATAAAAATGTTAATTTTATAACCATTTTTTATACTTAGAGTCTTACTTTGATAGGCAGAGAGAAGCATTGATATGACAAAGTCTTGCCTTTTTTCCCTTTTTATTGACATAAATTATACATACTAATGGACTTTTATGGCATCTTCATACATGAATACAGTGTATCCCAATCATGTTCATCCCTTGCCTTTACCCTCCCTCCACTCCACTTCTTCCTCCCAACTGGCCCCACTGTAGTGGGCTTTCTTGGATCACTAGCTCCTAAATAGCGACACAGAGACTTGGTATTAATTATGAATGCTTGGTCTTAGCTTAGGCTTGTTTCTCGCTAGCTTTTTTCTTTTCTTTTTTTCTCATGTCACTTCTTTTTTTTTTCATTTTTTTATTGAAAAGAAAAAAAAAATTAAAAAAATTCCCGCCTCCTCTCAGCCTCTCATTTCCCTCCCCCTCCTCCCACCCCTCTCCCCCTCCCCCCATTTTTCTCCTCCTCCCTCTCCAGTCCAAAGAGCAGTCAGGGTTCCCT
>NW_026067944.1:23724414-23736772 GCF_014885135.2 Alexandromys fortis | reverse complement strand
TGAGCTCCCAATAGATCAGCCCCACTGTCTCAGTGGGTGGGTGCACCCCTCGTGGTCCTGACTTCCTTGCTCATGTTCTCCCTCCTTCTGCTCCTCATTGGGACCTTGGGAGTTTAGTCCGGTGCTCCAGTGTGGGTCTCTGTCTCTATTTCCATCCATCGCCAGATGAAGGTTCTATGGTGATATGCAAGATATTCATCAGTATGGCAATAGGATAGGGTCATTTCAGGTTCCCTATCCTCAGCTGCTCAAGGAACTACTGGGGACATCGCCCGGGGCAAGCTAGCTTTTTTCTTTAACTTAAATTAACCCATTTTTATTAATCTATGGTGCTGCTCCAAAGTTCGCTTACTTCATCTGTGTATTGTCCATCCTGCTTTCCAGCTTCTTCTGTGGCTGTCTGTCTCCCGTGACCCTCTCTACCCTACCCCCACCCCTTGATGGTTGGCCCCTGGCTGTCTGGCTGGTACACAGCCCGTGTCTGGACCTGCCTAGGACATATGGAGTGGGGCTTAGCAAGGGGAGTGGGTGCCTGTCAGATCTTTGTCCTGGGTGAAGAGACAGAAGTATGCCATCTTTCCCTCCCTGTCAGACGCCGCCTCCTGAACATTTCTCTCCCTCCACCAATCACTAACTGTGTACAAATCCTTGGTGGGGCGTGGATTCTTCTCCCCTCAAGACAGGGCATCGATGGAGCCAATCTCATGCAGATCGTGTGCGGGCAACTACAGCAGCTTAGTTTAAGAGTGCACAGTCATGTCATGTTTAGAAGCCAGCATCCACCACCACCCTGGGCCTTCTCCGTCTCTTTCTCTGCCTTCTGCAATGTTCTCTGAGTCTTGGAGGGCATAACACAAACATTCCATTTATGGATGAACATCCAATTGTCATTTATTCTCAGTTATGAGTCCCTGCAATAACTCTGACCACTGCAGAAAGGCAGATTCTCTGAACAAAGCTGACGGCAGCAAGTTACTTAGAAGGCAGTTTGATGGGCAAATCACATCTATTCAGCAAAGCAACAGCAATAGTCTCCCCTCTAGGGCGATGGGCTCTGGGGGCATAGAGTACCAGACACGAATTCCCTCCTGTGCTGTAGATGTCAAATCCAATCAGATAGTGGTTGGCTACCCGCAACAAACCTGGTAAGTTGCAATGCCGGGCTTATCTAGCTGACATTGTTGTACACATGGTTCAAGGCTGAGATGGGTGCTGTTGTCGCGCTGATTGTTGATGGCAATCTCCCCAGCAGTCTGCAGAGCGTCTTCAGGCACTGAGAGCTCTCCAGCAGGGAACAAGTACCCAGCCTAGTTCCAGTTTGATTTCTCTGTGTTGTGACCAAGGTGTGCGGTATCCACAGAAATAGGTTCCGGTGAGCAACCAACAGCAAGCAGCAATTGGTTGGCTTCTTCTCACTAAAGCTTTCTTCGCTTCATTTTTCAGGAACTCCACATTTTAAAAAAAGGTTGTTTTAAAGAAAACTGTTGACAGTTACTTATTTTCAAACTTCCTTGTTGCATTATTTTTGAGAATTCCACATTTATAAAACTGTGTTAAAGGAAGTGTTGACAGTTATAACGTTTTCAGATCTTAGTTTTGGTTGTTTCTGCCTTTAGCTAGGATGTATCAATTGTAGAAAACAATGGGTTTCAGTGTGCCATTTTCACACATGTATTGTGGTGGTATGGATAAGAGGACCCCATGTGCTAATAAACGCAGTGTTTAGTCACCAGAGGGTGGGACTCTTTGGTAAGAGCAGAAGGATCAGGAGGTGTGGCCTTGTTGGAGGAGGAGTGTCACTAGGAGTGAGTGGGCTATGAGGTCTCAGAAGCCCATGGCAGGCCCAGGTTCTCGCTCTGCCTGATGATCGGGAGGTAGCGTTCAGCTACATCTCTGGCACCATGCCTGCCGTGCCTGCTGCCACGCTCCCCACTGTGATTACCATGAACTAAGCCTCTGACGTGGTAAGCAAGCCCCTAAAAATGCTCCCTTTTGTAAGAGTTACTTTGGTCAAGGTGTCTCTTCACAGCAGTAGAACAGTGACTGAGACATCTAACTAAGACAAGTGTATTTAAAAATAATTGTGGGGATTGGTATGGGCCAAGTCCTTAAATGAAGCAACTATTTAGAACTGTCCTTTGGTTGTCACCTTGGGGACATCTACAGCAGTACTTCAAGTGAGCTGTCCCTTTGCCGAGGAGGACAAGGTGGTGGTGAGCTGAGGCGGGAAATAATAACTGGCAACGGGCTGCGTTCAGAAGCAGGTCAATTCTTTTAAAGGCATATATGCAGAAATACGTCTGGAAAATGGGTCCTTAAGGATTTTAAGAATGATCTGTGCCCACATACCTATCGACGGGATGCTTGTGGTCATTCGTCTTAATGACCAGAGCCCCCTTTCTACCTCCAAGAAAATGGAAAACATCCAGGAAGTTGGGAGAATGAGAAGCACAGTGTGATGGACCCACCAAGCCACCACTTCAGGATGGCTGTCAAAGCTTAGGGGGCTGCAGGACAGTTGTCACCAAATAAAAGACAGTTCTGAGCAAGTTGTTACATCTTAGTTAGAGGCTGCATTTTCTACCACTGCTTGGTAAAGCGTAGTGCTGAGTTAGCCGAGAAAATGAAACACTGTCAACAGGAGGGGTGAGTTATGACAATCAGTAGGGCACAGATTAGAAATAGCTGTACCTGGACAAGAAACAGGCATCTCTAAGAAAACAGCACCCCCCAGAATGACAGCAATACACCAAAGACAACACCTCCTGGTTTACCAGAAAATGGCATGGCTCTGCGGGGGAGTGGATGGGGCTGGATCACTGAGGAGAGATTAAGGTTGAACGCTGGTAACTTTGTTATACTGGTTTTCATAAAGTTCATGGCTTACAATCTATGTGTTCCGTACTTTTTGGTTCACTTGTCTTTCTGAAAGGCTAGAGCTTCACTACCTGCACTGGGGGTCACCTGGTCTGTCTGTTAAATGGAGAGATGCTTAGCAGTTAAGAATATGCCTGTAATGTCAGCTCCAGGGATCCAATGCTGTCTTCTTGGCCTCTGCAGGGACCCCTCACCCCCAACACACACGAGAAAATTAAAAACGTCCAAAAATATAAAATTGCGTTTTTAGTATATAATATAGAATTAAGGGATGTGAAAGAAAGCAGATGAAGCTTTGGACTCTGAATTGGAAGAGATTTTTACACACTTCTGAGTTTGAGAGCAAACAATTGGCATCCTACAACGGAGGTATGGATTAATTGTAACTTGACGTTATATGGTCTTTAATCATATGGAACAGCCCCGGCAAACTGGCAAACACCCACTGGGAGAGGCGAGGCCCAGGGTCAGACCCCTTGCACCCCTCTTTCCCCTGTGCAGTGATTCAGCTGTCTTACAGCTATGAAGAAATGCATTTCTTGACCCTTCTCTTTTCCTTCAGTGTCCTCTGAATTTTAGGGTAGTAAATCAATGCAGGAATTCCACTGAAACCATCAGATTTTTAGGACAGGGTGCTACCTGTACTTTAAAAAAATTCAACAAAACCACTTTCTATTAAGTATGTATACACAGCTCTACCTGTGTCAGGTGTTCTAACGCACACCACTGAGATGGGGATACTGGCAGCAACTAGAACACTCCATTCCAGTCTGACAGCCCAGGACATCACCGAGTACAAGAAGTTTACTTCAAATGGACAGAAAGGCAACAGTGACTATATATTGAGCGTCCCAGGCCAGGGAAGACATTTTCTTTTTTCATTCATGGTGGAGGCACCAACAACAGGTAGATTATCAGGAGAAAAGGACACCAACTGTTTGAGCCTCAAACAAGCATGGCGTGCCTGACAGTAAGGGACACTTACTCGGAGTCTGCTTGGTGTCTTTGTCTTTGAGGATAAAGATGTTCTTTCCTCCTGGAATGAATAGTGAGATCTTAGAATAAAGATTTTTGCGAGCAAGTTCATGGAAAAGGCAGCTACTTTTACCACCCGCTTTGCGAGAGAAGGTATAAGGAGGGGTGTGAGTACCCTTCCATTTTCTTGCCATATTCTAGTGTCTGCACCCAGTGGCACTGAGTTAGGTTCCAAGTAAAGGTCCTGTCCACCTGAGGGACGGATGGAGGCCACCATGCTTTTACATCTGGTTGTCTTCTACACTGAGTAAGAATATTGGTCAAGAACTCTGAGTTATTCAGGGAGAAAAACAGATGACAGCTATTACTAGCAATCTGTGTAATCAAGAAGGTAAGATAATTAGAATCCAATACATCAAAAGACCATTCTGGCAGTCACAATAATTTATTTTTTTTGTATTATACTAAATTATTGCTTACAAGTAGTATCTATAACTAAGTCTTTAAAAGTCATGCTTCAAGAACATTCTTTTGTTGGGCAAATAACACTCATTTGGTAAACGGCTTTCTTTGCTGCTACATATACTCGTAACAAGTTTACTTCAGATGATTAGATTAAAATTTATTTTTTCTTTAGAAAACTACAGCTCAAAACTAAGTGCAAAGAACATCTATTTGACAGTAAAGGTGTAAAATTCACTGTGGCACTCCCCAGCTTTACAATGGCAGCTCTAACTATACAGAAGCTCGCTGAGAGATAGAGACTTTGGGTCAGATAAATTTGGGTGTGTGATGTTTATTTTATTTACAACTTTTTATTTTTTAAATAATAAGGTTTATAAAATTATAAGGAAAAAGTATAGGTCAAGGAATCAAGATGGTAGAAATGGAATTGAAGAACACTATTTATCAAGTCAGATCCTGTAGCCATCACTGATGGGTTGCTTTTATCTCCCCATCCTTAAAAATATTTATTTATTTTTATTTTATATGTATGCATAGTGTTTAAAGAGGTCTGAAGACAGAGATGAATCCCCTGGAAGTGAGTTACTGATGGCTGTAAACTGCCCATGTGGGTGCTGTTAACCAAATGCAGGTTCTCTGTAAGAGCAACATGTATTCGCCCCTTTCTAGCTCTTGTCTTTATGTGTTTTTCAAGACAGGCTTTCTCTGTGTAGCTCTGGCTGCCCTGTAACTTGCTCTGTAGATTAGGGTGGCCTAGAATTCAAGATCCACCTGCCTCTCTGCCTCTGGAGTGCTGGGATTAAAGGCGTGCACCACTGCCCAGCTCTTTTATTTCTTAGTAACAAAGAAATGATAGAAATTGGGGTGGGTCTCTTAATTAAGAAGAAAGGAGAGAGAAAGGAATGGGTTTAACTTACTTTTTATTTAAATTTTGATATTGGAAACATATGTAATGTCTTGCACATGCTAGCTAAATTCTCTACCATTGAGCTGCAGTCCATGCTTCCCGATCTCATTTTAAAAAGAGAAATACGAAGGGTTTCAGATAGTTTGTGTAGCATTTGGTTTTTACTTTCCCAGCTTTACAGCCTCTCCACAACACACTTGTGCCAAATTCCACACCCAGACCATAATCTGCATAACACTAATTATATCAAAGAACAATCAAACCAGCAAAGAAGCTGAAAGCGGCCTTGGTAAAGACAGAGCAGCCCAGCTCAGAAGTGCTCCTCCTGAGCTCCTCCTCACGCTCCTTCCCAGCATACCCTGCCTTCCTGAGTCCTCCTGAAATTTAATTAAAGTGAACAGAAAATGAACCTTGTAGTTCTTACCTGGTCTTAAGCGAGCTGCAACTGTGTACTTATATCACTGTTTTCTTTAATTTGCTGCAAGACTCGGGGGCTGAGAGCTGCAGCAGAGAAGAATCTGGATAATAAGGTGCTGAACGCAGCAGCCAATTAGAGTCTTTTTTTTTTTTTTTTTGCAACCAATTTTATGAACTAAGGAAGAACTGGGCCAAGAGAATTAAACCGGCAAAAAAGATGGGCTAAAATATAATGGTGAACACTTATGCGAACACACACACACCACGGCTGAAAAGCTGTGCAGTGTTCTGAAAGCCCAAACACGGCTTCATAATTTATGTGAATGTGCTACTCTGGGACTTGGTTGACTTTCTCATAAACACATTGTTAACTCAAGGATAATATTCTTAGTTTATGGTTCATCATATTAAAGGGTATTTCAGGATCTGAATTTCCTTTAAGAACCAAAACCAAACCCGAAACCAGGACAACAACAGACAGAAAGAAAAGACCAAAGAGCAGTAAATCTCTCTGCCTGCCCCTGTGCTGTTCTCAAATCTCAGTGGATCTCCGAACAGAGAGCAGAAAGGGCCTTCGAGAGCTGCACTCTCAAGTGTGGAGGCGCTGTCGATGCCTCGCAGAGGCCTTCTTTTGGTCTAGTCTCCATGTATTATTAATTTGTATTTCTATTTAACTCCAGCTATTAGTCCGTCTCTGCCAGACACCAAGCCTTTTCCAGGGGAGAGGGGAGGAGACAGGGTTGCTATTCTTAGGCATCCCTGTGTGTAATGAGGCTGGAGAAAAGGAAATAAAACCACTTGGCTTCTTTAAAACTGACAGAGATGGTTTGGGGTGGATAACTCAGGGCTGGTTAACATGACCTTTCCCCTCAAGAAGGTAGAACAACACAGATAGTTTTCTCCAGAACTTAATTAAGCCTTCAGCAGTGAGCGTGGGAAAATCGCAGACAAGAGTCAGTTTTCGGTGCAGCCCTTGTCACTGCCCATTTGCGGCACTGGCTCGACAGTGTCTCATGTCTTCACGAGGCTCTTCCATACGATATCAGCAGGGACAGAGAGGTGAGCAACACAGACAACAGGGGCCAAGTAGGGTCCTCACTCGTTGCTTTCTTTCAGTTTTCCATGAGAGGGTGAGGTAGCATTTTGAGATGTTTTTATCAGAGCCTGAGAAGTTAATAACCTGACACAGCAGGAGGAAAGCTGTGACAACTGCCACCGCTCGCTCACTCTCCCAAAGGCGAGCGCAGCTCAGTCATAATGGAAGTTCTTTAATGCTCCTGCTCCAAACCTCTTTCGATCAGAAAAGCCGGGAATCTGTAGGCAGGAAAGAAGCCTGTTAGGTTTTAGGCAGAAAGATTCAAATGTTAAAACGAACTGTTTCTTCCTGTTTCCGGTTCCTGTAGCCCAGCCTGTCGTTCACTATAAAACCAGCTCTCTAAGATTTCATCCAGGAAACCATAGAATGATAAATAATAAAAAGAAACTCTACAAATACAGAAAACATCTGCCAGCACATTGCTGTCAGTGTCCTCTGAGTCAGAAGGACAGGCCCCCTACACCGCCCCTGGGCTGCAGCACCAAGTGTCTGTTCTGTGGAAGACGGCACTCGCTGTGCAGATGGACGCACACTCTCTTCTTTCCTTACGTTACAGAATCACCTCATCCCTGTTCTTCTGGGATTGCAGATCCTTATTTTGCCTCTGTTTAGGTTTTCTACTTTTGTATTCAAGAGGACAGAAGAAGTAAGCTGCCCGTGCCCACAAAGAGCTTCTCCTAACTTAAAAAAAAATCCCTCTGGGAAAAAAAATTAGAAAGCGTCTCTTTCAAAATTTAAGAAACCATTTTATCAAGAAAGGATAGATACTAACCTGATTGCTTTCTTTAAAAAAGTACCTCTTCTCTATGACCTGTGAGAAACAAGCAAAGATTTTTTTGGGCTTAGCATATTTACCTGGACAAAGTGACTAATAATGTTCATAACTATAGGAAATATTGCCAAATTAAAAACCTTTTCAACAGCTATGGACATTTAATAGATTGAGCTAAAAATCTGGTGCTGGGGTTGGAGGAATGGCTCAGTAGCTGGACACTTGTTGCTTTTTGAGAGGACTGGAATTCGGTTCCCACCACCCACAGTGGGCAGCTCACAACCACCTGCAACCAGATCCAGGGAATCCCACATCGGCTTCTGCAGGCACCTATGCATATGTGGCATTCACTCAAACACACACACATACACACACACACACACACACACACACACACACACACCTTTAAAATCTGATGCTAATGGGACTGGAACGGTGAGATTATTCCCACTAATGCCTACTCATTCCAAAAGGAAGGAATGATACACTAAACAACCAGGAGCAGGAGACAGTGGCACATTGTATAACTAGAGGCTCTGTAATCAATCCCAACACTCAGGTAGCAGAGGCAGGAAGATCAGGAATTCAAGGCAAGCCTGGGCAACCTATTGAGTTTCAGACCAGTCTGTGGTGTGTAGTAAGACCCTGCCTCAAAAGAAAACAAAACTTACAAATAAGTAACACATAAAAATCAAATAAGGACAGAATGATGTCCCAATGGGCTCCTAGAGTACTGCAGCAATTGGGCCAAGTTTCCTAGCAGTCAGTTCCAAAAGCATGCATAAGCCAATGCAAATCATGACAGCAATGCAGATATTCTCAAGAGGAGGCTGTGGAAGGCAGTGAGGAATTCTGTGCATCCTGCATGTGGACGATGGTACGCATCAAGCAGTCAGTGAGCTTCCCTTATATGGGCCTCGCTGGCTTCCTTACTCAGTAGTCGGCAGGAAGAACAGGCTGAAGCAGTGGATATACAGTGCAGCTGGCGAAAGCTCATAGATCGTGCCCTAACACAGTGGGTTTGAGAACCACGCTTTCAGGTGATGGGGAGTATTATATAATACACAAAACCCCTCCTGCCCTGGCGGCGCTGCTGTGAGCACAGACTGAGGCATTCACATCTGGAGTGATGACGCTGAGGGTGCTGACCGAGAGCCCGGCATCCTTTCAGGCCTGGGACAGCCTGCTCACAACAGACTAAAACACACATTATTCAGGTTCATTCTTTCTCAAAGACTATGTCTGGGTTAGTATTTAAGCAACAAGAGACCTGGGGCAATGATGCATTCATCAGCCTTTGAGGCTGAAAAGCTGGTTTCTGGTTAGTATAACTTTGAAACACCAAGCCTCCCGAACCCCCAAGGGACTGAGTCCTTCCCCATTCTCAGCAGATCAGGAAAACCTTATTCTGCCGCAAAATTACGACCAGCTGAGAGAATCCAGAGGCCTTCGACCCCTCTGGCATTCTGGAAGGTTTAATCCACAGAAAAAGGGCAAACTATTGCCAGGTGTTTTGGTTTCATATCCAGGACATGCTGTACAAACCAGGCTGTCTCCTTTCTGATAGACTCTATGAGATTTAGACAACAAAGGTAGCTTTTTCTTTTGCTGAGAATTCTTCACCCCCAACTTACAAGGTCCTCTCTTATGCATGATGCTCCTTTCTTAGATCCAACCAAAGTACTATTCATTTATTTTAAATAAAGCATTGCTGAGAGCTTAGATCATGACAGTCTAAAATCTATTATTTCTCTAGGATAGGACCTACAGATTTTAATCTTAACACTTAAAATAAGCAGGGTGGTGGTGGCGCACATCTTTTATCCCAGCATACAGGAGGCAGAGGCAGGCAGATCTCTTGAGTTTGCGGCCAGCCTGGTCTAGAGAGCAAGTTCCAGGACAGCCAGGCCTACACAGAGAAACCCTGTCTTGAAACACCAAACCAAATCAAGTTAAACCAAAACCAAACATCTAAAAGTATATTAAGATACCTTTCCAGATCAAACACAGATCTACAGAATGTTGTTCTTAGGGACGGGATTTTGTATTAGATGGGAACTTGTATCTAAATCAAGCAAATGCCGCAACATTTTAGGTTTGAAAACAATGTGGAGAAAAAATATAATTCCTTTCATCACTCCAAAATGCTGCTCTCTTTGCAGCAGGGCAGTGAACGGAAGCTGTCCATCTCCCAGTCCACTGCTTGAAGGGTTGGCTACTCTGAATCAGGGTCTGTGCACACCTGATCCTTTTTGCCACACCCCGTTAGTAAGTTGTGAGTGAGATAAACTTCCCTGTTGGACGTTTAGGGGACTGGACCTCATGGTAACATACTGAAAAGGGCTCGGAATATTAGAGACTCAAATAGCTAAAGAAAAATGACCTGAATGGAAGATCTGCAAGAAGGCTAGTGTCTTTATTAAATTTTAAAACTTATTTTTATTTATATGTATCTGTGTTGTAGGTGTGTATGCCTGCTTGATTGTGTGTACAGCACAGAGGCCAGAAGGTATTGGATTCACTGGTGCTGGAGTTACAAGAGGTTATGAGCAACTAATGTGGGTTCTGGGACCTGAATCTGGGTCCTCTGCAGGAGTAGCAACTGTTCCTAACCATTGAGCAATTTCTCCAGCACCTAAGTGTTTATCTTAAGAGACCACATTTAGGATAGATGTAATACAGAAAGTAGTCTTTTCCAGTAATGAATGTAGAAAAAGTCCTATATTACGTTGCTATGCAAAATCAGCACTAGGCAAGGCAGCCGCACAGCCCCTAGATGAGGACGACCAGCGCTCTAACCGACCAGTGTGCCGAACCACAGTACAGTCTCATTCCAGTTCAGCGCAAGAGGGAGATACAGTAGGGACGGGAGCCTTCTCACAGGGAAACAACAGATTCAAGGAGTCATGCTAACTCTACAAACAAGTAGTAACATTTGCATGGAAAACATTAATAGCTTAGAGAATGAAGGGCTTTAATCTCTCTGGTCAGTGCCTTTTGGGACACGGAGTAGTGGGGTAATTACACAAAGAGCATATGGGTAACTATGGATTGTTTTACGGAAAACTCTGTTACCTTTTTAAGAGCCCTAATTGAATCCAATAGCCTTTACTCTTTGCTCTAGAGACTATTAGTGTTGGAATAAGTACGTCAGCAGGCCTTGAGCAATTATTCCAACAGATAAGAGAGATCAAAACAGGTATTCAGGCTGTGCAGTTGTGGGCAAAGGAACAAAAGGATACAGCATTCCACAAAGAGTTTAAGCTATCATATGTTAAGTTTAAAAATAACTTAATTGAAGCCATTACCTTATCAAAAAATCTACTGAGCTTGACAGCATTGGAGGAGCCTGCAGCTGAAGACCGTGGGTTTGTGCAATCCTGGAAAACAAAGGGGGTGCAAAGAAAAACCGGGAAGTGAAGCTTCAGGGCAACTAATCCCACCGTACCTTTCCAATGCTAAATGGTCAGAACTCTCAGAAAATACAAGGCGATATTCGGATCATGACGCACGAACAGGAAAGCCATGTAGTCTTTGCCATTTGAGCAATGCCGAAGGATACTGAGTCAACATACTCACCATAAGTAATTCCTGAAGACAGTGAATTACTAGCACTTTATTAGCCAAACCAAGGGACTGATCAGGTGACCTGCATAGGCTTACTCTGAAAACCAGAACTAGAATCATTACAAACAGGACACACTTGTTTAAGGCCAGGAACCACGTGCTCAAGTAATGAAGAACAGTGCAGGCTGCATAATAGTTGGAAACATGAAAAAAAAAGATGTAGTGGGCCAAAGAACAAACACTTGCCAAGGATTTCTCCATACACTGCAGAGACATGCAGGTTTTGGTAATATTAAGCAAGAGATATATTATTATTATTCAGTGAGATTCTTCAGACAGGAAAACAAGGAGCTCAGAGGAGGGAGACAATGAGGGACACTAAAGTCACCATAACCGCTTGCAAATACTAGCGTTACACCATCTTTGCTTGTCACCAGAGCCGGCCCTCTCAAGAGATGGAGCAGGCTTTCATGTTTGCCTCAAATGCCACCGAGACCAAACTGTGCAGACACCATTCAGGCTCTTTTGTGAAGATAAGTGTCTTGTACACATCTGTGGTCCCCCTGTGCCCCTTGAGAAACTTGAAATTACTCTTGTTATATTTAATAATAATGTTTGGAGCTATCAAGCCCATATGCTTCTTTCTAATACATTTAAAAGCAATTTCTTGTTTTGTTCATACTTAACAAAGCATTTCATGGGTCACACTTAAACAAGGGCTAGAAACTGTATTAGTTCTCTACCCTCCTCATACACACAAAGAAAGAGAGAGAGGGTAGGAGGGAATTATAATTATAACAGTTTCCAAAGATCATAAAGTACTAGGGATATCAGGATTCTTGGAAGTCAGTAATCTCTGTATTCAAATATATGTGACAACATTTCCAGGTTGTGTAACCTGCTGAAGTCATTATGGCTCTAAAGCTGGGCTCACTCCTCTGTGAAAGGGGACGATTGCACGTGAGATCCTGCAAGCCTTGTCACACAGTAGACACTGGAAGGTCGCTTCTCATCTTCATTGTCAGAAAATAAGTTTTTAAGTACAAAATTATTTACTATAATGCAGAAAACTCCACATGTGGATGTATACCTTGGTATACACTGTGCACTCTGCTGTATTTGCAATAATGTTTGATTTCTGCAACAGTTGGGATGGATAAGAAATCAACTTTAGACCTGCATTAGACGTTTTAGCAAAATGGGTATTGGTTACCTCATCATCAGAATGTTAAATGATGTCTCTAAGGAAGAAAATTACTAAAAAAAAAAAAAAAAAAAAAAA
>NW_026067944.1:23666761-23724233 GCF_014885135.2 Alexandromys fortis | reverse complement strand
AAATAAAAACAAAAACAAAAAAACAAAACTAAAACCAAACCAAAACAACAACAAAAAACCCAAAACAAAACAAAAACCCTAAATCCAATAGCAAACAAACAAGTTCCCATCTTCCCCATAAAAATTAACTACTGGGCCCCACAATTCAAGCTGAGCAGGAAATCTGAAATTCCATGCTTTTTTGGAGCTGAAAGAGTCATCTGTCGTTGATCATGGCTGAGGGAAAGTCAGAACGGCTCTATGTAGCTTATTTAATATAACTGAACCATGAATCTGAATGTGGAAATGACTATATGCTACACAGACACACATGAGAAACAGTACACCAGAACCCAAGCACAATTTGCATTTGCATCCACAAAAGGAAATTCTGACTTCACTTCTGATATATGCATGTTAGAGTCATACTTCTCCAGAGGTTTAAACAAATTCAGGCAGGAGACAGTGGCTAGCACTAATGTTGTCACGTGGTCCCAGTTGGAGGTTTTAGAGTTTTTGTTGACTTTCTATTTTTAACTCCCATATTCAGCTGCCCTCTTGATGTGGGAGCTCCCTCTGTGTGCCATGAATACCATTGGTGAATAAAGAAACTGCCTTGGCCTGTTGATAGGGCAGAACTTAGGTAGGTGGGGAAAACTCAACTGAATGCTGGGAAAAAGGAGGCAGAGTCAGAGAGAAGTCATGTAGTGGGAACTTTACCTGGTAAGCCATTACCATGTGGTGATACACAGATTAATGGAGATGGGTTAAATTAAGATGTAAGAATTAGCCAGTAAGAAGCTAGAGGTAATGGGCCAAGCAATGATTTAATTAATACAGTTTCTGTGTGATTATTTCTTTTTCTTTCTTTCTTTTTTTTTTTTTTTTTTTTTTTTGAGACAGGGTTTCTCTGCGTAGCCCTGGCTGCCTTGGAACTCGCTCTGTAGACTAACTAGCCTGGCCTCGAACTTACACCCATTCACCTGGCTCTACCTCCTGAGTGCTGGGATTAAGAGGTTTTTTCAAAAACAATAACTAACATATAGTGTTATCTTAATCAATATGACTCTTGAATTTGGTATACTTTTTAAGTTTTCTCAGGAAAGATTCTATTTGCAGCACATAGCTTGAGGGTTCCAACAGATCAGTGTGCAAGTTCGAAGTGAGAGAGACCCTCACGTGACATCCTGATGCAGATCCTGATCTGCTCTGTGTTTGGGGACTCTGCTTTGAGTATGATGCTTCTTTGACTAGACTATCACCCAGACACACATTAGTGAAAGCACATACCAAATTAATCTCTTCAGCATTGAAGTCCTCAGCCAAGAAAGCAGTCCTAGTCAAAACTTCATGGCGCTTGGTTTCATGAATCTGGTCCAGTTTGGTCCCTATTACCAACAGTGGGATTTGGTTATCAGCAAATTGTTCTCGGTCATAATCCCTGTGACAAATAACCAGGAAGAGGTGAATGGAATTTACCTTTCCAATGTAGACGTGTACTAGTCAAATGCAAGACGCTTGCACAATTTCAGTGATAATTAACTAATTCCTGCTCATTACCACCTAGAAATAGTTTTTCTCCTAATTCCTTCCATGTACTTATTCACCATCAATTCATCATCTATTAAATTCCAGTTACTCATCTTACTACTCAACATCTGTTCCTATATGTCTTTCTAACAAGTAATTTGGATCATTGAGAGCCTAATGTGATTTAACTGTCCAACAACGCTCTGTCTTCAACAGGTATCAGCTTCAAAATTTTTCAATGTAGAGGCAGAAAGTGGATTTGAGGCTCAGTGTATGGAAAACCCAGGGGCCTAGCGTGCAATGCAGGTACTTCAAGCACAAATTCTCTACCTTTCCTATTCATTCCTGCCTATGAGTGGTTTTCAGAGTACAAAGAAGTAGGGTAGCTGCAGGCTAGAGGACAGAGAGCCTAAGAGACTACAGCTTAGAATGGGAGTGGAGGGAAAACAGCTGAAATGCTAAACATAATAGTAAAAGGCAAAAAAAGAAGCAAATAATTATCCTAACATGACAGCCATGAGGGACAAAGGATCGACTATCAGAATCCCTCAGAGATAGAAGGGCGGGGGTCTATTATAATTCATTTTATTTCCACTTTTTCCCAAAGGATTGAGTAGCAATACGAATGATATTTCTCATTATTGAAAGGAACATAAAGTCTATTGTTGTTAATTAATTGAAATTCTATTCACCTATTAGAAGCAAAATAGATCTAACTTTCTGACATGTTATAAGCTCTATTTACAACAGTCAGCAAAATCTGCTTTTTAACAATCAATATTGCATAATTCAATCAATAAAACCCACTGGAGCACAGCTTCTCTTCTATCCTAGCCTTTTTCTTTCTTTTTGAGCAATATAAAGTGGGCTGGGAGCAAAGGTTGCTACATCTCTCCATCCTACAATGGCATTAGAGCCTCAGCTATGGTTCCACCGCAGAACACAGTCTGTTTGAACTATGTAGCCCATCTCATATAAATATCATCTGTTTTATATGCATCGAAGCCAATAATAGCTCAAGTTCAAGGCCCATGAGCCAGCACCTTCTTCCCTACACAAGCCTGACTTAGGAGACATGGTTTGAAATGAAATTTGAACGACTAGAGAATGAGGTTTTCGGGGTTCTTTCCTTCAGGATTATTTCTTTCTCTTCTAGTCACAGATTCTCTTATGGAGATTTGTGTTTTCTATCAAATACCATCTCTGACACACACTCTCCACTATCTGGACCTTATAGAAGCTCCTATAGATTACCCTGTAAGTATATGTGCCGTGCTTGCTCATCTTCCATTTTAGTTCTTCGTTTTATCAAGAGCTATATTCACTGAATGACAAATGTTTACAATGACTCATCTCCTAAATATTAATTTTAAAAGAAAATTGTACCTGATTGATTTTGGTTTTCCTTATTGCTTCTTTCATAAAAAAAACATCATCCAAATTGAAATTAGATCTTGAAATCATGTTAAAATCATTACGTAAAAACCTGGTGGAGATTTTTGTTATGGACAGTTATGACTAGCACTCTCCCCTCAAACCCTACCATTTTATATGTACAATAACCCTCTGAGAAACAAAACAACAGTTTTACATCTCTTCACACTATAGCTATCACTGAGAGAAGATTCAAGATCCAAGAGATACACTTTAAAGACACACTAGGACTTTCGATCTTGCTGTTGTATTTTTTAAACTGGTGGTAAGGATTGAACCTGGGGCCTCACACGCGCTAGGGAAGGGCTCTACTGAGCTACAGTGTCAGAACTCTCAGGAGGAAATATTTACGTAGGCTCAAGGTTTCAAAGGGAGTAGACACATAGATCAATAGAACAAAGTACAGAAGCCGACCTGTACAAATATGGTCAGCTGATTTTGTCAAAGGATGAAAGCGACTCAGTGGAGACAGGATACTCTTGTTAACAAACGATGCTGGAACAAGCGACATTCAAATTTAAGATTGATAAGCCCAAATCACACATATTATAAAAAAATTAAAGCAGGCCAGAAATCTAGTATAAACCCCAATTTATAAGACCTATAGAAAAAAAAAACACAGAAGAAAAATCTGTATGATCTGAAATTAAGCAAACATTTCTTAATACCAAGAGCAAAATCCAGAGTAGGAAAACTAAGTAACTAGATTTCATCAAAATAAAACGCACTGCCATGAAAGATGTCATTCAGATAATGGAAAGACTGTGTATAGACTAAAATATAGAGCCAATCACACATCTTACAAAGTTTTATTTTTTAAAGTGAATTTTCAGGATTGCAAACACATTTAAAACCAATTGTAAAGTAATTCCTAGCTTACCCATTTGTCACCAGGACTCCAGTTGGAACCAAATCTCTATTGAGAACTTCCAATGACCAGCGATATAAGTTCTGAGATGACTTCTTATTTGTTAAGTCATGCACTAAAATAATACCTAAAATGAATATGTAAAATGACGTCAGCATTCATCAGCATCTCTTCCTTTACAATCAACAAGGGCAAACACAGTAAGTACAAATCTTAGGGGCTCAGTGATCTAGTATTCAAGTATGACTAACAAAAGCAGACAAGCATTTCAAGATGGTCTTTACAAAAATTTCCAAATAACTAACTATAAAGCTTTGCTACTAATATACTTTTAAAAGTGTTTTCTTTTTTATTTCTCAAAGGCTAACAGAACGTCATAAAATATTCAGAATGCCTTTTGATATGCTCATCCAGCAGGCCCTGAGTGCCAACTACATGCTAGAACTGCTTACAGAAGCACTGCACCAATGAGGGGCATTGCCTATTAACAGATTATATTCATTCAAAAACTGTACTCTTTCTGCACTGGTAAAATGTATTAAAATAGCACCGCTTTAATTTTTATAACTTCGGTTTTTCCTTTTAAAAAACAAATCCAGGCTTTTACTACACCAAGGATACTGGTTTGGCTCACTGTGTAGCCCAGTCTGGTCTGGAATTCTTCATACTCCTGCCTTTTCCTCTCAGATCTGAGATACGTGTGCCACACTTTCAGCTCAATCTCTAGCCTACTGTTCTTAATGTCCATTTCTATTTATGTGTAGGTGTGTCTGTCTGTGCATACACACAGGTGCGGGTACCTGTGGAGGTAGAAGAGGGCAGTGTATCTCCTGGAGCTGAGATTACAGACAGCTGTGAGCTGCCCTGTGGCGGCTGGGAATCAGCTGGGGCTTCTCCAAGGGCAGCCGGTGTTCTTAACTGCTGAACCATTCCTCCAGCCCCTCAGTTGTGATTCTTTAATAAACAAAATATTGAGCTGTAGCTCTTTTGAATTTCAACCGCTCAAGAATTTATTTTTGTTGTTCTTTGAATTCATTGCTAGCTATGTAAGCTTGTTACTTTAAGAGATTTGGTTAGCCCATTGTAGTGACACATGCTTAGACTCCTGCATTTGGTAAACTGAGGCAGGAGAATTTAAGTTTGGGGCCAGCCAAGGCAACATAGCGAGACCCTGACTTAAAAGGCAAATGAGGGGAGAAGAAAATGAAAATGGAGGACAGGGATGAAGGGAGAATGAACTGAAAAGAGCAAGAGTCTACAGTCAAACTACTGTGAATATGTTCAATCTCTTCTCAATTAGCAAAGAAACACGCCACTAGGAGATAGTGAGGGGACGCAGTCAAGTATGCATGCGGGCTGGAGAGATGGCTCAGTGGTTGAAGCACTGACTGTTCTCCAGAGGACCCAGGTTCAATTCCCAGCACTCACATGACAGCTCACAAGAGTCTGTAATTCCAGTTCCAGGGGAGCTACCTGGCCACTGCAAGCACCAAGCATGAATATGATACACAGATATATATATATATGCAAACAAAACATCAATAAATATAAAGTATTTAAAAACTATATAAAATTTTAAATATTAGAAATAAATATTTAAAAAGTATGAATAGTAGAAAAGATATGGATTTTTTGAGATTGAGGAAAATAACAAAATTTCACATGGCTCAGAAATACAAGTAAATAGATCAACTAAAGTCCTGGACAGAAAAGCCAGGGTAAAAGAAGAAATTTCAATGCCTGTTGGAATTTAGAACATCATCTTGTGATACAAGAACCATAGATTTTCACACTCTACTTATTTACTTATTCATTTATTTATCAAGACAGGTTTTCTCTGTGTAGCTTTGGAGCCTGTCCTGGAACTCGCTCTGTAGACCAGGCTGGCCTCGAACTCACAGATGTCTCTGCCTCCTGAGTGCTGGAGTAAAGCCATGTGCCACCATTGCCTAGCCATACTCTTTCTTTTTTAATTAAATTTATTTTTTAAAATTTCATACATGAGTACAATATTTACATAATTTTTACCCTTTCTGATATCCCCTCCGATTTCTCCTGTGTCCCCCCATTCCCTCGTAAATTCATATCCCTCTTTAATTATTGTCACACATGTATGTATTTATAAATGCAGCCTGCTTGAGTATATTTGTACTGCTGCTTCTTTATGTGTTCGTGGCTGACCACCTGAGCTTGAACAAGCTCTCAGGGGATCATCCCTAGAGAAGGTGGATTCTCTCCTTGAGAAGACAGATTCTCTTTCAGTGGTCATTAATTGCCCTGTAGCTCTTTGCCTGGAGGCAGGGCCTTGGGAAACATATTCCATCCACACTGGTTCACCAACTGGTGTTGTGCAGGTCATGTTTAGATGAGCACACTTTTTTAGGTAACATGAATTTGTAGTCAATCTGATAGCAAAAGATTATAGAAAAGTGTAATAAAATCTCACAGGAGCATAAAAAAATAGATATTTTCACCTAGGCTGCCTATTAGATGTACAAAAAACAAAACAAAACAAAAAAACAGAAACAAAAACTTTTTTTTTGTTACAAACAAAAACTTCAGAATGCTTTTGCGCTCTTAAGGGTGTCTGAGCATTCTCTTTCTACTCTTCTTTTCTCATTTAAGCTGAAGTGCTAGGGCCAACTGACGGAGTCAGACTGACATCTGATGAGAATATATTCTAATTAAGGAGGCTGGAGAGACACTCCATAGGCTTTCTACAGAGATGGGTAGCCTGGGTCATCAGAGTGGGAGGAAAGAAAGGGTACTTATTCTCAGATACAGTTCATCTGGAATACCTACAGAGGCTGGGGGATTACTAAAGGGATGGGGAGGGGGTTTAAAGGGAGGTGACATAGAATGAACTGGTATCAAGGGTTAAAAGGGAAGGAGGGAGCAGGAAGGGTTGGACTTGGTTTGGGGTGAAAGAGCAGGGTTGAGGAAAGAGTATGCAGAGGGATAAATAGCATTAAAGGCCTTTGGAAAAAGACATATGGAAAACTACTACTTCTGAGCTTAATATTTTTATTTACATGTAATATATATCATCTACATAAAAAAGTAAAAATGGAGTGCCCCTATAGCAAGGCAACAATGCCTCCAGCAGAGGCTAATATGTTAGACTGTGACATGCAGATTTAAATCGAGAGTTAAGCACATCAGCTTTCTCACAGAAGACAAGCCCAGCATGCCATGGCATTTCATATCAATGATCAGCACTTCCAGACCACTAACAGATGGCAGAAATGAAGACACTTACCATTTACAGAGTTGTAGAACACTGCTCTCGTACTTTTCACGCTGCTGGCACTGCCCACAGAGCCTCCAATATCCCACAATTCTATGTAGTATGTCTTCTCTTCTGGGGTTCCTTCTTTGTAGTCATGCACCTAATGGATTAATCAAAATCATCATTAGAGCCACCACACAATCTGGTGAGCGCCCTCATTTGGCCTAAAGCAACGCCATCCCTACAGCACCCCGCCCTCTGGCTCTGCCCGTCACCTCCTATCTTCCACGCTTGCCCCTCACTAGACAACTCTAATCTTCCACCCTATTTGACCCTACATTTGAGATGAACATCTGGTTATTCCCTTCCTGCTTTCAAAGCTTTAGTGCCTTCCCACGAAGCACAAGCTGTGACCCATTCTTCCACCTCTGTCACTCTCTATCTTTCTTAGCCACATTCATTTACAAAACTCCAATCCTGACCAGAGCCTCTACTTCCTTTATTGTGCCCCCAGAATTCTGTTTCCTGAATGTGTAGCTCAGAAAACTACATCCTAGTAGTCGGAGTCCTCTTCAAATTCAAGTGTGCCCTTGGAGTCACCCATCAATCCTGCTGTCCACTTTCCCTGTCCTGAGAATAATTCCATACTTTCGCTGCTTTTGGAAATTTCCAGTATCTCTTCTCTAGACTCAATAGAGCTAACTTGGTTTCCTAGGCTAGAATAATAACAATAAGAACTTCCTCCACTGCTTTTTCTACCTCCTTGAATGTATGCCCATAGGATCACTTTCCTCCTGCTATTACCTTAGGCTGTCTGTGCCCCTCGGGCTAAATCTGAATCTTCTGTGCAGTAAAAATTTCCCCTGCACAGACGCAGTCACGCATCCTTCTCACTCTCGAGCATGGCATTTCCTCCTGGGCTGGATAATTCTCCACAACATGCAGAGGTGCCTTGCCTTCTGCCAGGTACCATGCTGTTCCTCTGCTCCTCCCCACAGGAAGGCCTTCAAGCCGTTACCTATCTCCAGCTCTGTTTTCCCTCATTTTTTAAATGTAAAAGTTTTATTTTTTGAGAATTCAATGTATGAGTACTGTGTTTACATTTCCAACCTTCTCTCTCCTCTTCTCCAGTCCTACTGTGTTCGCCCTCTGACCTCGCAACTTCTCAAATTCAAGACTTCAGTTACTGTGTGTGTATGTGTGTGTATACATACAATCTACTTAGTCTATTTAGTGTTCCTGTATGGTGCACATGTGGCAGCGGAGAACAGCTGTGTAAGTCAGTTTTCTCCTTCCACGGAGTGGACCACAGATCCAGCTCAGGCCATCAGCTTGGCAGCAAGCACAGTTACACGCTGTGCAATCTTACTGGCCCTCACCCTCCTTTTCTCAAATGCTTCTTTATTTTTATTTTATGTGCCCAAGTGTTTTGACTCCATGTATGAATGTACATGCCTGGTACCCACAGAGGCCAGAAAAGGGCATCAGATTCCCTGGAACCACATCTCTTTAGAGCTCCTTCCTATATGATCTTCACAACATCTTCCTACTGAACCACTTCTGGTCAAGGTTGCCAGTTAGCTCCACACTGACTTCCCCGGGGCTCTGCAGCCTTTCTCCATGCGGTCTCCATGACAACACCACCCTGGCCTTCCTCCCATCTCACTGGCTGGTCACTTAGGTGGTCCTTACTTCTCTCCTGCTCTTGCTGCTCCGGAGTGTCCTGTCCTATTTCTTCTCCGTCCACTCCTGCTCTTCGGCAATTTCGTCTACGCTTATGATTTTATGGATGTTGATGAATCACAAGTTTACATAAATCCTGGGGATTTTAGTCTACCACATTAACCAGGCTACCTCTAAGAATGTCTAATAGGTACTGCAGAGTTAATTTACCAAAAAAAAAAAAAAAAAGATATCCTTGTTTTCTTCCCAAACCTATTCCTCTTCCGGTTTTCACAGCCTTGACAAAAGGCAATCCCTTTGTTGAGATATCTTTGATATTGGAGTCAAAACCTTAAAGTGAACTTTGATTCCTTCCCTACCACAATTGCTCTGTCAGCAAATCCTGTCCCTTTGGTCACCCCTCAACTATTATCCTTTAGGGGGATGGCCCTGTTTACTTCTTTGCCTGAATTATCTAACATGGTCTCTTAGTTTCCCTACAGGAAGCATTCCCTTACCTATTCATTTTCCACAACGTAGTTAGAGGGATTATGTTCAATCCAAGTGAGTCCAATGGCTTTCTCAGTCACAATACATGTCAAGCTCTCTTTTTATTCCTCATGATCTAGGCTTTTTTTCCCTATTTGACTATTCAAGTATTTAACTATTTTGGAGCAAATTCTGATATACAATAATCCGATGTATGACGATTCAAGGGTAGACATGAGCCTTTTCAAAGGAACTTAGAAATAAATATATAGAGCCAGGTGGGTTGTACTCCTGTGATCTCAGCATTGGAGAGGTTGAGGGAGGATTACGCATTTGAAATTGGCCTTGGCTGTGCTGTGGGACTTTGACTCCCACACTGCAGTCCTCCTTCGCTCCCCTCCAAAACAGAAAACTATCCATCAAGCTGCAGAATCAGGGTCTCTGGGGGTGAGGCCTAGCATATAAATCTCCAAACGATTCTGCTGTAATGCTCAGCCTAAGAACTGCTGATTCTATAGATGGAGCTGCTCTGGTACTGGGCTTATACCTCTGGACTGCCATGAACCAGCCTTGGTGTTGCTGAGCTTCTGATGAAAGAGATGCTTTGTGTATCTATAAAGCATCTATTGGCTTTGCAATAATAATGATAAAAAGACAACTTAATTATTTAAAAGATTTCATAAAATCCACTAAACTTCACAACTCAACAGAATGCTTCGTATTTTGCTGTATCCGCTTAGTTCTAAATCCTTAAGCCAGGAAAGCGTTTGAGTACGTGTGGTACTCTATACATAGTCACTGACATTAAGAAGATAAGGAACAGACGAAAACAACAGGATAACATGATGACAGCAAAGTCACAAACACTGGACACTGTTTTAGAGAATTGAAATTAATGCTATATATTGCAGTAAAAAGTACTGCTGTTTTGGTATATGACATAAAAAGTCTGATAACACACGACTATGCCAAATCATCAAAACAAAAAAGGTTAAGGCAGTGGTGGTGGTGGTGGTGCACACCTTTAATCCCAGTACTCCAGAGGCAGAGGCAGGCGGATCTCTGTGAGTTTGAAGTCAACCTAGTCTACAAGAGCTAGTTCCAGGACAGGCTTCAAAGCTACAGAGAAACCCTGCCTTGAAAAACCAAAGAAGAAGAAGAAAAAAAACAAACAAACAAAAAACCATGGAAATATATGAAATATTTTAGAAAGATTCTAAGAAAAACTATTTAAATAGGGAGCAAGTGACCTGTTATGAAAAAGTTTAGCTACTTCCATAAACCCCTCCTGACCTTGCTTTCCCTCATACCCCAAGCCCAGCCGTGTTAGGTTCTCCTCTATGTTTCTGTAACTGTCTCTGTCTACATCGCTGTCACCTCACTGTCTGCACTGTCTCACTGAACACCCACTACCTCTTCTCTCACACCGGGAGCTTGAGAGAGCAGGGGCCATGTGCCTTTCATCTTTGAATCCCTAGAAAACAGTGCAATACCTAGAACCTGTTTGCTAAATTAATATATTTATTTATGCCATGTCATCCTTCAAGGCTTTAGTTTATTTAGTTTGCTTATTAAATTTCTGTTTTGCTTAGTATAGCAATGAGAGGATGTAAATTGGAATAAGAACTTGGTCAAAAAACAAAGATTCCCGAACCATCCCTGAATCCCTGAATCTTTTGAGACAGGATCAAAACTTGTATTTTGTTTGTTTGTTTGTTTTTTGAGAGAAGGTTTCTCTGTAGCTTTGGAGCCTGTCTTGGAACTAGCTCTTGTAGACCAGGCTGGCCCCGAACTCACAAAGATCCACCTGCCTCTAACTCCCGAGTGCTGGGATTAAAGGTGTGCACCACCACCGCCTGGCCAAAACTTGTATTTTTATAACACAACTCCTGGTAATGTACTAGCCTGTTAGCCAGAATGCTCTGGGTAGACACACCTGTAAACCACTCTGACGACTTATTGATACTCTCCCCTAATACAAAATACCTTCCAAACCAAAGTTTTTCAAAGTCCCTTCTAGAATTAGGAGAGGTGTCTCTCTTCCGTCCCCATTTGCTTAATTAATTCTCAACTAAGTGAATCCAAGTGCAGTGAGTGCTAAGAATTTAAACTGTAGGTTACAAGAAAGTTAACGCTATGCTAAGCATGGCTCTTGACACAGGAAGCGGCATCTGTTGTTATATTAAGTCTAACACAACAGGCAGAGCAACACCTAGCTGTAAGAAGCTTTTTAAAAATGTATGTAAACCAAGTCATCGAGGATCTGATACCTAAAGCCATTCAAAGCTTTTATGGCAATGCAGGTGGGCTTTCTCCATAGGAAGCAGGACCATATGGGAATCAACAGGAGCACCGCTCCTCAGCGCCACCCCCCTCACATGTCTCTTGAGCAACACATCACGATTACACGTGGGTACAGTTCACTGGAGTGCTTCAGTGTAACTTTTAAAGAGAAATAAATTCAGTAAAGGAAATGATACACATCAAGAGAGATAAGATGCCTATAGAATTACTTCTAGAAAGAAAGGAAGAGTAGGAATTCTTAGGAGAGTGTTGAGAGAAAAAGAGAAGAGAGACGAACAGAGCAACCAAGAGATGCCACTGGCGTCCTGGACGTTTGAATTCAAGGGATAGAGGCTACTGCCAATTGCTTTTCTTTCTAGTGCCTTCTCAACTGCCTTCAGTCAAGCTCAATTCCTCTATGTAAAAAAGGTCTTCCCCTCTGTGCTATAACCATTCTTCCCTTCTAGCTGATTTCAGCCTGTGTCTGTTTCCTGGCTGCTCGGTCACTCCATTTGGTTTGCGCCAGTTAAACGTAATCACATGTCCAAAGGTTAGTGCTAACCTCCCTATGTTTGTTTCTTCTTTCCACCTTGTATCTCGGGCATTTTGTAATAAGGACAATGCCGCTCCGTTCAGGACTTCCCGTGTTTGCTCATGTAGTCGGCCATCCTTTTAGCTATATTCTATGTTGATCAACTTTTCTATGTCGCCTCTTTTAGGAACTTCAACTCTTTAAATGCACCCCAAGGTTTCCCTTTCTTTCTTTTGAACTCATTAGCTGTCATGATTTAGGTGATTTCTATATACGACTGCAATTCTTAGTTATCTCCTTCAGCACCTTATTAGCATATGCTTTCTGACCAGCTTCAGTTCATAGCTGCACCCTTCACCACATTTAGAACTCAATTCTTACAATGACCTTCTCTCTTACCTATGAGATAAGCCTTTGGGAGGAGAGTTAAGTCTGTCTGCCCAATAACTTGGCCCCCAATCGCCAGCATCTTCAGCACGTCGTTTATCACTTTCTCTCCGGCCGTCATTGCCTTGTTCCCTAGTGCTGCCCTGAGGTTCTGACTTCAGCGGTGGACATGTCCAGGACTAACTGCCGGCAGCACCGAATTACCAAACCATCAAGATATGGTTCGTTCACCTGCTGAGCTAATTTTTTTATTTTACTAAATTCAAATTTGTTGCCACATGAAGCTAGTTGTTATCACATTGGGCTTTATGGGAATACTCATTGCCTTACACTGTTTTGGAATAAGATGTAGTAAGGTTAGCTGGGTGATGGTGGCGCACGCCTTTAATCCCAGCACTTGGGATGCAGAGGCAGGCGGATGGATCTCTGTGAGTTCGAGACCAGCCTGGTCTACAAGAGCTAGTTCCAGGACAGGCTCCAAAACCACAGAGAAACCTTGTCTCGAAAAAAAAAAAAAAGATGCAGTAAGGTTGTTGATTAAGAATGCAGGCTTTTGGATCAGGCTGCCTGGACTTGAATTCCAATTCTGTCACTTGCTAGCAACACAACCTTGACATCTGCGTCTCACTTGCTTCCTGTGCTGAGCGTGGCACCAACCATCGATACCCACCTCACAGAGCTGTTGTGGGAAATGAATGAATGCCTATGTACATGGGTTCCTAACCCAGGAAAGCACTAAAGGAACGTTAGCTATCATTATTGTCACTTTAAAGACTACTAGATAGACACCTTATCCCTCCAAGTAAATCCACTTCATATCCCTAGTGAGGATAAAAACTATGCTTCTTATTTTTCCCCAGTGCCTGCACATTGTTTCGTTACCCAAAGAGAAATTCAATAAGTATTGATTGCATGCAATGTACAAGTTAGAGAGTTAAAATCCCATTAAAGTGAACTAGAAATGACAAATGAATTTCCTTATTTATAATCTTTGAAAAGATTAAGCTCTAAACATCTTGTTGTCATTATTAGGAGTAGCCATGCGCTCATCAGTCCATTAGATTCGAAGTAACAAAGTCGGCAGCCAGGAGTGAGTGAAGAATACCACAAAACAAAACGCCTGCTCGATTCAGTTACGGCCTCTGCCCATACGGTCAGTTATAATCACCGAGTAAATGCATTAACTGCATGCAACACTGCAAACGATCACACCATCTCCTCCGCCATCTCTATTCTTAGCTGCCTCTTACCATATCTAAAGCGAGTTAAATGGAGCAACTGTGTCCAGTTCTGGAGAGTGGGTGTCCAGGAATCTACTTTAGCCCTAGAGAGCCCCCTCTTGCAGGCTCAATACACAGACACTGTGACTGAACTATAAAAGCCTCTTCAGGAGTCTCTGTTCTCCTAAGACATTTATAAGGCCTTTATACATTTAATTATTTCCCTACAGGGAATAACTGCTCATATTATTATAATAGTCATGATTTACGTTTCTATGACAACTTTAGAGTATCCTTTCAGAATGCCTTTACTTATGTCACCACTCAAGAAACACATGCTTCTCTCGGAGAAAGACGACAGAGATGAAGGACGAGCAGTAATACGAGCTAGGCCCCTTTCAGCCCCATATGCCTTATTCTTCAACAACACAATTCAGGTCAGACTGGCTTTAAGGGAACCACCCAGCACTGCGCTGGTCCCAGGGAGACCAGCCACACTACAGTGAGCGCTGGCCAGCATAGCTTTCCCCCGCTTCCTTTTCTTTTTTATTTATTCTTCTCTCATACAATAAATACATCCTGCCTGCAGCCTCCCCCCACTCCTCCCAGTTACCCCTCACTTCACCTCTCCCCAATCCACTGATCTTCAGTTTTCTCAGAAAAGAGCAGGCCTCCGAGGAATAGGTCCTCTGCATACACACTGTGGTTGTTCTTGCGGCCCTTTTCCTCCTACTAGCTTTGACTATAGTTTCCTTGTGGGCAGTTTCATGCCATCTAGAGTTCTTAGAAGTAGTAGTGGAGAGCTGGAGAAATGGCTCAGTGGTTAAGAGCACTGACTGCTCTTCTAGAGGACCCGGGTTCAATTCCCAGCACCCACATGGCAGCTCACAACTGTCTGAAAATCCAGTTCCAGGGGATCTGACACCAATGCACATAAAACAAAGATAAATAAATCATAATCTTAAAAAAAAGAAGTAGTAATGGATTAAACAACAAGAAACAACCCTATGGTCCAGCAGGAAATTCTTGACTTGGTAATCCCCAAAGCAGAGATTTCCTCAGGGAATTGCTGTGACTTCAGTAAGTGAGGTCTTTGAGAATTACTAGTTTGGCTGCGGTGCTCTCCAGGACTTATACAGAGCATTGGCTGCAGAAATGATCAGGCCCTTTCACAAAGAGGGCCGACAGAGGCGAAGTCTGTCTAGGAGTCTTCGCCCCCAGATGCATTCAGGACATTCATATACTTGTTTTCCTCATTGAACACGCACGGGGGAGGGGCTTTGTTGGAACTCTTACATTCTTGTCCTCAAACTACTCATCACTGGGCCTCAGTAATCTCTTCCTCCAAGAATTTCTGCAGGGTGTGGTAGTGCACACTTTTAATCCCAGCACTAGGAAGTCAGAGGAAGGAGGATCTCTGAGTTGGAAATCAATCTGGACTACAGAGCTAATTCCAAGCTAGGGGTTAGGGCTATTACACAGAGAAACCTGTCTCAAAAAAAAAAAAAAAAAAAAAAAAAAAAAAAAAAAAAAAAAAAAAAAAAAAAAAAAAAAAAGATTTTACTTTCCCTATGGAGTCTTGCCCCATAAAACAAAATCCTGTTCCATCTTAGCCTTGCCTTTCTGAAGTAGCTATCTACATCTCAAAGATGCAACTTTTCATGCCCTTTCAGATGCTGTTTCTTCTTCAGTACCCTTGTTTTTGGTGTTAAAAATATAAAATGCTTTGCTTATCCCCAAGGCTCCTTTCAGTTACTCTAGCATACCTAAGGAACTAGTGTTTGGAGTCTGGGCCGTTGGTTATACTCCCTTCTCTCTGTTCTCACTGCCCGTCCCTAGTAGCTTCTGTGAGCATCCAGATTGACGACCTCTGCATTCATCTGGAAAATTGATTCAGCATCCGGTTTATCTCTACTTAATCACCTTAGATGCTTCTTAAAATGCAGATTCCTGGGTGCCATGTATATTTCTCAATTAGAATATTTGGAGCAAGAACCATAAACCAAATTAAAGGACAAAATCTATCTGACTGATCATTAAAAACCTTTGTCCATCCCTACTCAACAGGAGACACGGCAGAAAGACACGGCATGTAAACAGTGCAGTGAAAGATGGAAATAAGATACATCCCAGAAACAAGAAGAATAGTTAACTATTTCAGGATCTGAGAAGATACGCTTCAAGGCACAATACATTGGTAGACAGAAAAGAGATATATTGCAGTGATAAAATGTTAAATCCAGGGACCAGTAAGACTGCTCAGTGGGTAAAAGTGCTTGCTGCATAGGCCTGAAAACCTGAATTCAACCCTGGGAAATCCTTCAAGCAATTTAAATGATCTCAAACTGGTATATAATCTCCAAACAGGCAGAACTAAACAAGAAGACTAATTTACATACACAGTGCAAGTTATCACATTGGCTCCTTGTAAATAATCAAACAGTTAAGAAAAGGAAATCCAGCAGAGAAATTAACAAAATGCTCAACAAGCTTGACCTCGAGACAACACTGTAAACAGCAATGACAAAATACGCATAGATACGAGACACCTAACAATTATTTAACAAAATTGACCATAAAACAAGACCTGAAGCAAATCTCAGTAATTTTTAAAGGATGAAATTACATAGTATACATATTCTCTGAACACAGTGAAAATAAACTAGAAACCAGTAATTATAAGATCATCATCATTGTCAAATGTTTGGAAATTAAGAAGCACATTTCAAATAACAAATGAGCCAGAGGAGAAATCACAATGGAAACTAGACAATGTTTTGAACTGAATGATAACGAGGCAGCTAAAGCTGTGTTTAGACAGAAATTTCCATGCCTCGGAGCTCTCTGGAAGAAGCCTGAAAGAAATCAATGCAGCAACCATTCATTTCAGGGAGCTTGAAGAAAGAGAGCAAATTAATCTCAGAGGTGTGGACACCACAGAGAAATTCAAAACAAACACAAGGATGGGGAGATTGTTGGGCTGGTGAAGTCCTTGATGGGCAAGCATTAGGGCCTGAGTCCCAAGCCCCAGTACCCACATCGTAAAAACGCTGGGTATGGTAGCATGCGTGCATAATCCTAAAGTTGGAAAGGCAGAACCTGGTGGATTCCTGGGGCTCGCTGGACACGGCCTGGCCCCCTTGGTGAGCTCCAATCTGATGAGACTATCTCAAAAACAAGACGGGTGGTTCCTGAGGAACAACACTCAAGGTTTCCTTCTGGCTTCCACAGGCATCCGCACCCATTTGTACATGTACCTGCACACACGTGCACACGTACCATCCTGCAAGAAAACCCCAAAACATATAGAAAAGAGACAACAGAAACTTGTCTTTGCTAGACCATTGGCAAAACTGATCAATAAAAGAGCACCTAGACTGGCAACATCATTCACTGAGTAAGGGGCTTGCCTCCAACCGCAACAATCTGCATTCTATTCCTAGACCTCATATGGTAGAAGAAGACACTCCTGCAAGTGGTCCCCACATGTGCGACATACTACATGCCTTCCATATATAAATATACATTTTTAAAAGAAAAGCTATAGATTACTCATACCAGAATTTAAAAAAATAGAAAATCATCTATAGGATTTGCAGTAATGATTTTATTAGTCAACTGTCTTATTGAAAGAAACTAAGACAGAGAAACAATGTGCAGTGTTTAACAATTTGCTTGATATGAACAATTTCTTTTTCAAACACAAATCTCCAAAAATTGACAAGGGAAGAAATGCAATCATTTTCTTGTTTTCTTTACTGAATTTAAACCCTTCCCACACAGAAAAATCACAGTTAGTTTCACTTGTAAATTCAAAGGTAAATAGCATCAGTCTTACAAAGTCTTTCTGAGGAACAGGTTAGCACAGTATCAAAACTCCACAATGAAATTAGAAAAAAGGAAATAGACTAAAACTTCTCATGAATTTAGGTGCAAATATCTGAAAAACATACTAGTTAACTGAGTCTAGATACTAGAAAACTGGTCTAGACTAACATGTCAAGACAAGTTTGGAGAGGGCAGGGCTGGAGAGGTGGTTCAGGGGTTAAGGGCTCACGGATGCTTTCCAGAGGATCTGGGTTCTGTTCTCAGCACACACCCCCTCCCCCCAACAGCTGACAGCAGTCTGTAACTCTAGTTCCAGAGGATTCAACACCCTCTTCTGGCCTCTGAGGGCACTGCAAATGTGGTACACAGGCATGAAGGGTGGGCTGAGGGTAAAAGGAAGGGCAGAAAACTGTGCAAAAGTCAGGAACTGTGTGATTTTCTTCTCTCCTGTAAATGATATAACTAGGCCTCAGGAGGTATATTGATTAGTTTAAGGTAACTCTTTAAGTAGAAAAGGCAATTGATCCAGGATCTAAGTTTCTTTTCTATGTGCTATGATCCTTCTCTGGAAGGGAGTTAGAAAAGTCTAAAGAAAATTTTGTCCAGAATATGTTACTGGGTCTCCCAAACCTAGACAAAATTGCTGCTGAATTCATTACCCAGAACCTGGTTTTCTTACATAGCTAAGAATATAAGAACATTTTAGGCTGAAATGAGTATAGTTCTTTTCTACTCTGAACTCAAAGAAATGTTACAAAAATATTTTGAGGGGGAGAAAGGAGAGAAGGAAAGAGAGAGAACACAAACTAGTGATAGAGAAAGAAAGGAAGGGATATTTGTAGATGCTGGAGATGAAGGAAACCCTTAAAACTAAAGATGAGGGAAATGACCCAGACTCAGACACGGCTTGGGGGCTGGTGCTTGGGGTGTTAGTGGGGATCCAGGAATGGTAGACTCGTTTTCCAGTTTTTAAGGAAAAAGTATGTGTGGGTGAGCAGTAAGGAATAGATTGCCATCCTCGTCTTGTGAGCCCCGGACAAGCTCCTCAGTCAGCGGAGGAGGCAGATGAAAGAACCGGTCCACAGAGTAGGGGATCCTGTCAGGGACTGTAGGTGGGCGGCCATAGAACAGAGACAAGATATGCATGAAATGGAAACCTCAAACCTGTGTCACATCAGGTGTTGGGGGGAATCCATGATATTTAGGTGGCACAGGAACTCTGAGATAGAAATTCTGAGCCCTATGGAACTTGCTAGGTCCCTAACAGCAGCAGAAACAAAACAAAACAAGGATACTTGCACCACACAGCACACAGGGCTTCCTGAACAAGCTGTGGGAGGTTTTTGTTTCTTTTCTTTCTTTTCTTTTTTTTTTTTTTTGAAGAAAAATATGAACATGGAACTGGAAAAATTGCTCAGTGATTAAGAGCACTGACTGCTCTTTTGGAGGACCTGGGTTCCATTCCCAGCACCCACATGGCAGCTCACAACTGTTTGTACCAACAGTCCCAGGAGATAACGATGCCTTCTTCTGGCCTATGTAGGCACTGCACACATGTGGTACACACTTGCACATAAGCAAGGAAAAGGTTCTAAAAGTAGCACATTTTCCAAGAATTACAAATAATCAGGGATCTCTGCCTGCCAGCCTCAGGGTCCCCTGCAGGGTTCAGAGAAGACTCACAGCAAGCGCGGGACTCGTCTGAGGGTGAGATGAACTCTCACTACGCACTGTTCTGCATCGGTTTCTTTTTTCCTCTCCTGCTGCTCTTCCTCTCTTCTGTTTGTACACACACAACACAAGGCAATTCTCTGGGCTTGGACGTCCCTTTATCTCTGAAGCCCCCAATGCGGTCTATTTGAAAGACTCCTTTCCTGACTGCATGTCCTGCCAAAGGGAAGATAGTTGCAGGGAGGTGGCTTCTAATGTCTCTCAGAGAAGGAAGCGGAGATTAGACTGTGGGAACCAAGGCTATTGACTGCATGACTAAATTTCCCACTGGAGGTCCCACGGAGTGTGTGTGTATGTGTGTGTGTGTGTGTGTGTGTGTGTGTGTGTGTGATGACCCAATAAACCAGAACGTGGGAAAGAGTTGTGCCCACTTGTCCATACTCTGCCGAACCTTGCACCAGGGGAGAGTGCTTCCCCTTCACAAGAGATCCACCGCGAGAACTGGTCGATATGCACTTCTAGGCATAAGTTTACAGTCTTAGAGCTACAGGCTTAGGGAGAATATTAACTGAATTCTCAAACCATAGTCATTAAAATAAAAGCCTGTACAATCAGACCACTGGGTTCATGTGTTGAGTTAGCTTGTTGAGTTGAAGAATTTGGTTGTTTTCTTCTCTCTCATGACCTACTGTAAATAGGGAATGGCAGTAAAGTACTGACGCACGGTAGGCTCCGAAGCAATCCCAGCTATTATCATCACTTAATCTTAACTAAGTCCTGCAATTTAAGCGTGATTTGAAGGACATGTTTAATACACCTAGTGAAAAACAGAAACAAGAACACATACTCTGATATCCACCGAGCAGCCCACAGTCCACGACGGATTTCCCAGCACTTGACTGTGGCATAGAAGATGGACGAGTGACGATTTCCCAACACCTGTGGAAGAGACACGGTCTCTGTCAGCTGGGTACGGAGCCCTAAATGGGACATCTATACCATTGCCTGTAATACACCACTGCTTGTAAGCCAGGGAATAGCTTGCAAAATTGTTTCAATTCCGTCAGTGACAGGACTCATGATGTCATGATTCCACATGCAAAGAGCCTTAGTTCTCACACATAGGTTTTTACAAAGCAGCTAACCACTTTGTCCTAGATTTATCTTTGGATGATGATGATGATGATAATAATAATAATATTAATAATTCTCTCTTTTCTTCACTATTGCCTTTTATTTTGAAGCAGCATTTTATCTCTTTCTAGATCTCTTGTGCTCAGACAATCTTGTCACTAACACTAGAGGACATCTCTTGAAGATCTCGGTTGAGGAAAGGGATGAACCATCTATTTACATCCTGTGTGGAGTCACTCATTCACTTAATTGGCTATGAATTGATAATTGTATCAAAAATTCAGGAAATCTCTCTGTGTTCAATATTATATATGGGTCTATAACTCATGTTTACTTTTTATTATGAAAACTGTATTCCCAACAACTGAGAAAGTATAAAAAGAAAAAATTACCTTAGACCACTACTGCCAACCAAAAGGAGTTTTCTGGAACTAGCTCTTGTAGACCAGGTTGGCCTCGAACTCACAGAGATCCGCCTGCCTTTGCTTCCTAAGTGCTGGGATTAAAGGCGTGCACCACCATTGCCTGGCCATAAGGGGTTTTCTATGAACATGTGACCATAAACATAGTGTACTTAAAAACAATACAAACTGGCTGAGGTCCAGCGCTTGCCTTCCAAGCTTGAGAACCAGAGTTGCATCCACAAAACTGAGACACAACAGCCAGGCAGAGGCGCAGGCTGGTAATGCCAGTGTTGAGGAGTCAGAGACAGGCAATCCCTGATGTTTGATAGCCTGCCAGCCTTAGCTCAGGGACTCTAGGCCAAGGGGAGACCTCATCTTAAAAAGAAGGTTGGGAGCAGAGGCAGGTGAATCTCTGCGTCCTAAGCTTGCCCGGTTTACACAGTGAGTTCTAGGCCAGCTTGGTTCTATGCTAGCCAGTGCTATATAGTGAGACCATGTCTCAAACATGGCCACCCCCAAACGATGACAACGCAAGGTGGAAGAGATGGAGAGAGAGTTCCTCCATTAAGAGCCCGTGTGGCTTTTGCAGAAAAGACTTGGGTTCAGTTCTCAGCTTTGTGGAAAGTAATTAAAAAATCCACAGTGATCTACATTATGATCATGTCTGCAAATCATTTTTTTCCTGTTTTTACAAATTTTCTACTGATGTGCTCTGCTCATTTAACTAATAATGGGTTTTAGTGCTACTAACTTCTATGACCTTTTGTGTCATACTGTGATATTGGGTATTGAATACAAGTTTTTGCACATGTTTAAGATTTGAGGGCACACAAAATCAGTTTTGTCATTATACTTACTGCATAGTGCCTATCATCTACAGTCTTTGGGTATATTGTTGATGTGGGGGCTTTCATATAGGTTTGTGTTGTAGGCATACCTGCTGTGGGACAATGGTCTGTACCCTGTCACTTATATTTTAAATAAATGCTGATTGGCCAGTAGCCAGGCAGGAAGTGTAGGTGAGGCAACCAGGCAGAATGTAGAGGTTGGGACAACAAGAATTCTAGGAAGAGGAAAGTTCTTTCTGCAGTTGTGACCCAGCCTCAGAGGAAGCAAGATATGACTACCTTGCCAAAAAAGATACCAAGCCATGTGGCTAACACAGACAAGAATTATGGGCTAATATAAGTGTTAATAAGAACCCTGAGCTAATGGGCCAATCAATTTATAACTAATTAGACCTCTGTGTGATTCTTTGGGACTGAATGACTGCAGGACCGGGCAGGACAGAAACCTCAGACAACACATACCAAGGGCTTTAGTTATCTATCATCTTGATATATGCTTGAGTTCAAAGTTGGCTTAACTGTATGAGGGTAAGTATCTCCATGTATTAATATCACATAGTTTATTTGGCTCTCTATGAACTATGCTTTGGGTGGTAGTTAAAAGGAAGCAAAGCTCTCAACAGTAAGAACAGATGACATCCCGGGAATAACGAGTAGTTAACTAATTATTTAAGAACTTTGGAACTTTAACATCAATCTATAAACAGATGTCCTTTTACCCACAGATAAAGGTAGTCCTTGCCCCTCATCAAGGAAACGTCACATTGCAGCAGACAGAAACCATTACAGAAACCCACAACCAAGCAAATTGCAGAGCTGTGTAGCCCAGTCCCAGTGGATACATCTACAAAACACTCCCACGCCATAATAATGTTCCGAGAACAGGACGGAAGAAGGGGTGGAAAGATTGTAAGAGCCAGAGGATTTAGGAGTCTGCGGTGAGATTGTGACTCCTAGTGATCTCAGAAGCTACACCCGTGAAGTCCCGCCAATATGACTGCCCAAACATGAGCTGAACAAGGATGACACCAACGTATATACCACACTGGACAGGGAAAAAAAACCCATGAGGCCTCACCCCTACACCAAGAACTACAGACAAGGGTAAAGCTGGGAATGGGAGAGGTGGTCCTCCCCAGGGAAGGACACACCAACTGTTTGTCCAGTGCCAGTCAGTCAGTCCTGAACACATATAAACAAGCAGCATGATTAGGGCGTAACAGGTTATAGTTAGGAATATACATGTATATGCAAATACTGACATGCAGGCAATAATAGTTAATGGAAAAAAAAGTGGCCACAAATTTGAATAAAAGCAGGAGGGGTAAATTTAAAGGTTTAGAGGAAAGAAAAGGTATGAAGAAACGTTCTAATTAAATTGTAATCTCAAAAATAAAAAATTACAAAAAGATGAACTTTTAAAACAATGGGGGAGAGTTAAGACTGATTTCAGTCTTAGAATTAACTAGGTCAGCTCTTTGGGGTATATGTCCTCTCTATTCCCAAGCATCCAGTAAATGTCTGTTTAGAGCACCAACATTTAAAAGCGCATCTATAAAATGCATGGCTGGGGTGCATTCAAGTTCTTGAGATCTGGAAATGGGAAAGAGACGAGTTATGAGGCAGGAGAGGGAAATATAGACTTCAATAGTAATTATAAAATGGTCAGGTTATAAAAACTCCTTTGACACTAAATTAAACTGTATTTAGCATTAAGCTGCTTCATAGTGTGACCCTTATCAATTTTTTTTTTATTTCGTACATCTCAAAACCTAATAGGTATTCAACTATCAGATGAGAACCAGGAAGTGAAAAAGGAAATCGTGACTACCATTTAAAAAAATAAATCACATTGCATGCTACAGCTTACGACTCTGGGTTCACACTAGTTAGCTTCATTTTTATCATCTGTAGAATGGAGTTAAAGGCATTAATACGTGTCAGAGTATTCTTAGTGTTACTTCGACTTAATGAACAAAATTTCCTGAAAGGGCGGTTATATCAACTTTTGTCTGCCTAACAAGAGCAATAAAGGAATGGACAACATTAACCCTCGGCCGGGGTCGCCTGGGAGACGGACGTGATGAAAATCAAAAGCAGAGAAAGACCCGGGCTCCGCGCCCCCCACCTCCCGACACGCTGCCACGTCGTCAGAAGGAGCAAAGTCCTCTGGGAAGTGTAGTTTTAAGGTCTTGGGAAGGACTTCAGCCATGAACCCAAACGCTAGGAAGTTGAGGGTAAAGCAGTGAAGACTGGGGAGTATCCAGTAGCTCGGGCGTGTCGGGAGTTCCAGACGTGGGCTAAGCGGCTCACCTGAGTCTCCCAACACCAGAACCTTCACTCGATCCAGGGACGCCATCTTGCCACGATTTCCTTGAGGTTAACGCCCATTCCTGGATTCCCAGCCAATCAGATCAGGGTTTGAGGGCAGGGCCTACCATCTCATTGGTCGGTCAGGGCATGAGTGGTTTGAGTGAAAGCTTCTCCGTGCGGATTAACGGGTGGTTTCCAAACTGGTCGCAGGAATTAGGCGTTTGTCCTTGTCTCGCAAGTGGCGTGGGCTGGCTGAAGCCGGTAGTTGAGGTGCCGAGGGCGGCTGTAGTGGGAGTGTTGGAGCATCCGCTTGGGTAAACCTTATTCCCCGATCCTTGTTCCCGGTTTCCGACCTGGCGTGGTATTTCATGGTTTTCTCCTGTCCGTCCCCGCCTTCTCTAGTCCCCCCTCCTCGACCACCTCTTGTCTTGGTCCTCTTCTTAATCTTCCAAAGAACCATTGCCCGGGAGCGGCCCATGTGCGACCTCGGGTAGGACGGGCTCGGCGGCGTCGGCTGTGGTCCAGGACCCCCCGGTGGGGTGTCAGAGTCTGGACGCTCCTGAGCGCAGCTCAGCTGGAGGAGGGCACCTGGGTCCGCACGGGCCCCTCACAGGACGAAGGGATGGAGAGTTCGTGAACTACAGTAACAAAAACCGTAGAGGCCTCGTCGAATCCAAGTTCTAGAACTTGGGAAGTAGTATTTTGAAATAGTCTTAACAAACCAGGCGTCCTGCACCCACTTTGTTCTTTTATCTGCCACTCTTCATCCAGCGTAGTCTTTTTTTTCCAAAAGTCACAAATTTAACTTCTTAACTCCTTGCTTAAAGCGGTGACAGGTTTTAAAAAGAAAAGGATGGCTTATCGTTGTCATTATTGTGGATGCAGGTGTGAAACAAGTGAATTTTGTGGCAGCTGGCAGGATACGTGCCCGGAAGATGTCTTGAAAATTTGATTTAAATACTTGAGTAGTTTATGCTAGGTGCTAGCGTGAGTGAACAAGATGAAGTTTCTGGTCCTAGAGATGTAGGTAGAAACTTTACAAATTATGAGGAAATGCGAAGGAGAGCATTAGATGTTACGTTTGGGAGGACCAGATAACATGACCCAAAGCCTAAAGACCTTTAGGAGAAAGCTTTGGGCTTATCGTTGAGGGCTGAGGGAACCGGTGTGTGGATGTGAGGTTAACTATGGCAAAAACAGAGGGATTTCAGCTTTGTTTCTCCACAGTAGTCCTTAATTGTTGTTGATGTTGTTATTTTGGTTTTTCTGTAGCTTTGGAGCCTATCCTGGAATTAGCTCTTGTAGAGCAGGCTGGCCTTGAACTCACAGAGATCAGCCTGCTTCTGCCTCTGCCTCCCAAGTGCTGGGATTAAAGGCGTTCATCACTACCGCCTGGCATTTGTTTGTACAATTAGAATATAGGTCTAGACTGGGTAGGGTGAAGTTGGGAAATGCCTGTTTACTGTGAAGAGGGAGATAAAATAAGAGCATTACACTGAGAAGGCTCCATAGAGCAGAGAAGTTCCTTTCTTAGGTGTCAGCTGCTGTAGAAACTAATCTCAAAATGTGGGCTCACTTTTTTTCCCCCACTTATTTCCAGTTTTCAAAAGTTGTTGGATGTTGAAGTTTATATGCATTTTTATGTTACATGTGGACAACTGCTTCATAAAATGTTCTAAACATTCCAAAATGGCTGCCAGTTTCAGAGCTAGATTCGTCTTGATTGGGGAAGGAGTGAAGGCCCTGGTCAGGCAGGAAGATTTAAAATTTGAGAGTTTTGGACTAGCTAGGCCACTTGAGTTCCAGTTTCATAGTTCAGCTCCCTTATGTGTCGTCAGAGGAGTAGCATGTATTTCACCCGAGTAGGCTTCTGAACGTGAGGTTACCTCTTTCTCATGCGCTCCCCTCCTTACAATGGCTTGAAATGGCTACTTGGGATTTTTTTTTCCTTAGTATATTGTTGGCTCCTTTTGATTGTGTTTCATTAATCTTGTCCTTGCAATTCTTCCGTTTCTTCCTCGGTTTAGGTTTTCTTACTACAGCACTTGATACAGCCACAGTGCCACCAGCACATCTCACCAGTTCACTGGCGTAGGAAGAAGTTAGATGGGGGAGTTGTTCTGTTCATTTGAACCCATATACCAGCCCAGAAGCAGAACATGTTAGGTCTGATTTCGTTCAGCTCAGAAGCAGAACATGTTAGGTCTGATTTAATTCATACATTAACTGTGTGAGAAAGGCACTTTAATTACATATGTGAGGAAACCAAGGCTCTGGGTTTTCCAGGGCCAACAGTAAGAAGTTGGCCTGGG
Organism: Alexandromys fortis; assembly: GCF_014885135.2. Lineage (NCBI taxonomy): Eukaryota > Metazoa > Chordata > Mammalia > Rodentia > Cricetidae > Alexandromys > Alexandromys fortis. Next base: position 23,698,110 of record NW_026067944.1, on the reverse strand, counting down.
ATTTCCAAGCTTCAAACTGTTGACCAGAAAAGCCTTGATGTGAGTCACCCCTTTGCACTGATGTTCAAGCCGGCAGAGGTCCATCACACAGAGGAACCAGGCCGAACAGCGAGTAGTGCAGGGACCTCTTCATGCAGGGTGTTCTTTTGCAGGATGCAAACTAGCCATGGGACAAATTGGAGTAATGATCAGGGACTTTGTTGCTTATTAGAGTGATCTAAAGGGATTTTATAATTAGGGGCATTCCTAATCTGGCTCTTTTATATTAGCTGAAGCAAGGCTCCTGGGAATGGGGCCCAGGGATAGTTAGTATGCTTAAAATGCTGTCTAACTGATTCTGCTTTCAGAGTTGAGAACGAATACTCCGAATCTTAGGGCGTGTGAGGATGGGGACATGAGAGCAAAGCAGTGGAAGGCAATACAGAAAATGATAGCGCGATGGCCTCATCTGGCCTTGGGATGTTTCTGAAGTCATCTGTTCTGTTCTGTCAGTGACTGGGCATGTAAAAGAAAAAGCAAAATCTGGTTTTAAGTACACCGTGTAGATAGAATTGGAAAGGTGATCAAAATGTATCGATACTGTGCTGTGGTTCTGATTTGGTAATGAATCCAGACATTCCTAAACATCTAGGGTGACGTCGATGCTCTGGGATTGCAGGTTTGAACCTAGTGAGGCTAGGCACTACTTTGTTATCTCCAGTGTGTATGGTTATGCCTCAGTACTGTGGATTAAAGTAGACATTGTAATCTAATTTTTCCTTTATTGTAGGTATGACCTTAACCACCCCTCCCCATAAAAGGTGTATGTGTTGGTTATTTAGGATTTTATAGTATAGTACCGCAGATATTATTTCTTACAGAAAGAAGCATTTTATCCAGTAGGGTCAGTTACTTCAGAGTTCAAATTAAAGGTTCAGTTGAAAACTGGTGTTAACAACGTGATGCTCATAGAAATGGTTCAGCGGGGTGTCTATTAAAGGTTTTTCTGTATAATCAGAAATGCCAGCTGTAGTCTGTAGAGAGCCTGGCTAGTTCAGTCTGGCCCTATCAGAGTTACGTGGAAGCAGCCCTAGTTAACACATCCTCTTAGGCTCCACTTAATGTCCTCATTCATCACAGCACCCGTTTCCTTCTGAGAGAAGCATGGCTTGAGCCTGTGTGAGCCTTCCATCAGGCTCAGACAGCAGCCGGAATGTAGCCTCTGACATGAGTCCACAGCTCAAGCGCTGTCATGTCAGAGACTTGGAGGGGACAACTTTCCGAGCTGTGGCCTAGAAGATAGATACTGTCAGAATCTGCTTTGCTCTTCAAGGGACCGAGTATTAAAGGGGTCCCACCCTTCTGTTTCTTCCTGTTTTTTTAAGGTTTAGAAGGTGTTCACTTAATAATTAGATTTAACTTCCAAAGCTGGTAAAGCACTTTGGATCTTAACAATAATTTCCTTCAGTTATGATAGTCCTTAATGTTGTCATCTCTGGCAAGTCACTTATGTGTTTATTCTGTTCTTACTGCGTGACTTCATCGTGGAAGTGTTACTATGTAAACATTCTTGAATCTTAGCAGGAAAATTTTGCTGAAAAGAAGTGAAGTCTAGGGTAATTGTTGGGAATCTCTTGATTTCTAGCCATTCCTAGAGAGCATGCCATTAAGGATAGCGAACCCTCTCAGAGGTTTTTGTTTGTTCTTGTTTCTCTTCATGAAATAAAGTGGTGTTGATATAATATGTCATTATCAGAAATAATATAGTGTTTTGGACTCCAGCACACTGTTGATCATAAAAGTAACTGTTTAAGGATTATGTCAAGCTTTTTAGGTGTGGTCTTTTGTGTGCTATAGACGAAGACCCTGGCTTTCTGTTAAGTACTGAAGTGTGAGAAATCTTTTAAAACAATGTTTGAATGCTTCTGTGGTGCTTTAAGAATAATGACAGCCTGGCGGTGGTGGCCCACGCCTTTAATCCCAGCACTCGGGAGGCAGAGGCAGGCGGATCTCTGTGAGTTCGAGACCAGCCTGGTCTACAAGAGCTAGTTCCAGGACAGGCTCCAAAGCCACAGAGAAACCCTGTCTCGAGGTGGTTGTAGATTAGATTAAAATGATTATCATGTCATCATGCCTACTAATCTCCATCCCCAACCCATATAGTTGAAGTTGAAGCTTGCTGTTGAAGATGGCAGACCCAGATGTCCTCACCGAGGTTCCAGCAGCATTGAAACGGCTAGCCAAGTATGTCATCCGGGGCTTCTACGGCATTGAGCACGTGTTGGCCTTGGACATCTTGATCCGCAACCCCTGTGTGAAAGAAGAGGACATGCTGGAGCTGCTCAAGTTCGATCGGAAGCAGCTTCGGTCTGTTTTGAATAACTTGAAGGGAGACAAGTTCATCAAGTGCAGAATGAGGGTAGAGACGGCCGCAGACGGGAAAACCACGCGCCATAACTACTACTTCATCAACTACCGCACTCTTGTTAATGTCGTCAAGTACAAACTGGACCACATGAGGAGGAGGATTGAGACGGATGAGAGAAATTCCACCAATCGGGCCTCCTTCAAATGTCCTGTCTGTTGCAGTACTTTCACGGACCTAGAAGCTAATCAGCTGTTTGACCCTATGACAGGTGAGACTTGCCCTGTTTATGAATCAAGTAAACTAAGATGTCTACTCGTGCTTTGTAATTGTTCTAAGTTGTAAGCCAGTCATCGGCTTTGTCGGAGTGAGTAGGTCCGTGTGAATGAGCATACAGCTCTGCTGTCTTGGCTGGTTGGCTTACAACTCTGAGGAGTTTTTGCATTGCCCTTTTCCTTCACACGGAAGTGTACTTTGGATGGAGTTCTCCCATTGATGGCACTCCTTAACCCCCCACCCCTGTTTACTGCTGCAGCCTAATCTCTGGGTTGATTCTCTACCACTTTGAGGCTCTTCTGACTTTACTTGTGACCTCATTCTTCAGCAAATTATTTTAATGTCTATTTATGTCCATCACTGGCAGGCAAGCTTATAAGCGTATTGAAGGAGACTTCTGTACAGCGGGAGGCTCCCTCTCAGACCCCAGATTAAGCACAAAACAAACCCAAACACCTGTTTTCACAGAGAGATTCTCTATTAAGCGGGAAAGAAAAGTGGCTGCTTCCTGACTCAGGCAGAAACAGCCACAAATGACCTTGCAGGTGTGACTTTTAAGAGGAGGAAAAGGGGAGGTTTGTGTTAAGATGGGCTAGGATGTAGTGGTGAGGGAGATAGGAGACCAGAGGTGGGGGGGGTGGGGGTGGGAATAGAGCGGCGACAGACGTGGCACATGGAAAATGGCAGTTTATAGAGGTAAAGGGGGGAATCCCGTGTTACGACGAGGTGTTTAATTTTAATTGGGCGTCTTAATTAGGTGAGCCAAAGGGGTCTCTTGATAGCTGATCTTTGGTAGTCAGCCTTAGGAGGAGGAATTGGCCAAATAAGGAAATAGACCTTATCCAGGCTAGCCTGAATCTAAAGGGTTTTAGCAAGGCAGAGGGAGTGGGGGAGAGGGACAAGGCCTTCCCTGCCATGTTTGCCAGGCCTTGGCTGGCCAGAGTCCTTCACATATGACACAATATGTTTAAATGCTTTGCTCATGGATGTGCATTTTGCCAGTAGGAGTTGTATAACTAGGGCATGTGCTGTGTATTTGGGGGAGGTCTCCAGAGGGAGGAATAGCTGAGACCTAAAAGATTAAATGAGAATTAACCAGACCAAATAACTTAATCTAATGAATGGATCAATAATTTAGATCAATTAATGGAAGAGAGTTGTTAATAGCATATATGATGTGCCTCATTTAATCAGATACTGTGCTTTTAAGAATTTTCATTAACACAATTTATGAACCGTGTTTTCCAAAAATACAGTATATCTGGCATTAATATGAGAAACATTAAAGTGCTGGGTTAAATGTTTTATTTTTTAAATTAAACTAGGCATGAGACAGTCTTTTGTCAACTACTTGGACTAGTTTTGTCTAGTTACCTTTAGTGGGCACATTTTATCTAGGAGAGAGGGTTTTGTGTCTTTTGTTTTGATTGTCATTTGTTTTTGAGACAAGATGGCCCCTGTGTGCTCAGGCTGGAACTCACTGTGTTGACCTTGAACTCCTGTCGATCTTCTGCCCCAGTCTCCCCAGTCCTGTCCCCCTCCCCCCAGTGCGGGCTTCAGAGCCGGTTACTACCCTGCCTGTGCATTGGTTGCTTTTTGTTACTGTGATAAGGCAGCACACCCGAAACTGACTGTGGAAGAGTTTTTACTTTTAGTTTACAGTTCCAGAGGGCGGGTCCGTAATGGTGAAGAAGGCTTGGTGGCAGGCGGTTGGAGCAGCAAGGCTAAGAAGATACTATGCTTCATTTACACTGCAGGAAGCAGAGGGAGCTAACTGTCAGGGGCTGATGTTATAAACTTTCCAAGTCTGGCCCCTGTGACATACTTCCTCTGGCAAGGGTCTACCTCTTAAAGGTTACCCTCCACAAATAGTCAGCAGGAAGTCAAGTATTCAAGTACTTGAGCCTGTGGGAGACATTTCCCATCCAAAGGCTCACACCTAACTAGGAGAACTCTTTTCAAGACTACGCTCTAGCCAAAGATGATCAGGAGCCCACTATTTCACACAGCCTGGCCTTGAACTCTTGGTAATTCTACGCCAGGCCCCCTAATCCTGGGATTATAGATGTGAGGTACAGTGCTTGGCTATGAGATCCTGACCATCTGAAAATCTAATTAACTATCTAGGGTGTAAGCTTTGTTTGCGTATACCAGAGGGATTTCTAGAATTTACCTGGAGCTCTTCGTAAATAGGCTAGCTAAGTCTTGGGATTTTTGTCATTTACTCTACTAGGTTTCTTACAGCAGTTTGGGGTTTTGGTTTTGTTATTTTTTGTTGATGTTACCGTGGTCTGTCTTACTGTACTGGATGGCAGTGAGAGGTGGTGTCGCGCTTCTGAGAAAGTTAATCTGTAGCAATATGCTTCTGCATTTATTCATGAGCCCTATTTGCGGCTTTTTGAATATCACTCACGTTTAGTGTGGATGAAACGAGTTGTAGTCAGCTGATAGCCTTTGGAAAGTTGTCTTGATTCACAAGTACAGCTAGGGTTATTAGCGTGAAGGAGCTGATAGCGAATAAAGGCAGGAAAAGATGCTTCGGAAAGAAAACTAAAGCTGAGGTGAACGTTTTGTCGCTAGTCTGAAGAGACAGTGTTTCCAGATGAGGGTGACGGGCAGCAGGAATGTAGGGAGGAGGTGTGTGGGAGAGCAGGAAGAGCCACGAACTCTTGACGTCCTCGAGAACAGAGCGCCCGAAAAGCTTGCGCTAAAGCTCGGTTGGGGGCTTTTTTGCTCCTGGTGCAGCCTGACTTAGCATAACTGAAAATCTGTGATCAATCAAGGAGTCTTGTTCTTTAATGTGCTTCCATCTGATAATAATGTGGCTCTTGCTGGGCTTTACCGAGGAACAAAATGTGCTGATTGGTTGGTATTAAGCCCCATTCTGCATGTTAATTCAGAGGTAACAAGCATTTGTGTGTGAGCATGTTTTAATTCTTAAACTACTAATACCTTGGTAGTCTTCCTTTGTCTTTAGAAATCCTTGTGGGGTCCCCCACCCCCTTTATTTCCTCCTTGTTTTGTTTAGTTTTTATCTCTCCCAACTTCATTGTGGAGAAAATGGGAAGTAAACATACCTGAAGCAGGGGTACAGGGTCCTTTCTCTGTTAATATTTGCGCACTGTTTACACAGTGAATTTCCTCCTAACCTCAGCCCTCTGCACACCCCAGATTTATCCTCTTTGCAGGCTGATCCTGGAGATTAATGGTGTCTCTGGTGTGATAATGGAGATGACTGAAGGGCTTCTTTTGTTCGGTTGGTTGGGTTTTGAGACTGGGACTCAGGTAGCCCAGACTGGCCTTGAGCTGGCTTTGTAGCCGAGAGTGATCTGATTACTGACCGGCCTTTACCTTCTAGGTGCTGGGCAATAGCTATGTCATCCACTAGCTAAGATGGGCACCTGAGAGCTCCTCTTTCTATTTTGTCCTCAGCAATTCTAGGTGGAACTGTGGTTTATTTTACCATCAGGTAACATTCAGTAATTGGGTTAGAGCCTTCCATACTTTGATACTTTAGATAAAAAGTTCTTAACTCAAATATATGGGCAGCTCTTAGCTAATGAACAAAAGGAAGCAACTCCTAGATGAACTCCCCAGGAGCATGGGGAGTTCTGTATTCAGTGAGTAAGGATTATTTTGCTGTTAATTCATGTATAGGCCAGTGATCTCATACTATAGTATACCTTTTCCCTACCACCTATCCTGTTCCTACAGATCTGTAGATTTTCTCCATCTTTGCCATTTATTCTGGTCTTCCTGGGTCCAGCTGTAAATGTTTGGTCTATGAAGAGCCTTCCCCTCTAACCTCCCATTTGGAGTAATTTTCAAAGTGGTCAGCATTTAACAAGCAACACAACTTGGTCATCCACACAGTTCATGTGCAATGCAGTTGAAAAAAAAAAAGAAAAAAAAAACAGAAAAGAAACCTTAAAGATGTTTTAAGTAAATTTATGGTTTTTTTTTTTTTTGGACTGCATTCATAGTTAGCATATGGCTAGTGGGCTGCAGGTTGGACAAGCTTGGTATTCTCTGCCCACCAGTTCTGGGCTTCAGAAGTTTAATCAGACAAAAATAGCTGTTTCAGTTCCAGAAATATGGGGAGGTTATATAATTAAAACCGACATGACATGAGATCCCTCAGATCAGCAGCATAGCATCTTGTGGTTCCTAAGTGCATGTTTTAGATTTAGCAAGCTTTCTAACAATGCAAATAGACTCAGTATTTCTATCTTAACACTCGCAGCCACATGTGATGTAGCTAATGGCACTTCTGAGTTAAGTTTAGCAACATGTGTTATTCTCTTTATATGTTAGGGTTAGCTGAAATGGAAATAGCTTTATGTTTTCCATTTTTAATTTAAAAATAGGCACCCGTAATTTCAGAATTTTTCAAGAAGGAAAAAAAAAGAAATCACCCAAACCATCAGCCTTTTTGTATTTTACCTATATTTATAATGGAAGCCTAGACTATTTTTTGGTCTCTTGGTTGCTTAATGTACCAAACTCTTATTTCTTTTTATAGCATTTAAAATACGGTTAATGGGTCTGGTTTTCTCTGCCATAGCATGATTACTTTGTTTTTTGCCCTCTATTGTAAATAGGATGCTTTGTATTCCTTTGTATATATACATTTTATTCTTGATAACATTTTTCTCAGTAGTAAGAATATTGCCAGAAGAATGTAGTTTTTTGACTTCTATAAATGCTTATGTGGCGCTGTGGTTTTATTTTAATTGGAATAAAATTCTCGAGTGTTAGAGTTAGAAATATGTTGGAAGCCTTTATTATTCCTAAAGACCACAGAAACTCATATTAAGTAAACTTTGAAATGTATGTAATTAGAAATATTAAAGGAATACGTTTACTTATTAAAAATCTTAACATCGACGTTTGGGGGTGGTGTAGGTAAGTCGTCAGCGTTGAATGTATGGGTGCCATATCCGCATGACTGTGTTGTATTGTTGGATTTGGAACATCTGTGAAGTCAAGTCACGGGTCTAGGGATGGGAAGGTTGCTGGGATGCTCTGCACAGAATATCAGGGAGGGGTGTGGGAGTCTTCATGGTGATTTAGCCCATTTTCTCAGGTTCCTTGGGAAAGATATAATCAATTTTAGGATTAGTATTAAGAAGAATTTACTAGCTAAATAAAATCTTTAGTTATAAATAGTTCAAAAATAGCCAACAGTAATTGATCTTAGTGATTCATACCTGTGATCCCAGCACTCAGGAGGCCAAGATAGGGTGATTGCTACAAGTTCAAGGCTAGCCTAAACTAGTAAGTTCCAGGCTATCCTAGGCTAAAGAGTAGATTCTGTCTCAAAGCCAGCAGTGGGGCTAGACCTTCTCTGCTGATGAGTTAGAAGTAATTTAGAATATCCAGGTCAACTTGATATCTAAACTAGGGTCCGACATTTGTGAAAGTTTCAGATGTGTTAATGTTTGCCTTGAGAGGATGAGTTACTTCTCCCTGTCTTCATGCCTCACTGCTCGGAGCAGTAAATATCATTCTTGTAAGCAGTGTTTGCAGTTCCTGAAACGCTCAAAACACAAACTCAAGAAATCTAGAATCGTTTGCTCAATTGCTGAGTTTTCATTCTCAAATTTGTGTGCAAGATGCATTAATTAGAAAATTATGCCGAAAAGCTGCAGATTAGAAGAATGAGAGGAATGGGGAGAGCATTTGCTGCTCAAGTCCAAGGACTTGGTGTTCAAATCCTAGGCACCCTGGTGAAAGCTGGGGCTGGTCATGCACGTCTGTAACCCCACCCAGCATTGCAGGGTGAAGGAAAATCCAGGGCACTCACAGCCCATCCAGCCTACCTAAGCTGCAGGTTCAGTGAGACTCCCTCAGGGGAATAAGGCAGTGGTAGAGAGGACTAGCCAATGCCGTTTTCTCCCATCGGTGTAAATGTGGGCTTGCGCACATGGGTGTGTGGATCTGCAAATACACACACATACACCACATGCATGAGCACATGCACCAGAGTTAAGGACAACCCAAATCTTTAGGTTTTTTTTTTTTTTTGGTTTTTCGAGACAGGGTTTTTCTATGGTTTTGGAGCCTGTCCTGGGAACTAGCTCTTGTAGACCATGCAGGTCTCGAACTCACAGAGATCCGCCTGCCTCTGCCTCCCGAGTGCTGGGATTAAAGGTGTGTGCCACCACCGCCCGGCTAGGTTTTTTTTATTTTAAAATTTTGCTACTATTTAAATGATTTATTTTATTTTTAGTTATGTGTATATGTGCCTGTGTATGGGGTGGAGTATGTTCACATGAATGCAGTACCTGAGGAAGCCAGAAGGGGGTATCAGCTATCCTGGAGTTGGAGTTTCAGGGGCTTGTAAGCCACCCAGTGGTGTGGAAGCTGCCAACAATTCAGCCTCTGCAAGAGCAGTAACTCCTCCTAACCTCTGAACCATTGCTCTAGCACCCAAATTCTGCTGGTTTTGATCCTTTGTTTGCTTGTTTTGAGACAGGGTCTCACTGTGTAGCCTTGGCTGGCCTGGAACTTGCTATGTAGACCAACCCTGCCTCTACCTCTTGAAAGCTGAGATTTATGTCATTTGTGACCCTGCCTGCTTTTGATCTTGACGGTTTGATAGTTCTATTTTTTTAGGTTTATATTTTATGCATGAGTGCTTTGCTTGTACACCTGCGTGTTGGAAGAGGGCATCAGATCCCTTACAGATGGTTGTGAGCCACCATGTGGGTGCTGGGAATTGAACTCAGGGCCTCTAGAAGAGCAGCCAGTGCTAGTAACCTCTGAGCCATCTCTCCAGCACGGAGCGCTCTAGTTTCAGAATTTATTTTTGTATGTTGATGCTGACATAAGCTCTAACTTCCATGTGAAGAGTTTCTTTCTGGTTTTGATTCTGGCATGATATTCAGTTGATTATTGTCTTTCAGATGTGTCAAAACCTCAGACTTTCTACCTGCCTGCTGCATTTTGAGATGAATTTGATTGAAGCCTAACTTAGAAAATGTATTGCAAGCTTTAGCAGTCATCTAAGCACTATAGTTCACGTTATTTTTTATTCTTCCCCCAGGCATGCTACATTCCTCCTCTTTATAATGAGTTCCGGAGCCTAGGAATAGATGATGGTTAGGGTAGATAAACGTCCATATGCAGGAGGACAAAAGCCTGGGGGTAGGGATTGTATTTTATCATCTGTACATTAAGATCTTCTCAATTTCAAAAAATGCTAAACTTACCGTATTTTTGCCTTTTATGTACATATTTATTTTTGCGGTGCTTTACAATGAGTTGTTAAGGGATGAATTAATTTAGTTTTGGTGATAGGTACACTAATTATGAAACGTGTAACTAACTATGTTGCTGTTAAGTGTGTTAGATAATAATTATTTTTTTCATCTATTTTCCCATATTCAATTAAACTGAAGCCACTTGTGTTAGGAAAGTAGTTTGAAAATCAGATATAATAAAAGGTGGCTTTTTGAGATTTTAATATTTTGATATCTGTATCCCCTTAAATGAACTCTTAAAGCTTGTAACAAAGGAATGTATAGTGCTTTGGAGAAGTAAGTGTAGCCTAAAGAGCAGGCCAGGTCATGCAGCTGTCTCTTGGAATGCCCCAAAACCTTGTCCTCAGAAAGGTCAGTCCGTCAGAGGTCATAAGGTCTTCCAGGCTTTGGACTGGCTTTGCCCCTCGTCCACGTTCCCAGCAGCCGTCTTATATCTTGTGAGCAGCAGGGATACCTTTCCTTGCCTTTTCACAAGAACCATCCTCACTGCCCAGATGCTGTGGGGCCATGACAGCGTATCAGAGGTGACTCCCTTGAATTCTTGTATGAGATAGAAAGCGGTATCCCCTTTTCTCGCTGCTGCTTCTCTTTCTTTCTTTCCCTTCATAATTCTTATTCATCCGTAGTTGATATTTCTTTATCTTGACTGCCTGCCAGTAGAATATGAGCACCAGGAAGATAGCTCAGAATAGGGTTGGCTGGATTTAGGAAAGCATAATGTGGAAAAGCCATGGGGACATCAGACCTACTGTTTTTGGTCCAGGCTTCTGTGCAGTAGTCATGTGATCGCCCCCTGCCTGTCCAGCCTCGAGGATGTGGGCTGCTTGGGGATGACTCATGCAGCAGTGCACTTTATCAGAGTAGCTGGGCCTATTTTGACTTTTAAATTTAATCTTTGTAATTTAAAAAAATTTAAATTTTTAATTTTTTTTAAAATTTAAAAAAGTAAAGGAAAAATGACTAAATGGTATCTCAGTCTGATGGACACCTTTGATAATGTTTGACAGCGAGGCACGCCCCTTTTCTTGGTTATGGGTATCCCAAGCACTCCATTGTCAAACGAAGGATGGGAAACAGGTTTTTTGCTTTGGCTTTATTTGTGTTCCATGTTTCCTGAACACAAATGGCTGAATACTCAATGGGTAGTGTCTGTTACAGTGAGTAACTTGTGAGAGGCTGGCAAGGTGCAGGCCTTGCCCAGCGTGTACTCAGCACTGAGATCTTGTGTCTCACCAGGTGGCAGTGGTGGCACACACCTTTAATCCCAGCACTCGGGAGGCAGAGGCAGGCGGATCTCTGTGAGGTTGAGGCCAGCCTGGTCTACAGAGTGAGTTCCAGGACAGGCTCCAAAGCTGCAGAGAAACTCTGTCTCGACTTCCATTGACCTTTTTGGTGGTTTTTCTTTTACCCCTTTGTTATAAGTCCCTATCTCCCCCTTCTCCACTCTGACTTCAGTTTTGTTCCTTTCTTATATTTGGAAAGTTAAAATGATAGAGAAATTCCTTTCCCATTTTCTTTGATTTGTGACTTACCTTCATTACAGAGCTAGGACATTGATGTACTATCAAATAAATGGTCCTAAAATGGTTCTGAAATGCCTATTTGTAAAAGTATCTTTTTCTCCCTACTTCAGATGCCTATTTGCAACTGGATTTACTTTGATCCTTCTAGCAAACATAATAGGTTAGCGGTCAGCTAAGTAAATGCCAGAGCCATGTGATGGGCACTTAATGCTTGTTAAACTCTTTGTGCAATTCCTTCCTTTTTCTCTTCCTACTTAAGAAGAGTGCTTAGTATAAATACATGGGAATATAATACAGGACCAGGTTTTCAGAGTCAACCAGAACTGAAAGGCAGACAAGTAAGGACTTGAGAGAGGTTCTCGGTGGTGTGCCAGCTTTCATTGTTCTCTGACTATTCCTAGCTGTCTCCTGTCTCCATATTAACATAATGTATACAATATATGTGAGGAATTCAAGAATAAGCCATGCAAGGTAAGGTCAACCGCAGCTCCTAAATACCTGTTGAACTAAAACACCCACACCAACATAGGACCTAAGATGACAGGTTGAAGGTGGTCATCTACAGAGACTATCAAAGAGAACTAAAAGTACTTTTAGAAGCAGTTACCTAGTTTAATAGTTTATACAGCTTTGCCTTTAAAGGAAGACATCTCATTCCTCCATGTTAGCGCCAAAGCAAGTGGCTCTGGGCAAGTTGTTAGATTAGAGCTGGCAGAGACAATACGTTGGAGAAGGGGTGTATAATTCAGGTGGTACAATGAGTTTAGTCTTTGGAAGCAGAGTGTTTTGAATCAAGGTTTAGTGGTTTTTGTTTTCAAGATGTAATGTAGTAAACTTATTATCTCTAAGCCTTTATTCCCATATATGTCAAGCTTGGACAATATTCTACAGACTTGCCTCTGAGTACACGTGAATATTTATAAAGTAGCTTTATAGTTTGTGAGAACAGATATATAACCCCTTTCCTTGCCAATCCTATCATCGTCAGCTTTGTCCACAGTATTGTGTAGCTTTCCCTTTCTCTCAGCTCCCATTGTACTATCTGGCTTGTGTGTTCTCTGTAACGTGACTTGACTTCAGTTTTGGGCATCTCTGTTGGGCAGCTCACAACATCCTGTAACTTAAGCCTCAGGGGTCCATTACTGTCTTCTGGCCTTACAGGCACCTGCACATACATGTGTATGTATGCACACACAAACACACAATTAAAAAATAAACTCTTAAAAAAAAAAACAAGTGAAAGAAATAGCCCTTTGGCATTGCTTAGGACCACCAACAGCTTTTGGTTTTAGGTATTTATTGGCAGAAGGTACAGTGGAAAGTTCCTAGAAAACTCAAGTCTCAGGTCAGAGGTGGGAAGCCTTCCAGAGAAGCCTTTGCTCCATGTGTCCACCAGTGTTTTAGTCAAACTTCCACACAGAAAGGCACCAGCCTGCCCTCTGCTTGTATCATCATTGTTTTTATTGATTTAATTATGTTTGTTTTGCATCCTGCCCTCAGTTTCCCCTCCTTTCTCTACCCCCAGTTCCTCCCTCCACCCTACCTCAGTCCCTACCCCCTAATCCACTCCTCCATTTCTCTTCAGCAAAAGGTAGGTCCCCCATGGATGTGAACAAAAATGATACAGTGCATCGAGTTGCAGTAAAACTGAGCACCTCCCCTTGTATTAAAGCTGGCGAGGAGTAGGGTCCCAAAGCCAGTAAAAGAGTCAGAGACAGCCCCTATTCCCACTGTTAGGAGTCCCCCAAGAAGACCAAGGTACACAACTGTAACATATATGCAGTGTGCCTAGGCCAATCCCATGCAGGCTCCGTGGTTGTCGGTTTGCTCCTGTGAGCCCAGGTTAGTTGAGTCTATGGGTTTTCTTGTGGTGTCCTTGACCCTTCTGGCTCCTGTAATTCCCTATCCCCTCTTCTGCAGGGTTCCCTGAGCTCTGCCAAAGGCTTGGCTGTGGGTTCACAACTGTTTCCACCAATTCCTCAATGAAACCTCTTATGAAGTTGGGCTAGCCACTGATCTATGTGTATAGCAGAGTATCATTAAGCTTCATTTCATTGACTTTTTTTTTCCCTCCAGTCGTGTTTGGTTCTATCCTAGGTCTCTGGGTCATCCAGCCAGGCAGTGTCATGGTGGGCTTACTCTCCTGGCATGGGTTTCAGACTAGACCAGTCATTGGTTGACCACTCCCTCAATCTCTTGGCCACCCTTACCTCTGTAAATTGAGTTGGTTTCCCACTCCCTCCCCTTAAAGTCTTGCTTGATCCCAGAAGATGGCCAGTTTAGGCTACACATCCTCTATTGCTAGGTGTCCTAACTGGGGTTATCCTTTTTTTTTTTTGTCCCACCCACTGGGTTTATCCTTGTAGATTCCTGGGAGATTCCCTTGCACCAGTTTTTTACCTGACCCCAAACTACCCCCTACCTTTCAGTAGTCTCCTTCAGTATTCTCCCGCTCTGTCCCATCTGTGACCTGCCCCCCTTCCCCGCTCCAACCTGATTGCTCATGTTCTCATCCTTACCTGCCCTCAGTACACTGGTGAAGTCTCTTGTAATAAGGGAAGCTGGCCGCGTCCAACCGCCCAGCTAGCTTATCCCCTAAAATAATCACACAGAAAATGAATTAATTAAATTACTGCCTGGCCCATTATATCTAGCCTCTTCTTGGCCAGCTCTCACATCCTGATCTAACTCATTTCTACCAATCTGTGTTCACCACGAGGTTGTGGCTTACAAGGAAAGATCCTAACCAGTGTTGGTCTCAGACAGGAGTTTCATGGCATCTGCCACACTGCCCTCCTTCCCAGCATCCAGTTCGGTGTACTCTGCCCACCTAATTTTCTGCCCTATCAAAAGGCCAAGGCAGTTTCTTTATTAAACCAATGAAAGCAACACAAACACCAGTCTCTGCTATTTCCCCTTCCCAGGAAGATCCCCATGAACCCTCCTTGTTATCTAGTCTCTCTGGGATTGTGGGTTGTCACATGGCTATCCTTTATTTTATAGATAATATCCACTTATGAGTACATACCATGTTTGTCTTTCTGAGTCTGGGTTACCTCACTCAGGATGATTTTTTTTTCTAGATCCCTCCATTTGCCTGCAAATTTCATGATGTCATTGTTTTTAACAGCTGAATACTCCAATGTGTAGATGGATCACATTTTCTTTATTCTTTCCTCGGTTGAGGGACATCTAGGTTCTTGCTATTACAAATCATGTTGCTATGAACATAGTTGAGCAAGTGTCCTTGTGGTATGACTGGGTATCCTTTTGGTATATGCCCAAGAATGGTATAGTTGGGTCTTGTGGTGGATTGAGGTTTTGAACCGGGAAATTTTCTGAGAAACCACCATACTGATTTCCAAAGTGGCTGTACAAGTTTGCACTCCCACCAGCAATGGAGCAGTGTTCCCCTTGCTCTACATCCTCTCCAGCATGAACTGTTATTTCTATTTTTGATCTTAGCCATTCTGACTGGTGTAAGGTGGAATTTCAGAGTCATTTTGATTTGCATTTTCCTGATGGCTAAGGATATTGAACATTTCTTTAAGTGTGTCTTGGCCATTTGAGATTCCTCTGTTGAGAATTCTCTTGTTTAGGTCTGTGCCCCATTTTTTAATTGGATTATTTGGTTTGTTGATGTCTAGTTTCTTGAGTTCTTTATATATTTTGGATATTAGTCCTTTGTCAGACATGTAGCTGGTGAGAACATTTTCCCATTCTGCAGGCTGATGTTTGTCCTGCTGACAGTGAGGTCCCATTTATTAATTTTCCCATTCTGTAGGCTGATGTTTGACCTGTTGACAGTGAGGTCCATTTATTAAGTTTGATTCTAGCCTTTGTGCATTGGTGTCCTGTCAGGAAGTTGTCTCCTGTGCAGATGTGTTCAGGGCTATTTCCTACTTTCTCTTCTGTCAGGTTCAGATACACTGAAGATTTCTATTGAGGTCTTCTATTGACTATGACTTGTTTTGTGCAAATGAGTTTTGTGATAGATGTGTGGATCTATTTGCATTCTTCTACATGCACCATTTGTTGAAGATGCTTTCTTTTTCCCACTGTATAATTTTTGACTTACTTTGTTGTTGAAAATCAGGTGTCCATAGGTGTGTGGATTTACTTCTGGGTCTTTGATTTTATTCCATTGATCCACCTGTCGGTTTTTATGCCAATACCATGTGGTTTTTATTAGTATAGCTCTGTAGTAGAGCTTGAAATCAGGGATGGTGATATCTTCGGAAGTTCTTTTTTGTACAGGATTGTTTTAGCTATCCTGGGTTTTTTTTTGTTTTTCCACGGGAAGTTGGCATCTCTTGTTTTAAGGATCTTTCTTGCCTTGAGTTTGTCTCTTGATTCTTGTACTTGCTCTCCCAAGTCTCTTTGGGTATGTGATCTACTTGGGCATTAGTTACGACTCCTATGTTTTGTACCCTCCTATCTGATTTTCTAGTCTGATAGCCTCTTTTGAGCTTTCAGTAGTTGTAGTAAGTGGGCTTCTAAAGCATATCTGTTTTAACAGTCAATGAATAACATATATTCAGATATCTAAAAGCAACATGATGTTTTTTATCAAAAAAGAAAAGGAAAATTACTTTTAACATTGGTAAATGGTATTCTTGTCCAGTTGATTATTCTCATGTCTTTTGTATGTACATGTTGATTTGTATGTAGGAGCATGCAGCCTGTTTGTTGGTTCCTCAGATGCCGTCCTTTTTATTTTATATTTTTAAAGTCAGAGTGTCTCCCTGGCCTGGGACTTGTCTCGTAGGCTAAGCAGGCTGATCCTCAGGGATCTGCCTATCTCCCCAGTACTGGAACTATAAATACATGCTACGCGTCCTGCTTTTTCTTTGTTAAGCCTGGGTTATGGGGTTGCGCTCGGGTCCTCATGTTTTCAATGGAAGCTCTTTACTTACTGTCTGAGCTGTCCTCCCAGCCCCGATGACTCCAAAATCTTTGTGTTCTTTAGTCAGGCATGCATATAGCAAACACTTAAATTTGCACATGCCAGAGGACTACATGTCAAGAGGTGTGTTCAACTGTTTAGTAACATGGTGCTTGAGAGACTTTGGTAATTTTCTAGAGGATTCAGAAAATGGGCTTATATGTTTGCTGACTGGCCCAGTGGGTAAAGGTACCTGAGAACCTGAGTTTGAACCTGAGAATCTGAGTGGGACCTACACTCAGGGTGGGAAGAGAACTGACTTCTGTATACATTATGATCTGTATATGGGTGTTTACATGTGACTGTATACACACATACACACACAAATACACATATATTACTTTAAAATGTTAAAGAAAAATGGGGTTAGTTCTTTGATGGGGTGTTTTAATAAATTTAATAGCCATATCTTACGTATGTGGCTAGACTAGCAAAAGGGTAAAACTGATTGGCAGAGAGTCAGTAGTAACTTAGATTCACCGGAAAGTGTCCATGGTTTTGCAGAGTCCATGTCTGTCTATCAGGCAGGCTTCTGTATGACTTGGTTCTGATTCACTTCTTTGATGGTTACATTTAATGTGACAGTCTTTCGGACCAACCAACCAACCACAGCCTAGCCGTGAGGTCTGGGCTGCCTCCTAGCTTTGAGGTACTGTCTGTCCTCTCCCATACTGGGGATAGATGTCCAAAATTGAGAAGATAATGTTGTAGAAGCGGTGAGGGATCAAAGCATTCACTTATTCTTGGCCTTGCGGGTGGGAGGCCTGGAAACATATTCAGTTGGGAAATGTCTGGAGGACTTGGTGTCATGCTGAAATAGAAATGCTTATTTTGTTTATTCTGTTACTGGAATGAGGGGAGGAGATAGTCCTTGTTATGTGTCCTGCACTAGTACTCAATTATCCTCCTTAATCCCTCTGGTAGTTCTGTAGGAAAGGAGGATGCATGTCCCTGGGAGTAAGGCCAAACTGGAATCGCACGTCTGGCAGTAGTGCAGACTGTAGGTAGTAAGATACCAGTTAGCATCATAGTTGATTTGATTCCTCCCCATCACCCAGCTAGTTGGGTGATCTTGATGCTATCCATCATGGTACAGTCCTAGCTAAAGGCGCTGTTATTTTCCTGTATTAGCTGTATGTCTCTGACAAATTATGAATTCCTTGAGAGCCTTGGTTCTGCTGGCCCTTTCCAGAATTAGTGTATAGATCAAAAAGTGTAAGTGCATACTGTAGAAGCAACACTGTGTAAATAAAGGATTTGTTAACCACAGGTGTTTATGACTGGGTTCTGATATTTCGGGACCAAATTTTACAGGGCCTTGATTTTACTTGCAGATGTTCGAGATTGAGCTATCAAATAGACTTTTTAGATCAGGAGGTTAGGGTAATGACTAGGGTGGTACAGGAACCGGGGCTGGGGAAGAGAACCTAGAGAGCATTGCAGTCCTATGTTGAATGTAAGGGATACGAAAACAAAATAAGTTCCTTGAATTTCTTTTGAGATTGCTTTGAATACATTTCTTTAAATGTAAATGGTTTATAAACACTAAGCAATAGCCCTTAAAGAGGTGGCTGTTGGATAAGAGCACTCCGTGCCTTTTCAGAGGAGGATCGGCGGTTAGTTTTCAGCATGTCTGTCAGGCAGCTCACAGCCTCCTGCAGTTTAAGCTGTGGGGTCCGTTACCATCTTCTGTGCTCACTGGCACCTGCACATACACGTATGTGTGTGCGCACACAAACACACAGTTAAAAACTCTTAACAAAACACCACAAGTGAAAGAAGTATCCCCGTGGCAGTGCCTGGGACCACAAACAGCTTTTAGTTTTAGGGATTTATGTGGCATTTTCTAAAATACTAATCCAGATGTGTAATGTATGAAGAAAACTTGGAAGCACTAAGCTTTAAGTAATAAGCTGTAAGCTAAAATAAATATAAATATATTAGAAATGTTGTGATTTTCAAAAGCTATTGGGGATGAGATTTTGAGATGTATAAAAATGCTGGGCATGTATAAAGATGGACATGTCTGGGAAATGTGAAATTGTGGAAATTTTAGAAAATTGTAGAATCTAGATGGTAGGTATATAGATAATCATTGTACGGTTTTTCCTGACTTTTTGGTGTGAAAGTTTTACTAAAACATTGGTGGAGGCATGTAGCTAAGGCTTCTCTGGCAGACTTCTGACCTGAGATTTGGCTTTTTCCATAGGAACTTTCCGCTGTACCTTTTGCCACACAGAGGTAGAAGAAGACGAATCAGCAATGCCCAAGAAAGATGCTCGCACACTTTTGGCAAGATTTAATGAACAAATTGAGCCCATTTATGCATTGCTTCGGGAGACAGAGGATGTAAACTTGGCCTATGAGATACTTGAACCGGAACCCACAGAAATCCCGGCCCTGAAGCAGAGGTGAGTGGAAGCCTGCGCCTTGACCTTTTCCACCTTGCTTTGGTTTTTATCTTGGAGGGCCAGAGTGAATGCTCCAGAGACTGAAGACTGAATGTCCCAGAGGTTCTCAGCTCTGCTGCACTTGTCTTATTAACTTGTGTTGTAGTCAGATTTGTTGGTACTGAATGTAGTAGAACGGAGGCCTGCGGCACTGAGCCAGTTGAAGCTAATCCTAAATTAGTTGTGCCTCTTGGGAATATTTACATTTTCTTAGTCATCTTTTTTTTTTTTTTAATTTTTCTTAATTTTTTTGGTTCTTTGAGACAGGGTTTCACCGTGTGCTTTGACTGTTCTGGAACCAGGCTGGCCTCGAACTTAGAGATCCACCTGTTTCTGCTTCCTGAGTGCTAGGATTAAAGGCGTGCGCCACCACCGCCTGGCTCGTAGTCAACTTTTAAAGGCCAAAATTCTCTCAGGAATACAGCATTTTCCTATAGATTTTTGTTTGCTTTTATATTAATGTGTACACTTTGCTAGAGTGTTTGCATACGTGCTTTGTTTTTACTGACCCTCCTCCCTGATTTCTCTGCCAGGCCCCTGCCTCCACTTCCAGCCCCCACAGACACCATTGCATCCCACACAGTCCTCTCTTCTTTCCACTTTCCTAGTTTTGTTCTCTCTCTAGTTCTATGACCAACACCCACGTGTGTACTCACATGCACACATATGTAAACATTTAACGCTAGGGCTTATGTATGAGTGAGAGCATACAGCATTTTTTTTAGTCTTCTGAAGGTATAGTGTACCCGTGGGTTAATACTGGTAACAGTGGCTCCTTCCTCCTTTTTCAATGTGCTGTGGTGTTTGCATCAGTAGGCAGGCTTGGTTCTACCATGCCATGAAAAGGCATTGTGTTTTAAAAGATTTATTTGCTTTTAGTTTATGTGTGCGAATGTTTTGCCTGCATGTATGTAAGTTCACCACATATATGTCTGGTGCCCACAAAAGCCAGAAGGTGTCAGATCCTCTGGAACTGAAATTACAGGTGGTTGTGAGCTACCCTGTGGGTACTGGGAAGTGAACCCAGGTTCTCTGCAGAGCAGCAAATGCCTTTAACCTCTGAGCCATCTTTCTAACCCATAGGAGTTAGATTACTTTTTGAATTGCCTGAGTGAGAACTGGTGTCAGGGAGTGTTCTCTTGTTCTGCCCCGTCTTCTTTTCCTTCTTCCTGATACTAAGGTGAATTCATATCCACCACCCTGCTCCTGACTCTAGAGCCAATTACGATTGTATTTGTGTGGGGGTTGGCGTTTCTGTTTTGTTGTTTGTTTGTTTGTTTGTTTATTTATTTGTTTATTTTATTGAAAATATATTTTTGTTCATACAGTATATTCTAATTTTGGTTTTCCCTCCTCCAACTCTTTCTAAATCCTTCCCACTTCCCCAGTCACACAAATCTACAATGTTTCTTTTCTTAGTAGAAAACATAAACATCTAAATAATAATAATAACAACAGTATAAGATAAAATAATTTATAGGACAAATAGGACAAAACAAACATAAAAAAGAGCCATAGGAAAGGCACAGGAAATACATACAGATGATGAGACACATATTCATATACATAGAAAATTTCTTAAAACAAAACTAGAAACCATAATATATAAGCAAAGGGGAAAGGGAAAAACCCAGAGAAAGCTTTATCAGACAAAATACCTCCAAAAATGCTATTGAGTTCATTTTGTGTTGGCAGGCATGGGGCCTGCCCTTAGGTGTGGTTTATATACCCGGCGTGATTCCATTGGAGAAAACTAATTTTTCCTTTGCGAGTGATTACCAATTGGAGTGATTATCAATTAGCTTCTGGGTTAAAGATGGGGTCATGTGTCCCCTTCTCCTCAGCACTGGGACCCCAGTGGGTTGGACATGTGCAGGCCTTGTGTATGCTGCCCCAGTCTGTGGGTTTGTCTGTGTGTCAGTACTCTTATTTCTAGAAGACCTGTTTCCTTGGTGTCTTTCATCCCCATTGACTCTTAGAGTTTCTCTGCCTAGTCTTCCGCAGTTCCCTGATCACTGAGGGGAGGGATTTAATGAGACAATGCAGCCCATGTAGGACCAACTGCTCCAAGGTATGGAGAGTATAGCAGAATATTGTCAGGAGTTATTTTATGGCAATGGCCCTTTAGCAGATCACTAGTATTTGGTTCCCCTAGATCCATATTTACGCAGTCTCAGATCCTTGACCCCCAACCAGGACAGTGTTGATGGTTTGCTCTGTCGCATGGAGTAGGCCTTAACTCCAATCAGATAGTGGTCGGCTACGCTCATAGCTCACGTGCCGCCATTGCGCCAGTGTGTCTTGCAGGCAGGCACCTTGTAGATTTCCGTGTTCGTAGCTGGGTTGGCGTTTCCCTTTCTCCTCTGGCAGCATGCAAGGACCTCCTTACCATCAGCACTAGTCAGTAGGGCGAAGGCTGTAGATAAGCACCAGTTCGACTTCTCCGTGTTCAGAGTTGTGCAGGGTTGTCTTCAGCAATAGGTGTTTACCATCAGTTTGTGGAGAGCAGCCAGTGACCCTGGCAATAGTCTGAGTTTTGGAGGGCATTCCATGGGACTGTTGGCCAACAACTCAATTAGATAACCTGTTCCCAGCACTGGAGATTCATTTGGTGACAAGAGATGTCTGTTTGGGGCTTTGTCTCCCCTGTTACTCGGTGATTCCAATTTAGACTTCTTTCATATATGTATATATTTTAAGAAGCTGCCAGGTGGTGGTAGTGCACACTTTTAATCTCGGCCTCCACTCAGGAGGACATCTGTGAGTTCCAGGCCAGTCTGGTCTACAGAGCGAGTTATAGGCCAGATCAGGGTTACACAGAGAAACCCAATCTCAAGAGAGAGAGGGAAGAGAAACCTCTGCTGTATTGGGTTTCCGTACAAGCCCTCAAATAGCTCTTAGTTCAGTTGTCCCTCTGGATTTCCTGCTTACCCTCCTTCCCGTGCCCTCTCCGTTTGATCTTCCCTTTTCAGTCCCTGTGTTGTCTCTCTGTTTCCTCTTTCTAAGGAGATCACATTTGCTACCCTCCCATCCCTTACTCTGCACCTAACTTCTGTGGTTCTGTGGATTGTAGGCTGCTTATCAAAGACCTAACAGTTAACGTCCACATAGAAGTGAATGCATATTTTTGTCTTTTGGTCTGGATTGCCTCCCTCAGCATGATTTTTTTCTAGTGATCCTTCTATGTTTTGTTTTAATTCGCTCTGTTATTTACTGTTAAATAGGGAGTCCTGAGCTAATTGCATTTCTTCCCAGTTGTACGGAGAGTTCTATAACTCAGTTATTGTGGACTAACACCTAATACCATTTGTCAGTTAGGATGCCTTTACCTGCGATAACTTGTCTTCTGTGGCTGGAGGCTCTGACTTAGTGCTGTTCTTAGCTCAATTATGATTTCTTTTTCCATCTCTGTTCTTCCCTGTGTATCATCCACCTAGGACTAGGAAGGAAGCTGCTTTAAGGTCACCATCTCTGTCTTGCCTTAAGGTCACCATCTCTGTCTTGATTACCGCAGATGAAAATATCCAAATGCAGAGAGAATGGCATCCTTTCCTTGTGTCTTAAGTGTGACTGAAGAAACGTTCCTAAGAAACATCCTTTATCTTATCTGTTCCCCTATGTCTTACTGGCTAGAATTACTTTGTATATTTATTTTAAATCAGTATCTGATAAGGGGGATAAAATTACATAATTGGTATTCAGACCAACTAAGTTTCACTTTGGCTGGGAAAGTTCCGAGTTCTTTGGAGCCATTATAGTAGCCATTAACATTTAAGTAAAAATGGTAAACCAAAACTGAGGAGTCCTAGTTAGCAGGGAAGCATTACCGTCCACATCACAGGCAGGCTAAGGTTTAACCCAGTAAGTCAACTCATTGGTGAGACGTAAATATTTGCTGCCATTTAATTGATGCTGCAAATAAAAATCGACCTTGAGTTTCTGTAAAAGGACACCAGAAGTCAGATTTTAAGGGTGCTCTTCTTCATTCATCCTGTTGTCATTTCTATTTTCTTCTTTCTCTCTTCACAGCACCTCTTTTGACTGCACGAGATAGTCTTCAAAGTTAACCCTGAGGTTGAGTTGAGGATTATATATAAAGAAAAACAGTCTCAGCGAGTTGACCAAGCAACAGCAGTAATAAAGTAAAGACAGGTTCACACTGGAGCGCTGTGCCTTTCTTCTTTCTCTTGCCTGGAGTTAGCTGACTCTGGAAGCAACTTTTGAGGCAGATAGAAAAAGCGAAGATGTTGGCTGAGGATAGACAAGACATAGCATTGAAAGGAGTTGGGGAAACGGTGAGATGAGCAGGGAGAACTCTGCATGTAGGATAAGCACAAAAACAAAAATGGATCAGGGCGGGAAAATGAAAGGACCATAAATGCCAAGGGGGAACGCAATGTAAAAAGCTGAGCTACACTGAAGTAAGTAGTCGGGTTACAGTAAGGGAGGTGGAATGTCTAGTGACAGATATGGCCAAATTGAGGCAAGGTAAACAATGCAAAAGGCAACATCATTTGAATACAGAAAGGAACAGAAGGTAGAGGGAAATCCAGTGCTTACAATAGTGTCATGAGATATTAGAAAAGCAAGACATAAAGATGGAGTGGATCTATTTGGTCGGATCCAGAGTGGGAGCAAGGAGACCGTAGGGAGGAGTTAAAAGAAAGTATTAAGACTAGATAGAACTGGTGCCAGGGAGAAAGGCTGCAGGCAGGAGTGGCACAGAGTATCCCTGGGTGCAGGTAGGATATGAAAAGAATGCAGAGGCAGTTGCTGTAAAGTGGTAATTAAATAGCTTGTTGCTTGGTTTCAAATGTATAGGACCAAGAGGCAGGGAGGGAGGGCTAAGGTAAGCCTGAGACTACCTGTAGGGAGTTGTCAGAAGCATAGGGTTATAGAGACAAGTAGCCAGCCAGACTCTTGAACACAGGCACACGAGAGGAACCTCAGTTCAAATGTGACAGACAGCCCAGGGAGCTCTTTCCCAGGAAGAAAGAAAGCGACTTAGTGAGCAGAACAGCAAGGATGGTGGTTCCTAGTGGCTTATGACGAATGTTGCTTAGGTTTAGGATGAGCTGGCTTCCAAAAGGCTAGCACAATGCAGGGAACTGACTTAGAGAACTGTGAGAGAAGGTGAGGGAAATCATAAGGTCTAGAGTACCTGTGGCACTGGAAAACATCACAAGAGATGTAGACTGAGCAGGTATCTCAGGAAGCATGATTGCTTGTGGGGTGAAACCTCTAAAAGGCACGTTAGAGACAAATCGGTGTAGAGCAAGAGCGAAAACGTTAAAGCAGGGAAAATAGGAAGCAGAGGGAGAAGGCAAACTTAGCTTGGTTCATAGAAATGGGGAAGCCCAGTGATTGGAGAGAGAAGGACCCATCAGGCTTAGAGCGTTGAAGCAGGCAAGGAAGGCCGTAGAAGTAAAGAGCAAACCAGACCAAGAACAGATCAGAGCCCCTGTGTGGGGGAGAATGGCGGGGGCAGATAGTCGGTGTAGCTGTAGAAACAGATCAGAGCCCCTGTGTGGGGGAGAATGGCGGGGCAGATAGTCGGTGTAGCTGTAGAAACAGATCAGAGCCCCTGTGTGGGGGAGAATGGCGGGGGCAGATAGTCGGTGTAGCTGTAGAAACAAAGGTGCACTGGCATGCTGAAGAGCGTTCTGTCCTCTGAGTGGCAGGAGGAGATGGTTAATTCTAAGTTGAGGTCTGACGCTGTAGAGTAACTTTTTAACTTCCATGGCCACACACAAAACCACCCTTGGTTAAAGTTAAACTAGGAAAATATTTTTAAAATACAGTAATCTTTATTTTGTTTTGTTTTAAACAAAATTTTCATGGAAAATATGACTAGGAGTTGTTTTGCCAGACCTAGTATCTTTAGGCTTTCGTTGCCCTTCTCCCCCGTGCAAATTAATGGACATGTTACAATCTCTAAACGTTGGTTATTCACAAACGCGAGAAGGTGCAGTGTTTGCAGAGTTTAAGTCTGATGTAATCCATACAGCTTCCACCCTGGGTTCTAGAGAGCTCTCTTAGAGTTGTTGAAGCATGCCTGCCGGGTAAGTGGGCAGCTTCTCTTCAAACTGCTACTGCGTTAGCTCTCTCTCCAGCAGTCCTTCATGCTCAGTGCCCAGACCTTAACTTTTCTTCTTGCTGTTGTTCTTTAATCTTTTTCTACAGCAAGGACCGAGCAGCCAGTACTGCTGGGGCTGCCGGCCTGGCAGGCGGGCACCACCGGGAAGCATGGACCAGCAAAGGCCCCTCTTATGAGGACTTATATACTCAGAATGTGGTCATTAACATGGATGACCAAGATGATGTTCATCGCACCTCGCTGGAGGGGAAATCTGCCAAAGAGAGGCCCATTTGGTTGAGAGAGAGCACTGTCCAAGGGGCCTATGGTTCTGAAGAGATGAAGGAAGGTAAGAATAAGAAGTCAGGAATATGGCTATAGCATGGATTTTGTCAAAAATTAAATCGGCTTAAAGAATGCCTGAGTAATTCTTGGTTTTAGTAAAAATTCATGGTGTGAATTTGAGCAATAAGCGTTAAAAACAGCCAGCGTGTTGTACTGTCAGTTTGGTCAAAACAAGAACTAGGTTTGTAAGTCTCTGTTTTTAAAAGATTTGTTTATTTTTATGTGCATTAGTGTTTCCTTGTCCACACATATAGGTACTACACACACCTTTCTGAATAAGTTTGAAATTTGTGCAGTTTGCTTCAGGAAAATGAAACTACCATTTGTTTATTCATTTAGTAAATTCCTACTCGGTGCCTACCATATGGCAGGTATTGTCCCGGTGCAGGAATAGGGTCACAGTGAATAAGGAAAATACAGTTTTGTTGTGGCAGACTCCATATCCCTAAAAAGTAAGAGGCAGTTGGCCCGAGTCTCTGTGCTAGAGGATGGGTGCCGGGCACAAACAGCCTCACGAAGTGGCACTTGGGGGAAGATGGGATGGAGGGACAGTAGAGGAGGACTCTTCAGGGCAGACAGGCAGTGCAGACACCCTGAGAGAGTGTGCCTTGTCTTTACAAGGAATACCAGCTGTAGCTGGAATAGAGTACGGATAAGGGCGGGAGGACCAGGAAGAGTTAGGGATCCAGGAGAAGGTAGCACTTTATAGGCCATTGTAAGGCCTCTGGCTTTTACTCTGAGCAAGGTGAAGGGCTGTGCCCTCGTCCCCTGTACACCGGCTGCTGTCCCACACGTTCTAACCCAGAGTCTTAGAAGGTATGCTCTTTGTCACCTCCTAAAATAGTGCAGCTCATGGGCAAGGGTAAATGCACGTAAACCTGCAAACTCCCCGACTTAGTCATTGTGCTACTTTAGCTTTTAAGGAACATTTTAGATATTCTGTAGAACAGCAGCTCAGAAAATGGAGCCAGTGAAGTCTGCGCTGTTAGTCACCAATTTAAACAGAACACATTGAAGTCTATTTTTTGTTAGTTACAGATGAATGCTCTTTGCATCGTGAGGTTGTGACTTTCTGGGTTTTAACTTCCAGGTGGCATCGATGTGGACACATTTCAGGAGCATGAGGAAGCCCACGCAGGGCCTGATGACAATGAGGAGGTCATGCGAGCTCTACTCATTCATGAGAAA
Source organism: Alexandromys fortis (assembly GCF_014885135.2). NCBI lineage: Eukaryota > Metazoa > Chordata > Mammalia > Rodentia > Cricetidae > Alexandromys > Alexandromys fortis. Next base: position 23,671,698 of record NW_026067944.1, on the reverse strand, counting down.
AAGACTTCCTCGGCGACAGCCTGCTCGGTGGGAGCATCCGCGCCAGTGACTGGTGCCAATGGCAGTGACTCGGAGAGCGAGACCAGTGAGTCGGATGACGACTCCCCGCCCCGGCCAGCAGCTGTGGCTCCCCATCATCGGGATGAGGACGAGGAAGACGACGAGTTTGAGGAAGTAGCTGATGACCCCATTGTTATGGTGGCTGGCTGTCCATTCTCCTACAGTGAAGTTAGCCAGCGTCCAGATCTGGTAGCCCAGATGACGCCAGAGGAAAAGGAGGCATACATAGCTATGGGTCAGCGGATGTTTGAGGACCTCTTTGAGTGAGCTTTCCTGCTCATTTCAGAGAGAAACTCCCCACAAGTGCTTAAGTGGCTTCCTGCCCTCCTGGTGTAAAGCGCCTGTTAATCTAGTTAGTACAAAAGCATAACAGGAGAGAAAGGTTGATTTTTTAGTTTTTCTAAATGTCAGAAACTTCCAAGACAGGTAGGTGGGCTATGAGTATTCCCTTCCCTCTTATTACTCAAGTATTAATATTTTTCCGTAATTCCTTATCTTCATTTTTAGGACATATTTTTCTCACTCAGACTAAAATGTTCCTGTCTACCTACAGACCCCTCTTAGGATAATCTTATCCTAATATAACTGTTTCCTGGTCAAGCATTTGAAACAATTCCTTGTAGTTCTGCAACCAAAGCAGCTTACCAAGAAAAGATTGCTGCTTAGGGGAACCCCAAATACTTCATATTTCCTCCAATTTGAGTTTGGGGTCAACCTGTAAAAGGGGTGAGAGAGTACAGAAGAGAGAAAGAGAAGTTAGAGGAGAGAACGCACACATGTCCAGGGTTACAGAGAACAGCAGGTAGCCATGCTCTCCTGGAGAAGTCAGAGGAGAGCGTGCACACACAAGGGTAAGGAGGCTGTGTCCAGGATTGAAGAACTGAGAGCGTGCACACACAAGGGTAAGGAGGCTGTGTCCAGGACTGAAGAACTGAGAGCGTGGGGCAGCGCCTTACAACTGCTCCAGTATGATTTGTACTTCTCCATGTTTAGCTGAGCCTGGTCTCACTTCCCTCCTGTTCTCTAGGCCTTTGCCAGTGCTCTTAATTAGGGAGCTGTTCCAGTAGAAAGTAGTAGAATGGCTGATTACTCCGCCCTCCCTCACTCTTCTCTGCACCATCAAAGCCTGTGTCTCTCCTCTGAGTCTTAGAGACATCCTAGTGCTGCCCCTGTGCCACTGAGCAGTGTGACCTCAAGGAACATAGGCCTGTTGGCGTGGGGTCATTCCTCAAGGCAGAACTTCCAAAGTAAAGGACTCTCATAAGGTCTACAACAGTTACATCTTATAGTATTTCCCCTTGCGTTGTGACTTTTAATTATTGTTTTGTAGTATATGTGTGAAGCAAAGAGCATTTTAGACTATCTGAGCCTTGTATAAAGTGATGATTCATTTACCTGGTTGTTGGATGACTGAATATTGAGTCGACTTATTATTATTGTTTAAAATTTGTTCATTTCTAGCTCTGACATTTTGGAACATAGCTAGAATGACTCCTCTTCCCATTTAAAGATGTCAGAGGCTTCTGGCCATCATCTAATATCATAGGTGCGATTGGATGCTATTGCAACTCTTTTGGAAGGGGGCAGTGAATTGCCTTAAAATACCTTTTATGTATTTATCTTAAAGACACAAAACTGTTCAACTTTTAAATTTTGTTTTTTTAAGCTTTCATGGTTCTAGAAATGTTTATTTTTAAACCATGATTAATGTTGAAACTGTGTTCTTTGTTGCATTTTATATGAGTATGTGTATGAGTGTGCTTTTCTATTGTGGAAAATGTATTAATAAAGGCACTGATTAAAGCAGTGTTCGAATTAGACTGGAGAGATGGTCATACTCACGAATACCTTCCGAGGAACATGCACAGTATTCATAAGAAGGCATTAGGAAGAAAAGCTATCCATCCAATATTGTGTTTGATGTAAAAGAATTCTCACTTGCTGGTGCTATTTGCAAGACGCTCTTAGCTGTTGGATTTGACATTTGTCTGATCGTTTGGATCAAACATGAGTCAGGGATGGGTGTGTGATGAAAGTACTGGGAATAGGATCTGCAGTGATCTCTGTGGTACACTGTAGAAGAGATTCCCATTTTGGAAATTAGCACGTGGATAATGGATTATATGTAGAAATGGCAAACTATATGTGTAATGACAAAGGCAAACTCTATGTTAATGCTAAGACTTTTAGGTGTATTCTTTTTCTCATGTTTATTTCCTAGGTTAATCAAGTTAAAATAGTAAGACAATATAATTTAATATGTAAATTTTTACTATTGCCTCTGTATTTCAATAACATGTGTAACAAGCCTCAGGAGAGCCTGCTCTTATTTTGTCAGACAGGCATGTTTGTCTCACGCTGCTCGGTAGCTTGTTAAGAGAAGCCAGTTAGTGACAGAAGCGCCAAGAACGGGGGTGCTGCCAGCAGCCAGCCTCTGCACCCCAGCGAGGGCAGGCTTATCCCATAGGTGTCAAGTGTATGTCGTTACATGTAGTCAAGAGAGACTGCAGCGTATTAGGAATTTCACCACCCACAGCTTACCGTGAAGCTAGGCAGGAGCACAGTTTCTCTGGGTGCCATTGGCTGTCCTGTCTTTATGCTCACGTCAGCTGTCATCGTAGCCTGACTTTTCCACTGCCTTTAAGGTTTTCATGGAACTCAGCTTGAAAAGACTGCTTCTGTGCCTTTTCTTTGGGAAATCACTGTTCCTTTGAGAGGAAGGAAGCGAGGGACTTATATTCTCTGTCCCTACCTCTTTGCTACCCTGGTTTGTCCATCTATACCACCTGAACGGGTTCTCCTGGGTTCCATTAATGTCAGTCTGTGTTGTCGGTGAATTGCCACTGGGGTGGGGGGTGGGGGGCAGGAGGAATCAGGAAAGGGGTTTATGGGGGGGGAGGGTGTTATGTCTTTTTCTGTAAGAACCGTTCTTAGAGGTTCTGCCATGAAGTTTAACTGAAGTTTCAGCTTCCCTTTTTCTTCCCACATCATCCTTTTACCCCAAAGGTCTTGGAAAGTTTTCATGTATTTTAATATATTCCTGTTCCTTAACAGCACCTGTGATATCCAAAGGGGCCTATCAAGATGGCTCCCTAATGTAGGGGTGAGTGTGCGAGGGTAGCTGTGGCTTCTTTCTTCCTTCACGCTGTTTTTCCCCACTGAAATATATCTTGTATATTTCATATATACTGTATCACTTGGTGGTCTATCACTTTTACTTTTTTCCCCCAAAACTAAGGTGATGAGCTCCCCTAGCCCTAGGAGACCTAGGCTTGCCCGGGGCTGCCTTATTTTATCTGTCCTAGAAGTGGATGCTTTTTGTTTACTCTGAAGCCTCTCCCCCACCTTTTCACAATATCTTTTAAGGAATATTAAGTTTAAATGACCCATCCATCAGATCCTAGGGGAAGGAAGGCAAGGGAGTAGGCGCTAGCCCTAGCACTAGCTGACCAGACACCCTTACCTCCAGTGCCGTTTCCTGACCACGTGCTCAACAGTCTTTAAGAGTGGTTGGTTGCTCTACTTGGGTCCCCAGGGTTATTCCAGCTATTATTTTATGGAGGCAAGTGATTTTTTTTTTAAATAAAGTCAAACAGCACCCACAGAAAATGCCTTGTAATGTGCTAAAGGAAGTCAAAACCAGACAAAGCATCTTTTAATAGAGAGACTAAGATAGAGGGCAGGTTTGGAGCTGGCAGTGTCAGGAGTCACGAAATGAATGGCAGATAATTGGGTTTCTATCCCCCACCCCATCTTGCTGTGGTACTTAACTTTGAGGGAAGAATAATTGAGTGTTTTATAAATGTTGATATTTTAAGAGGTTGGGGTACCAACAGCAAGGGCATGTTCACCTTATTCCATCATTTGGCTCCATGCCTAGATTTCCAGTCAGGACCACTCTAAAAAAAAGATGTAGATGTGTTGGCAGAGACTGCTTGCTAGTTCCTGGCCGCCCTGACCCGGAAGAGTCACACTGAAACTATTAATTACAATACTGCATGGCCAAGCACTTAAGCCTATTGCTAGCTAGCTCTTTTCAGTTAACCCATTTCCATTATTTTGTGTATTGCCACGTGGTTGTGGCCTACCAGTAAGGTTCCACCGGCTTCTGGTGTCTGTCTCCTGCTGAGGCTACTGTGGCATCGCTTTGACTCCACCCCTAGTCTCACCTCTGTCCACTTGGAATTCCCACCTTGCCCTATTCTGTGCTGCAGTAGGCCCAAAGCAGATTCTTCATTAACCAAAGGCTTTCGCAGCGTGTCGAGGGGAATCCCACATCAGATGTGTTGCTTTTTTTCCTCTTTATTCCCAAGTGTTTAAAAGAGGAAGTGTATAAGAACAGTTTCTTATCCCAACCACCAAAAGTCACCCGAGGGCTGGAAGGGACGGGACGCTCAGGGCTCAGTAGAGCTTGGCAGAGCACGTGCCCAGCATCCCGCCCCTGGGCTGGCTCCTGCACCACTGGGAATAAAGAAAAAGCCTTTCAGGTTTTTGAGACTGGCGCGATTCACTTCCTTATTTGTTCTGTGTTTTGTTTTCATCAAAGTTACATTATCTTTAACAGCAGGGCTGCTGTCGCTTTTTAATAGCTAAAAATTCTCTCCCAGAAAAGGAAGACTTTTAGAAAGAAACCGGTACTGTGGTAAACTCACGGTCTGTTCATGTTTTATTTTTTTCCATCCTGCTATAAAAGAAATACACTGAACAGGATTAGCAGATAGCTCTTAAGCCTGTAGTGGACTGAGAAAGGGAAGCTAATGAAATCATCCTTTGGAGAGCTAGAGAGATGGGCCAAGTCCCTCCTTCCTTTAAGGGCACGCAGGAGCAGATAACTGGCCTTGCTTTCAGAGAGAGCTTTATGTCCAAGCGCCAGGGCA
>NW_026067944.1:23631761-23661761 GCF_014885135.2 Alexandromys fortis | reverse complement strand
AAATCTTTATTTTTAAATTGGAATTACAATATTTGAATGATGGAAATCAAATGAAGACATTGAAAGGGTTGCTGCTTCATGGAATTTTATGAGCTTTAAAATACAGATACATGATCATCTATGAGTTTGATATATGACAAATGTGAAATTACTAACATGCAAAGGAGAAAAACGTATTACTGAAATAAATGGTGCTGAGATAGTTTACATTTTTTCTAAGAATATGAGTTTTGTTTATGTTCTACTTAAAATTATTTCTACTTTTGTTTTTGTTGATTCTTAGGAAATTTCACATCACGTACCCCAATCTCACTCACTTCCCAGTCCCTCCATTTCCACCCCTCACCCCTTTAGCAACCTCCCAAAACTCCCTCCCCGCCAAATTAATTCAAAACAAAACAAAAAACCATGTGGCGTGGCGTGTCACCCTATACACCCTTTTGTCCAATCAGCCCCACCCACAGTGAGTCATTGGTCTGGTTCAAGGCCTCTGGCCTCCCACACCAGTGAAAGTCCCTCGGATGTGTTGTTATTGCCTCGAGTCATGGAGATTCTGCAGTTATCCCTCTGCAGGGCCAGTCCCTTCACAGCAGGTCATAGACGGGGGTAGATGTTAGGGTGGACCAACCCAAGGCCCAGGATGTGGGTCTGGGTAGTAGCTGAGTTGGTCAGTCCCTGCTGCTGGGTCCTCCACTCTCAGGCAAAGGGTTCAGTCAGCTCTCCTAGGCCCATGCCTTAGGGGCCATCTCTCCCACCGCGCTGGTGAGGGCTGGGGCCATTTCTCCCGACTTCTGCAGTATGTGGGGGCGGGGGAGGGGACTTTCCTGCTGCAGTGTCCAGCAAGGGGAAGGGCCATTTATCCCAGAGCCAGTGAAGGGCAGACAGGCTCAGCACATGTGTGGTTCCTATGGCCCCCTGTGGTAACAAGGGCCATGGACATCAACACAACCCCAGCTGCAGCAGGACTGTGGACCCAGCATGGCCCTTGGCTCCAACACAGACCTGGTTGTCACTATGGCAGCACAGGTCACCCAGATTAGTTTGGCCCCAACATGGTCTCAGGTGGCTGACCTAGGCCTCGGCATTGCCCTCGGTTGATAACAAAGCAGGAACACCACCAGGCTGTTTCTAATTCTGCATTCCCACCAACCCCTACCATCTTTTTTCCATCTTGTGGATTTATTCCATTGTTTTTCTTTTGTTGAAAATAGGTTTTGTTTTTCCTACAATAGCTTCTGATTATGGTTTCCCCTCCCCAACTCCTCTGAGGTCCTCACCACCTTCCCTGCCATCCAAACCCACACCCTTTCTGTCTCTTATTAGAAAACGAACAGGCAGCTGAAGATTAATAATAAGATAAAACAAAATTAACTAACTGGAATAGGACGCAAGAAACAAGAAAAATAGTCAAAGAAAAAACACAAGGAACACTAACACAGGACAAACGTGTTCGTATAGAAAGGAATCCATGAAAACAAAACTGGAAACCATAATACAGATGCAAAGGACCTGTAAGGCAAACAAAACAAAACAAAGCAAAAAAAAAAAAAAAAAAAACCTGCAAAACATATGAGACAAAGGCCTCCAAAGCTGCCATTGAGTTCATTTTGTGTTGGTCATCTACTGCTGGGCATGGGGCCTGCCCTTAGGAAGGCTGTATCCTCAGTGTGATTCCATTGGAGAGAACTCACTTTTCATTCGCAAGTATATCAAGTGGAGCTAGCTTCTGGGTTAGGGGCTTGTATCCACGGCTCCTCTCAATTCTAGGACTCCATGTGGCAGAGACCTGTGCAAGTCCTGTGCATGTGTGTCCTGCCACAGTCTCTGTGAGTTTATGTGTTGTAGGGAGGCCGCTTGTTGGTTCCTGGCTGCTTAGCCCCAAAATAGTCACACAGAAACTGTAGTAAGTTAAATCGCTGTTGGCCCATTAGCTGTAGTTTCTTATTTTATCATCTTGTCCTCCACCCCCCCATTTGTAACTATCTGTTCTATTTCCCCTTCATAGGGGATCATCTTACGCCCTATTCCATTACTCTATACCTAACCTCTGTAGTTGTATGGACTGTAGCTTGCCTATTGAAGACGTGATAGCTAACATCCACCTAGAAGAAAATACATACCATATCTGTCTTTCTAGGTCTGGGTTACCCTCACTCAGGATGATTTTTTTTTAGCTCCATCCATTTACCTGTGGGTTTCATATTTTTTTAAATGACTGAGTAATATTCCATTGTGTAAAGGTACCACATTTTCTTCATCTATTCATCCACTAATGGACATCTAGGCGGTTTCCCCTTTCTGCCTATCATGAATTGAGCAGCGGTGAACATGGTTGTGCAAGTGTCTCTGTAGGAGAATTTTGAAACGTCCTCTGGGCATAGTCCCAAGAGTGGTACAGCTGGATCTTAAGGTCGATTGATTCTCAGTGAGGAACTGCTACACTGTGTTCAATAGTAGCTGTACAATTCTGCACTCCCACCAACAATGGATAAGGGTTCCCCTCACTCACATCCTCACCAGCATGAGCTGTCATCTGTCGGGTTATTCTTGGCCATTCTGACTGCTGGAGGATGATATCTCTGAGCAGCTTTGATTCACATGGATGTTGGTAATTTCTTTAAATGTTTCTTCTCTATTTAGACTACCCCATTTTTAAATTGTGTTGTTTTCTTGATGTCCAATTTTTTTAAAGTTTTTTTTTTATATTTAAGGTATTTGCCCTCTATTGGATGCGTAGCTTTGCCACTTTGTCTGAACGATGGTGCCTTTTGTCATAGGGGCTCTTCAGTTTCATGAGGCTGCACTTATTAGTTGTCCGTCGTCCGTCTTTGTACCTGTGTTATCCGTGTTCTGTCCAGAAAGACTTTTCCTGTGCCGGTAAGTTCAAGACGGTTTTGTATACACGGAACTAAACCGTGTATGGTTTGCTATGTTTAACATTCCTACAACTTTTACACATGGGCGTATGTGTCAAAATCTCATTCTTTTTATGGCTGGATAGTTGGATAGTATTAGTATTGTGACTGCACATTGCGTCTGTCTGTCCAGCCGTAGGTGGACATCTAGGCTGTTTTTCTGTTTTGAACTCTTGTGATTAGTGCTCCTCTGCACGTTTGTATATCGATATCACGTACCTGTTTTCATAGGTAGCGCGGGCAAGTGGTCTCGTATCAAAATGGTAGCTGAGAAGAGGCAAGGAAGCAAGCCAGTAAGCATTCCTCCACGGTGTCTGCTTCAGTTCTTGCTTACAGTGCCTGCTTGACTCCTGTCTTGGCTTCCCTCAGTGATGGGCTGCAACCTGGGAATTGGGAGATCAAACAAAGCCTTTCTTCCCCTAGTTGCCTTTGACCACGGTGATTAGTCAGAGCAACAGAAAGAAAGCTAGGATGGAGAGAAACCTACGAGTCACTGGTTTACACAGTAATGCTATTTGTGTACTATTTCTCTTAAAAATAGTCTCTCTTCCCACGCTCTGTGCGGCAATTACTGTCAATCAGTGGGGAGTAAGTAGCCAGGGAATAGTAGCCAGGATGTCTAGTTTGGCTGTGGTGGTCCCAAGAGAACACTGTCGCTTGCTGGCAATAGCTGCGGAGGACAGGTTAGGAGATGGGGATCCATAGGGGTTTTGAATCTCCCTCCCCTCAAAGGAGTTCACTTCTCTACATTGCCCACTGTCACTCCTAGGACTCAGACCCTAAGTTAGAATCTAGACTTATCCTGGTCTCCTAGTGCCTTTACCAAGAGCTGTGATGTCTGCTCCAGTTCTGCCACAGTCAAACCTTCAAGTCCAGGGTCAGAGGTGGCCTAGCGTCCTCCTTTGGTTGAGCACGGGGGTGAGGCCCTTCCGTCTGAACGTGCTTGGAACTGGACCAGTATCGGGAGAGGTGGTGATGGCAGTTGCTGGCATCCGGAAGGTGGATCCAGAGCTAAGTTGCCTCTCACAGCGTTTGCCCAGTATGAAGTCAGCTTTAACCAGCCCTCTTCCGCGGGCTTCCTAAGGGTAAGGCTGGCAGCTTTTAATTTCAGGGGAGTGACCTACCTGGGAGGTCTGAAGAATGCTTCTGACAGCAGTCCAAGAGAACCCTTCCCTGCTGCTCTGGGCCATGTGCGCAGGCAGAATGCACATGTAGTAGGACTAGGGGAAGGGAAGACAGAGCGGGTCTTTATGTTTAGTGTGTGGGTAGAGAGGACCAGCTGTGAGGTGTGTGTCAATCACATTTCCCATCTTTCTGACAGGCCGTAACGGCTAGTAATGTGAGGGATCACTCGCTTCTTTTCCGTGGAGACTCACTAGGCTGTAAAATCACTGTGGCATCTATGGGTGTTGCTGTGGGCATCTATGTCCGCATCTCCAGCAACAACAAGCCATCTAGTTCCCTCCTGCTGATGCAGCCTCCTAACACCAGCCCCTTGCTCAGTGCCCCTTGCCCCACCTACAGGAGAATACCCCCCAAGCAAAGAACTAAGTGATTGTTTGCAACAGTGACAGCTTCCCCCACTTCCTAAGCTGAGCTCTCAGAGTACATGTTGAGCCAACCTGGGAATTTTTAAACAGGTTGCTGTTCACCCCTTCCCAGGTGCTGGATATGCTGTGTCCTCTTCTCACAGACTGCAGATGCTAAGTCGCTTTCGGAACTCGCCTTCCTCCTCAGCCATACCTCTACCCTTGACATTTCCCCTCCTCTGTTCTGAATTCTCCATCATAATCAGGGCGGCAGCCGGCTCTTCAGACCTGCTCCTGGAGTGGCTGTTTCCACTCGCTCCCCGTGGTGTGCTGTGCGTTCCTTCCCCATTCTTCATGCTCCTGGTGTGGTGCGGAAGAGCCCCATTGTCTGTCTCGCAGTGCTGGGTTCAGAGGGGGGGGTGTACGATCCAGGCCAGAGAGCAAGAACTTCCTGGGGATACTTGGTTGAAATGAGCCCTTTTTCTACACGGGCTGCTACCCTGGTGGAATATAATCAGTGGCTGCTAAGGGCAATCTCTACCACAGATTGAGCACAAGGGGCCTGAAAATCAAACCAACAGACAGTATGGCAGGAGCTCAGTGTAGAGAAAGAATTCAAATGTTAATACCCTTGTCACACCTGCCGGCACGTTTACCTTTGCAAGTACTTCTAGAATGTGACCCAATACGTTTTATTTTATTCATAGTGCCGCTCGAGTGGGTCCCTGTCATACGGTGGGCCTATCATTTCATGCAGAGGCTCATCTTTTCACTGTCTCATTAGATCGTCACAGAAACGCTCAAGAAGGCAGAGGAGGAACTGCCATCCCCTTTCCTCAGCTGAGGAAACAAGCAGAGAGAGGTTTTGGATGATTTGCCCATGTCCTGGTAATTATAGTCGTTCCTGAGGCTCACACCTAAGATTTCCTGCCTGCAGAGCGAGAGACACCGCTTTCCCGTGTGTTGACTCCCCTGGGTAGAAACGGGGCTCTGATGTAAACTTTACACTGTCTTCTCCCATGGAGACGGCTCTGCTCTAACCCCCTTGGATCCACTGGGAAAGAAACTTGGTCTGTGTCTCAGGATCTCTTTCCAAATGGTCGTCTTTCACTTGGCATCATCTGGATTCTGTTGAAAGGTCTGTACTAACCAGCGCAAGTCTTTTCAACTGCTGTGGATCACTTACAAAGGACCTACCCGAGTGTAAGCATACCATGCTTGCCTCCCTGTGATGTAGCTTTGGCCTTGCTGCCCGTTTGACTCAGAGTTCTTTATCTCTGCCACTTCCCAATAGTGGAGATCTGAGCAACGCCAGCCCCTGAGTTCCCCGTCTTCCCCATACTTTCCTGATTATCTTTTTTAAGCAGCCTGTCTGTGTGAGGAAGCTCGTGGCAGCAGAGATGTAGACACACACCGCTGCCTGTTTTCCATCTGGCCCTTTCAGCTGTGTGTGCTCTTTCCACAGTTAATTCTCCTCCCGTTGGCCTTTGTCAGTCTCTTCATAATCTCGATCCCCCTGTGCCTTCAATGTCTGAGCTCAATTTGCCTGCCTGAAACTTCTGTCGTAAACACTTCCAACTGTCCATTCCACCTCCACTGTTTCTAATAAAACTCCTAATTCTTTTCTAAGGGTTCTCTCCCCAGGGAAGTATACATGCTCCTGGAGCAGCGTGGCTCAATTGTTGACCTTAGGGGTGGCCATGTAACTTGTTTCGGCCAGTGTTGAATGGGAATAATGTGCCACTGTCAAACAGAAGACTTTGGAAGCCAGTGCCCCGTCTCCCTTCTTCAGTAACCGCTAAGCCCTATGTAAAGATAAAGTCTCCATCATTCTGTGTCCTAGGGTGACCATCATGGTTGTGCTCCCCATGTCAGCCTACCCTGCCATACTATGAGAGCAAGAAATAGATTTCTGCTGCCTTAAGCCACTGGGAGTTGGAGGTTAAATTACCATTGCATAAGAAGACTGATCTAACAGAGAGAACAATCTTTTTATTGGGGGGCGGGGGACAGGGTCAGAAACCTGGCCTAAGTCCCTAGCATTCAGTGGCTAATGAGTTGGTTAAGAAATATGCTTATTGCTCAATTGTAACATGAAAATGGTAAGGAAAGGTTGCTGGGGCTTCAAGGAAGGATGCTTTTTATAGACACATCAGTGTTAGATCTCAAACCAGGGACAAATGACTAACTGAGGCATCCATTAATGTATCAAAGTGTATGCTGGCTGCCAGGTTCTCCCTGAGTCCCTCAGTTACCTGTTCCAAGGCCCTCCTGGTTAGCATTCCCACCCTAATAAGGGACTGGGCTGCCCTTCCCCTCAGCTACCCTTTCCTATATAATCCAGCCATTTTGTTTACCTGGTCTTTCCGGTCTACCCATTACTCTCTTAGCCCAGCTATTCCCCCCTCTTGGTCAACAGATCCTCCTCCCCACGCCCCTCTCCTCACATGACCCGGCTCACTCTGGACTCTCCAGATATCTCTGCCTCTTACTATGCTCCCTGCCCCCCTTTTTTTCCCATTCAGTCGGGAAAGACAGATTCCCCATTTCTCTGGATCTTATGTGTGAATGCAAAGCTGGAATTACTAGACGTGTCATGGTGCCAGCCTGAAGGTAAAGCCAGCATCCGAGAATGGAGACGAAAGGGGAAGTCCTGACTGACTCTAGCCCATCACCGCCTCCTCCGGACTTTCTCAGTTAGGAAAGCCAAGAAATCCCCTTTATTGTTTAAGCCACCTGAGTTGAGTTTGCTGTAAACATCAAAAATGTGGAAATAGTTGATTTCTACTTTCTGTTATTTCTGCTTCTTACTCGTTCATACACTCTCAAAGAGGTAAAAAGTACCAATAACATCCATTTACAAAGACCTACTGTGTGCCTGCCACTGTGGTAAGTGATTCCCAGAAAGTAAACAAATATATTCCTTATCTGAGTAGCAAATTGGTGGGCGAGCGCCTTGAAAGAAAGCAGTTTTTCCTATGTATATTTGTTTCTCTAGCGAGTGGTGCATAAGTGAGTGCTGGGCAAATATTGGATGAACTGAACAAACATAAATTGAAACATACCCTACAAGATTGTTGAATCCCCAAGTCTACCAAGCTTGAAAGATTCAAGAACAGTACATGATAGTATATGCTGTTAATTACAAGCCGGGACACCCAAAGGACATAGACTAACCACAAAGTCTATGAAGGAATGATGCATTCTTGTTCAAGGGTTGGAAGCAGAAACAAAAACTTCAAGGAGAAAGCCAAGTTTAATCTTAAAGCAGGGCTGGGGTTAGGGCAGGCAGCGTGGACTAAGCACAGTAGCTCAGGGGGCTGAAGTTAGGGCGCTTGCAGAAGCAATGGCATACCCAGGAAGGAAGGTGTGGCCGTGCGAGCATTCACTACATCCAACTGAGGCTTAGTAAGTGTTAAATCTTTTAATCTTACTTTTCTTGTCAGAAGACAACAGAGAGTCAATGTCCCTTGATCGCCTCTTGAATATTTGGTGTAGGCACCTACCCTATTACTTACTCGTTCAGATTCGCACATAGTAGGTCATCTAATATGTTTATAAAGTTGCAGACATCTGTCCCTGTGCCATTTCTCCCCAGAGAACGTATCATTTCCCAAGGGCATGTGGCAAGCATTCTACTTCATTTCTGGCTGAGCCCCTTCACAACACAGTAGGCCCTCAGCTAAGGGCCCGTGCTTGTTGAGTTGGTTCCGAGGGTTTGGTTTGGGGGATGAAGTTATTTGCCTCGTGAGCCTGGTTTTTCAGTACATCAATGCTTCATCAAAGCCCTGTCAGATCCGATTCTCAATAGGGTATCTTAAATACATGCTATTAAAATACCTAAATAGAAGTGCCATCTGTTTGAATAGACCTAGCCTGGTGAATCAGCAGGAGAGGTGGGAGGCTGATCCAGCCAGACATGAGCCAGTTGGGAGGGGAGCAGGCAGCTATCTCTCTCTCCCTTTACCGCTTTCAAGCGCTCACACCAGAATATGCTGATTTATAGACAGACAGGATCAACCAGCTAGCAAAATGTGAAGGCAGAATTGAGACACGGGGCAGGTGGCATCTGGGCTAGTTAGCAGTGGTCTCCTGCTGTAGCCCTGTGCCCCTCTGCGGAGGTGCTGAAACCCATGTCAGAGCAGGAGAAAGAGGAGCCGAGGGACATGCCCTTCTGCAGGGGCCAGGCCTCTGAAATCAAGAGTTTTGTTTTTGTGCAAGTTCATGAAGCATTTAAAAAAAAAATCAATTCATTTTGGGAACTGTCACTAATGAAGTCACCCAAAACTTAAATCACTAAAGTAAAATGCAGTGAGAGGAAAGGGGTTCAGAACACACTTTCCTATTTCTTGTGCATTCTCCCAGGTGACATGTCATCAAGCCTGAAGGTTTAAATGGTCTAGGCTGTCAGAACCCTGGCAGCGGTCAGCTTCTTTTCCCCATTACCCTTGCTATGCTGTGGTCGGAGCTGGACACTCATGATGCTACCATTAAAGAAGGAAACAGATCCCAGGGTCGCTCATCAATCACCTCATGGAAATGAATGTTGAAAATGCTCTCTCTCTCTCTCTCTCTCTCTCTCTCTCTCTCTCTCTCCCTGCTTGCTTTTTATTTTATTGTTTTGTTTTTACACTGCCAACAGTAAGGGAGAAAACACAGACCATGTCAGGTTTTCCACTGAAGAAAAACAAGGCAGCGTTTAAGAGCTGGGTCAGGTCCTAGGATATCTGCTCTTCTTTGGTAACATTTAGGGCGTGAAGCCTTGCACACAGTAGGTGCTCCGTTAATTATTAACTCAATTGGTCTTGAGTCTTCTTGGCCAAAAGTTTGAGAAAAAAAATGAGAATGCTTTTTGAACAATACAGCTCTGCTCTGTTTTTTTCTGTTCTGACGGTGTGCCCCTTAGCCACACCCTTCTCCCGTCTCACTGCTCCCCATCTCCTTCACCCCACAAACATACAGGGCTCTTCCTGCCCTGTTGTCCTATTTGGGTGCTTTAATGCTTTTTCAGGGGTCTGTGTAGGGTGTTTATAGTAAATGAGAGGAAAATAAAAGTACTACCCGCAGGAGTCAAAAGCCTACTTTCTGGTTTGAGCTGGGACATTTCCTTTGGTTCTAGGGTAATGGCTTTGTGCTCAGATTTCTCATCTCTGATTTAACAAAAGAAAAAAAAATGTATCCAATCATACTCTCTTTGTGCCTCTCCCGTTCTCCCTCCCTCCCCAACCTCCCAGGATTGTCACCTGTGTCAGATGGAGCTAATCCACAAGGAGCCCTTTGGAAACAGAAAAGGCCTCACTTACAAAGCATTCTCATCAGAGACTCACTCTCCTCCCTGCTCCATGCTCCCAAGAAAGCAGATGTAAACCGTTGGGAAGTAGCTCCACATTGGTTTCACTCCCTCCATTCCAGAACCCATCAACTGCTCCTCCTGTGGAACTGCTCAAGACCACACCCACAGACCTGGTCCTTAGATCTGCCAAGTATCTTCTTCCTGCCTACCTGAGAGTCACCCTGGAGCTGCTTTTCTCTGCTTTGCTTTGCTCTGTTTATTAAATCTGGCTTTATTAATTTGGTTTAATTTGACTTATTGCATCGGCAGAAGAGACCCAGTAACCGGGATCCAACACATAGCATACACGATCTTCCACAGAGTGTTTTCCTAGGCAATGGGCTCCTTTACACCTCCCTCCTCAGGCAGAGGCTAAAGGCCTGGTTCCTGATGCCCAAAGGGAACACATTTGTCTGAGCAGTTCCCTAGGGTCCAGGGTCAAGCCCTCAATTTTGCAGCATCAGGAACTTGGTCTTGGCAGAGGCTCTGAGTTGATCAGACTCTGGGCTGCTGACTCATGCTAACCCACAAGAGACGGATCTATAACCAGCATGGCAGTTTATTAATTTACAGCGGGAAACATTTGGCCCGGTCTGCCCCTTCTCTCCCTGTAGACCAGTTACACGGGAAGGGAGTGCATCCGAAGGTTGCTCGGTGAGCAGGAGGTTTTGACTAGAGATGCCAGAGAATTGAAATGTTCAGAATCACCAGGCTGCGCTCATCCCGGGCCCCGTCTCCTCAGCAGAATCCCATGCCCTAGACAGTGTAGGATTTCAGGCACCCCAATGGGGAACTTTGTTCTAGAACTAAGTTGCGTGTGCCAAGAGTCCGCGTTCCCAACAATCCTCTTGTTAGCCCATCTCCAGACAGCCCCTTACGCAGGTCTTTCTATAGACTGATCCTTATCAGACCTCCTTCAGCGGAACTGTGGTTCCTCAAGCTGGTTACCATTGCAGCACCTGGGCCCTTCAAAGAAATACAGGCTTGTTTAGTGTGTGGAAAATTCTGCTGTATTAGGTTGAGGGAGCGGTCTAAAGGGATGAGTGCTTTGGGGGATTCCCAGGGATGCTAAGGCCAGGGAACACTCCCACAAAAGTCTTATTTGTTTCATAATCTCTTACATCGAGTTAAGATGACTTTGCATATTCTTATCCGATCGCCTTCATCCTTCAGAATGATTGTATAGGCTAATTCTCAGGGAAAACGTTACTTCCTAGCTCATGTGGGGCCGATCACCATCTTTGAGCATCTTTGAGCCTTTCTTCCCTCTCTATTCTTCCTTCTTTCTCTCTGCTTCCCTTCGATAAAGACTTATCAATACCTAATGCACAAAGAAACTCAAGGTGATGTTACAGCAACTGACATGCCAAGAGCCCAGAGCAAAAGCCGCTGTAGGTGATTATGGACTTGAGGATTTGGATGTATTCGCCTGCTGCTCAGTACCCTAAGGCCAGCCAATAAAATGAAGACTGGATATGAGCGATCTGGAGAAGTGGTGAGTGACCAGTTCGTGTGCGCATCCTGAGCTGGTGGACTCTAGGTCATACCCTGGACTCCCAAGTTGTCTTAAGGGATACTCGTCCTCCCTTTAACAAGGAAAATAGATGCAGCTCTTCTCCAACATGGTTCCTACCTCGCCGGTTCCTCGCAGTGCCTGCCTTCTCTGAGAGCATCAAAGGAATAGGAGAAGGAATATGGTGGCTATCTTTTTATACCCAGGCATTATGTTCCCAAAATACGTTCCACTGAAACAGATTTTGAAATCCTTATTTTCCAGAAGAAATGAGGGCTCTGATAGGTTAAGTACTTGCTAAAGGTCACATAAGCAGTAAGTGATGGGATTTAATTCCAAATTTGCTCTGTCTCAAGTCCTGTGTTGTTTCACCGTTCTGTACTGTTTGTGGGTGGGGGCAGAGCATGCAGGAATTTTGAGCATGAGCCTCGCAGCGCTGTGCATATATATTTATAGATAATTCTTATAATTTCTCTCTGCAAAATGACATATATAAATACACATCTTCTAAATATATGCCATAATGGTGACTATCACATTCCTACATATAAAACATACTAGCATTGAAACCTGCACTTGCTTATGCAGCTAGTTCTGATTTATGTATAGAGAAAAGCTAATGGCCAATGTGGATCAGGGTGGGAATCAGGCTACCTGGCCATTCACTTCCTGTTTCCCAGAAGGGACTCCATTTTCCTTCTGTGTCTGATTTCTATCAACTGAAGAAGGTTTGACTAGGTCTCTAACATGCTAGGTTTCAAAGGACCAAGTGACAGCTGTTACTATGTCTCTTGTTTTAGACCAAAGCACAGGAGTGGAGAGCTAGATACAGAAAGCTGAGCATTGGGGCCAGAGAGATGGCTCAGCAGACAGGAGCTCTTGCTGCTTCATAGATGAACTGAGTTTGGTTCCCAGCACCCTAAGCCACTCATATCCACCTGTAACTCTGTTTCCAGGCGATCTGATGCAATGCCTGGGCCACATCCCCAAACTGCCCAGAACACCTAGAAAAGGGAAGGAGTCAGAGGTGAGGCCCCGCTTCCTTCTGTGCTCTTTTCTCACTAGCCACGTGCAATAGGCTGCCTTCTCTTCTCCCTGTGCTTTGCATTGCGCGGTGTGCAGGTGGGCTGGAGAAAACTGAAAAGGGCTGTCTATAAATCGCTCCTCCAGCTAATGTTGAAGTCATTCTGCACCACGTAC
Organism: Alexandromys fortis; assembly: GCF_014885135.2. Taxonomy (NCBI): domain Eukaryota; kingdom Metazoa; phylum Chordata; class Mammalia; order Rodentia; family Cricetidae; genus Alexandromys; species Alexandromys fortis. The sequence continues at coordinate 23,649,272 of NW_026067944.1, read as the reverse complement.
TCAAGCCTGCTCTTTCAACAGAAAAGTTGGCTTCCCGTCTGCAATGCATCAATAGGTTAAATGACATTTTTGCTATACCTACAGGTGACACATAGCTGGAAAAGACAGCCCCTGAGCTAAATCAGAATGTAACATTGTCTAGACAGTCCAGAGTGCCTTGTCTAACTCAATAAGATGAGGTATCTTGGAAATAATTGCAGAATTCTATGTTTAGAGGAAAAGGAAAACCAGCCGCATGAATTCTGGATCGAGGTGATTACCTGGATAGATTTTGTTCATATGAAAGGATTGGAGCCTGTAATTACCCACAAGTTGAATATTTGACAACACCGTGTTTCAACAGACTGCTGAAAAAGAAAAGAACTCGGTGAACTTTAATTTAATTACATAAAGGGATGCGAGATGCAGATTACAGGCACCTTGCAAGGGGCTGAGGTCAGACCATATTGGAATATCGGGTTCTGTGGTAGTTACCACATTACTTGGGGGGGGGGGGCTATTAACCAACTGGAATAAGGTTGCTAGAATGGTGAGGGTTGGGAATCCAAGGTAGTTGGTGTAAATGGTAGCATTTACATTAGAGACAGAAGGGGAAATATCACCTATTGAAGACACTACATCATTGTCTTCAAGTATTTAAGACCCCGACGATGACAGGTAGAGTAAGTTTGATCAGCTCTGTCGAGATGTAAAATCTAGACCAAAGAGCTGAAGTTAAAGCGGGCAGACTTCAGTTCAGCCTCCGTAGGAGCTTGCAAATAGCTGAGCCATTGTCCTTCTGGGGGCGGGGAGGGGGGGAGTACGCCCTGGGCAGCTGGCAGTTGTTCAGCTGTGGCTGCCGCCTTGGAGGAAACCTTGACATGGAGCAGAGGTGAGACGGGAAGGGAAGAAGCTTCATCAGTTTGAGTTCTAGTCCCTGGACCAAATGAACCATCCTGATGTTTGTTCTGCACTGGTTGGATTTGTGGCTGTAACTTCACCTGATATTTTATGCATATCTCGTGCCAAATTGGATGCTCCTGCTTATCTGAAGGAATGAGCCTGGGCTCACAGCCACTTTCTGCGGCACCAGGAGCACCTGATCCTACAACCCGGTCATATTTAGGAATTCTTCCACAGGGGAACTGCAGTTCATGCCCTCGCTCGTTTGCCAGAGAGCAGATGGACTCACTTTGCTTTTTGAATGTCTATTAGGTAATTACTGTTTCTGTTGCATAAATAACTTTGTTATTCATACATTGTATTTTATTTTCTGTGTTCTGTTTGGTAATTCCTGAACACGATTTTTCTGCTTTTAAGAACAATGAAGAAGCCTTTAGTAAAATGAAAGAAAAGATGGACATCTCTGCTCCATGATTTGACTGTGCTAATACCAATGGTAGCAGGAGATTTCCCATGGTACTGCTAGTCATTCCAAAGGCTGAGCACCGTGTATCAGATCTCCCTCGCCTTGAAGCTCTCCCGCTAGGAAAGCAGGCTGTCTCATTCTTGAAATCCATATCCAGGGGCTTCAAATTTCTCTTCAGGAGGGCTAAGAGACAAGGAAAATCAGAGTGTTTTGTTACTTTGACACACTCAGCGGAACACTCCTGACACCACCTGCCATTCTGCAGTGGGTAGTACAGTCAACCCAGTGTTAGCTCTCATAGGTTGAAGCCTCAGCCCCCCAAGACCGTCTCTCACTTCAAATGCCAGTTGCAACCCCCCAGTTGCAGCACCCGCTTCCTACCCACTAGGAGTATTTGGAGTTCCTATGACTAACCTCCTCTGATTCTGTTAATTTTCTAGAGCAGCTCTCAGAACTTACATTGACTGCTGTGTTTGCTTTCCCGTTAATTATAAAGGACCGTGTGAGAGGGTACGGATGAGCAGCCAGATGAATGGGACGGGGGACCAGGGCAGGGACTTCCATAGCTTCTGTGTTCTTTCAGGAACACGCGTCTTCACTTCTGTGTGTTCACCTGTCCACCAGTGCCCCGAGTTCAGTCTATTGTTTTTTTTTAATAAATGCTTCCTCGCACAGGCACCTTTGGCTAAGTCACTGGTCACATGATCAGCTCCACCTCCATTCCCTCTCCCCTCAGAGGTTTGCAGGTGGGCCTAAAATTTCCAACCTCTAATGCAGCGGTTCTCAACCTTCCCAATGCTGCAACCCTTTAATACAGTTCCTCATGATGTGGTGGGTGACCCCCAACCATAAAGTTATTTTCATTGTTACTTCATAACTGAAATTTTGCTACTGTGTAGATTGTAATGTAAATATCTGATATGTGACCCTGTGGAAGGGTTGTTCAAATTCCAAAGGATTGGCTACCCACAGGGTAGCCATGGCGAACTCAGCCAGGGTAGCCATGGCAGATTTACCCAGGGTAGCCAAGGAGGCTCACCTAGGGGAGAATAGCTGCTCTAACTGCAAGATTGGTTCCCATGGCAACAATGCTCCAACCTGAGCCTACCTAAGAGTTCTGCACCTCTACCCACCCATCGCCTCAAGAGCATACTGAATATTAGGCTTGTGATTTTTGACTACAGGATCCAGGTTCTTAGATACTATACTGCTATAAATATCTATACATATATACCACCATATACTACTGCACATATATCACCCTATACTACTGTCCATAAACAGCTATCTATATACCACTACACATATGCCACCATATATTCTTGAATATATACTACCATATGTGACTTCTCATATACCACCATATAATATCACATATATACAATCTTGTACTTCTATACATATACCACCATATACTACTGCACGTATAACACCATATAATATTTCATATAACCATCATATGTTGACAGAGGTTTCTGTCCCGCCTGGTATCACAGCTGTTCGGTTCCCAAAGAAAACGCACAGAGGCCTACATTAATTACAAACTGCTCGGCCTATTAGCTCAGGCTTCTTATTAACTAAATCTTACATTTCAAATTAGTTCATAATTCTTGTCTGTGTCAGCTACGTGGCTTGGTACCTTTTATCAGTAAGGCATTCTCATCTTGCTTCATCTTGGTCTGGGTGACTACTGCAAACTGAGCCTTTCTTCTTCCCAGAATTCTCCTATTCTGGTTGCCCTGCCTATACTTCCTGCCTTGGCTATGGCCAATCAGCATTTTATAAACCAAGGCAAGTGACAAATCTTTACAGGACACAAGAGTATTATCCCACAGCAACCATACACTTCTATACATCGTATACACCGTATACTACTGCAATATATCACCGTACCCTGCTTCCTCTTAGTTTTACAATTCCTATTTCTCAGTTCTCTGAGTTGAAACCATGATGCAAGTTTCTAATTTAAATATCTTAAGGTATTTCTAAATAAATGTATGTATGTATAAATTTATTTATTTTTGAAACCAAGTCTCACTGTGTAGCCCAGGCTGCATTCAAACTTATCAGCTTCCTGACTCTGCCTTCTGAAATGCTGGGATCACCAGCCCCTGCTGCCTCACCCAGGTCAAATGCGCATTTTATTATAAAAATAAACATAGTAACTAATTGTTCTGACTGTAATTTTGGTTATACCTGGAGTCACATGCAAGTTAGTCACTGAGAAATTAAGTTTTGGTTTCCTTATGTGTATTTTTTTGTGCGAAAGAAGATTAAGACGTAAAATATGTAATGTGCTTGCAGAGGGCCTGGCCCAGGGTCTGATCAGGAATTGTTTACACTCATTAATATGTATTAGGGTCACATAAAATATCTGAAGACTGAGAATTGGAAGAAAAGAATCACACAGAGTTCTAACACTTACACAGATTCTGATCCATTTTCTTTTATTTATGTGTGATCAAGTGTTCTCTTGTTGTATAGGACCTGAGAAGAGGCCCTTTGTTTGCCAAGTCATCATTGTTGGTGGGGTAAGGTACTGAGATAACTTGGGTAAATAAAAGCAGAGTTACTGTGCATAGCAAACAGAATGAGAGTCCCTAGGGGGAGAAATGGCCTGCTTTGGATTTTCTGAGTAATTTCAATAGAGGTCATTGGGCTCTAAGTCTTAGATTGGCTCCGGAAGTATAGGTTCAATCTGGGATATCTTTAGAGTTTGTACTTTTTTTCTAGAGTAATGATGAATCTGAGATCGGAGTCTGACAAACTTGTGCTGAGAACCCTTTTTTAGCCTCCATCCATTCCAAGTCCCTCTTCTCTGGCCCACTCCTCTCAAGGTAGCCATAGTGGGCTTCTCCAGGGTAGCCATGGCGGACCCATCCAGGGTAGCCATGGCGGACTCAGCCAGGGTAGCCAAGGAGGCTCACCTAGGGGAGACATGATGATCTTGCTCATGTTTCTCTGCCTCAGCCTTTAAAGAAGCAGCAGCACCCTAGCACAACTTAGACCTTGTTAGTCAGGAGGGGATCCATGCCTTGTTGAGAGAAAATCTACACCAAGAAGATCTATTTTCTATGCACGTGGCTTAAAGACAGCTGCTAGAATCCAAGGAGGAAACGCTTGGCCAAGGTAATTTATAATCGCCAGTGGATGTTGCCATGGTTCTTCCACAGATGCTCCATGTGCTGGAAGTCTGAGCCGTGCTGTGAGCTCCAAATGTTTACGTCATGTTTGAAGCTTTCACCTGCCAGCCCAACACCTCCTTAAGGAAAGAGCTGAGTAAATCTGTCTTCCACTTTGCTAGCTATAGCCCAGGACACCAGCAGCTATAATTGTTACTGTGTAAAACTACAACCAAGCAGTGACTGAGATTGTTGCATCTGGATCTCTGTTTAGAACATTTGTTTCCTGAGAGGAAAAAGAGGTCCTGACCAACTGATCTCATGGCCAGTGACCCCCATGGAGTGTACCTAATGTCCTCTGCAGCAAAAGCATGACCAGTTTATAATTATGTATATCCAAGGTCTATTAGAGCTGACTCCATACCGTGCATTACAACCATAACCCCAAGATGCACTCGGATTCCTGCAAGATGCCAACACAAGCGCAATTGTCTCAAAGCAAGAGCAACAATTGATCCTTTAGAACTGAGAAGAGAACTCCAAGCAGGAAGAAACAAAGCTCTCCTCTTAAGTTTCTGTGACTGGATTCACAGCCTTAGCCGACAGAATCCAGAGTCCTCTCAGTTTCCTGACTTCTCCCAAGTGACCCTCAGGTCAAGAAGCGGTTCTGGCTTCTCTTTGCCATGGCTCACAACCTTCAGTCCTTCAGTAGGAACTTTGTTCTTTATTGCTTTCTGGACACACTGTTGGTAGTGTTTGAAGAGCTTGGTGCCCTTTGAAGAACGTCTCCACAAACCAGCAGCTGAAGCACTGGCTACACTCATGGTTCATACTCCTGTAGGCCTCCCCCATGCTGGTCGTAGTGATGGTAGAGGAGACAGCCTCTCATCTGTTCTTTCATTAAATCCGTGTTTAGTTAGATAGGCTAAAAGGGGAAAAGGGATGAAATAGACTATTTCTACACATTCTGTGTTTCTCTGACTAACCTTTAGTAAAACATATTTCATAGAATCAAAGGTCTTTACAGTTGTCACTTGTGGGCAGGTTTGGGGCCGATTTTAATCAGACATGAGTAACCCAGGATGAAACTGGGAGGGATAAGGTTTGAGTTGATTGGGATAGAAAAAGGAAGACCAGAAGTTTTTAGATTAAAAATAATCTTAAGAGAATCTTAGAGAATGTTCTGTGAGGAAATATTACACGAAAAGCTTATGTTAAGCCGCAGGTAGAAAGTTGACCAAAGGGATTCTTATCAGGTGCACAGAATAACTCAGTGTCAGTGTCGAGATAGGAGTGAAATTCAGAAGCGGCAGCAGCTTCTCAAGAAAAACCAGGACCTGGGGTTGGGGGTGGGGTGCCTTTGGAGATAAGGGCAGAGTAAGGAGAAAGGGCTTCCACACTATCACTCAAGAGAGTCCAGCCCCAAGGGCTGACGTTCTGGTATTGGTGTGGGAAGTGGAGGAACACTGAAAATAAGATGAGAAATCTCAAATACCTGAGGACCCAGATAGAATTGTCCCAAAGAGTATGCCAGGGAGGTTCTTCTGGAGAGCATTTCAGAGTGCTCCCCATCCTGTATCCATGGTCACTGTCAAGGATGATCAAAGAGGGAATGTGGGGAGGGATAAGGAGGGATAAATAACACTAAAGATGTGTAGGAAAGGTTATATGGACACATAGTACTGTAGAAGCCTGCACACGCACACACGCACGCACACACACACACACACGCACACACGCACGCACACACACACATACACACACACAGAGAGACAGAGAGACAGAGACACAGAGAGAGAGAGACAGTCTTACAGAACATGGAAAAATCAAGTTGGAAGCATCATCCCGATTGCATAGTTTTTGTAACACTGGGAGGTGCTGTGCATGCTACTGGAAGAGGAAATTATTAATCTATAATAATGACTGGCCTGGTAAGACACAATCCATTGATGCCAAAGAGGCATAAGCATCATGGGAGCTACCGAGCGCTTTCTGATTAGATTTCAAGTCCCACTCCACAAGATGAAACCCATACCTGGCACCATTATCAGGTCAAGAACCTTTGGCTAGACAGGTTATAGGCCCTAGGGGAGGGCCTGTTACTGTTATTCCGCTAAATGGACTGCGTATTAAACTGATTCCTAATGACTTATTGTTATGCCCATAGATTAATATGTTTCTCAGCTCTCCTCAGAGAATATGCTTTTTGCAGTAGACGGTGCTTGGTTCAGAAACCTACAAGTGGATGAAGTGCAGCGAGTAAGAGGCTGAAGAGTGCTCGGCTCTGAATAAGACAGCCGTACATAGCACACCGTTGCTTCGAAGGCTCCGGGATCACCGTGGAAGAAGGTATGGAGAGAACAGAAGAGCCGGAGTCAGTGGGTGACTACCGGAAGTGGCGTCGTCTGGACACACAGCGCAGCTGCACCGGAACTCACAGCAGTGGTAACAGCACACTCAAGGCCTGTGCGAGTTCACACCAGACCAGATCCCAGAAAAGAGAAGGGAGGCGGGCGTGCCAGCTCCTCTGCCCCAGGAGCCATGGTTACTGACAGTGCTAGGAGAGGCCGGTCAGTTTAAGAGTGTAACCCCGGACAAGTCAACCATGCTCCAAGGGAGAGCCATACATCCAAGAGTGTGTAAGCAATGCAAACCGGACTTTATAGCTTTTAAAATTATAATATGACCACATAGTTTCCTGTTTTCTCTTTCCTCCCTCCAACTCCTACCATGTACCCCTCCCTATCTCAAATACATGGCCTCATTTTCTTTATATATGTATTCTTTATTTATGTATATATACATATGTATATAGTACATAGTTAATTTTTTATATTTTTCCCTAAATATATAAATGCAATTTTCTTAGTTGCTATAATGTTACTTGCTATGAATATGATTTCAGGGCTTGGTGCTGCATAACCAACTGGTGGACTCTTCCCCGGGGAAGTCAATTTTCTCCTGCTCTCAGCAGCCCTTAGTTCCTTGTAGTTCTCAGTCTAAGACTGGGCTCCATGAGATTTCCACCGTCCATGTTAGGATGTTTGCTGGTGTCACCCCTGTTCAGGTCTGACTTAGGCAGCTGTGTTGAGTCTTCATGGGTGTAGCTTCTCTGGCGTTTCTAGAATCTCACAGGATGTTATCCTGATCTCTGACCCTTACAGATCTCTCTGTCCCCAGCTTTCTGTAGTGTTTCCTGAACTTTGAGTGTAGGAGTTATATTATAAACAGAACCAGTTGGGCCTGGCGCTTCATGATTCCTTGATGTCTGCATTTGTTGTGGGTTTTGGTAATTGTCGCTGTCTGTTTCAGAGAGAAGATTTTTGTTGTTTCTGCTGTTTCTGTTTTGTTGTTGTTGAGGGAGTGAAAGTTATACTAACCTGTGGGTGTACAGCTAGATATTTAGAATACAGTACCACCTCTGGAAGGCAACCGGGGCCCCCAGTGAATCACCTGGACTGTTGGGGGAGTCTCTTGTACTCTCCTGGCTGAGAAGCTGTAAGGATCTTCTCATGCCTCATATTGGCACCTCATATTGTTAGGTATCATTGCCAGCTCAGATGGGAAACTTTCATTGAAAAGATGTATGTCTATATATGCACATAAACTTAAAAGTATTATATGTAATTTCAGGTAAATAATACTATGATTCCTTATGACCTTTTTAGACATCCTTACTGTTATTTTACCTTCTTTCCTCCACTTCTGTGTTGCTCCCCTCTCCATTTTCCCCGTTTCCCTCTTCAAATTACTTTTACTCTGTTAAGAAGACTCAAAGTACGGTGGGTAGGAAAGGGGAGGTGGACCTGAGAGGAGTTGGGGGGGTAGTAAATATAATCAAAACACATTGAACAAAATTTTCAAAGAGCTGATAAAGTTTTTATTTTAGAGAGAGACTTAAAGAAGATAGAATATACTTCTCTTAAATAACATGAAGTTGGGGAGCTGATAGTCTAGACCCAGTACAGTAGCAATATGGTGTTAATAGTATTCAAGCCCTCCATGTGTGTGCATTTATGTGTTTTTGTGTGAATTCACAGTGTGTGCAGGTGTGCTTTTCCATATGTGCACAGAGTTGATGTCCAGTGTCTCCTTCATCACTCCCCACCATAGTTTTTGACTCAGGAACTCACACGCCACCTGGAACTCACTGCTTTGGCTAGACTGGCTGGTTAGAGGGCCTGCAGCTGGGTATCTCCTCCTTGTCCCCAAAGCTGGGAGGACAGATGTGCGCTGTAATCCTTTTCAGTTTTTTACTTTTTGTTTGTTTGTTTTCTGGAAATCCAAATTCAGGTTCTCATGTTTGCACAGCCAGCCCTTTACTCATGGAGCCCTTCTGCAGGTCCCCAAACTTATTATTATTATTTTTTTTAATGTCAACCTGTTTAGCTTGTGGTTTCCACCGTCACGATTATTGTGCCTTTAACCACCATGCCCACCACAGAGGTAGAAGGAAGAAAGGAAGGATGAGCACATACTTCTTGTAATATGCCACTTTAAAATACCTACTTGCATTTCTTTTTCCCCAGCACTTCAGCTTGATATGACAAATCCTAAGTAAAAGACAGAAGACTACTTAAATATAATTTTCAGGCTTGGCACTTAGCTTAGATTGTGGATGTGAATATATTTGTGTACCTTTGTACATGCATGTGATGGCCAGAGGGCAAGCCATGGGAACTCTGCGTTGGTGGCAAGGTCCTGTACCAGGTGAACCATCTCACTAGCCCTTTAGCTTTAGGTTAATGTTCCCTTAGCAAGATAAATGAGAATTAAGGGTACTAGATAGGCAAGTAGCTATCTATGTCATAACTTTCTAAGCATAGAATATTAAAAGTTTTTTTTCCAGCTCTAAATTATGTGTTGGATAGAGCTCTAGATGTATCCACATTCTTAGGGTGACTTTTTTTTTTTTTTTAAATCAATTCCAAGGGAGGTCAAGACCACTTATAGACACTTTCCCATGCTGGGAAGATAACTTGGGTAAAGGAGAGATAACAATCATTTTAAAAGGGATGCCTATGAAGGAAGCCATAATTAAGTGCATCACAATGACAGTAGTGGGCAGAGAGATGGGATTATAAATTGTTAGCATGCGTGGTGTTGGAGATGGAATTCTGGGCCTTGCAATGTGGTAGACAAACACAGTATCTACACCTCTATCCTTGAATCATACCTTCTAATTTTTTGTTGTGTGCTTGCATTACTTTAAACCTCTATTAAAAAGTAGATGATTCCTACTGAGTTCCTTTCTCCCATGTTAGGCCTTCTTCGTAGAGGGAGGCATTTGGCCTAACAGCTTACTTACAGTAAGACATATGCCCAGTGCACAAATGAGGCCAAAAGGCCACCAAACGTGTTAGGAAACAAACGAGAGCATGTGAGATTTGCACTTGCATAAACACATTCTGTGTGTACTATCGATCTCCATGTCATAGGGGAACTGTAATGAGCTGGCAGAAGCTCTCAGGAGGGAAAATTAGAAGATGAGAAAGCTGTTCTCCGAGGACCACTGAAGAGCAAGCAGCATGGCAGATCTGCAGACACATAGGGGTTCTAGGCCTGTGCACCTCTGCCTCTACCCAGGCTGTGCTGTCCTGGGGAAGGCAACCAATTTCATTTTCTTATTAAGATAAATAAAGGAAAAAGATCATATTCTGGCTACTTTCTTTTGTTTTGTTTGGTCAGCTCGACACAAGTTAGAACCATCTGAGAGAGGAAGAAACCTCAGTTGAGAAAATGCCTTTATGAGATCGGGCTGCATACTAGCCTATAGGGCATTTTAAAAATTAGTGATTGATGTGTGAGTGCCCACCCCTTGGTGGGCGGAGCTACCCTTGAGCTGGTGGTCCTGGGTGGTGCTATAAGAAAGCAGGCCAAGCTAATCAGTAAGCATCACCCCTCCATGGCCTCAGCATCAGCTCCTGCCTCCAGGTTTCTGCCCTCACTTCCCTTTAGTGATGACTGGTACCTGGAAGTGTATGTCAAAATAAACCCCTTCCTCCTGAAGTTGCTCTTGGCCATGGTGTTTTATCACAGCAATAGAAGCCCTAAGGCAGATGGTAATCAAAATCTTTTGCAATATAAGTAGTAGGTTCATGCTGTTTTTAAAACTAGATTTCAATCTTACGATTTTATTAATAAAGACCTGGGAGTCCGATGCTGGGGTGAAAACCTGCTAGCTCAGAGCAGTAGAGGGTCAATCAGCTGACTTTCCTCCTTAGCGGGCATCTCAAAGAACCTTCCCTTCTGCTATCCAATCTGAAAAGTATCGACAAACTCAAAGTTCCTCCCTACCACTTCCTGTGCATTTCCCTTTTATCAGACTCCCTCTAACTCTCTATGCTTACTTCCTGTCAACTAATTGCTGGCTCCACCTTGACCCAAGTTTGATTTTATTTAATTAATGCAATCTTGGCATTCACAGTGTGATCAAATATTTTTCAACAGTTTCATGCCTGTAATTGTCGACATCAGAGGAGACTGTGAAATGATTTGAGAAGGAAGAGTGAAGGATGGTGGAAGTGGACAAGTGGCCTATTATGAAGGGGTTTCACAAGAATGAAAACCCTTGGGAGAGGACCAGGAAAGCAAAGGAGTCATTTGGGGGTGATTTCTATGTGGCAGCACATAAAATCCTCTGAAACAGAATTTTTTAGATTTATTTATTTTATGTTATGTGCATGAGTGTTTTGCTTGTATACATGTTTATGCGCCACATACATGCCTGGTACCCACAGTGGTCAGGAAGGCATTGGATCTCCTGGAACTGGAATTATGGATGTTTATAAGCTGACATGTCAGTGCTGGGAATCAAACCTGGGTCTTCTTCAAGAGCAAGCGTTCTTAACCACTGACCCATTTCCAATTCCCCCATGTGGAGTCCTTTAAATTGTAGGATTTTTCCAGCGGATGAATTGAACCCCATTGTTGCATTTAACATGCGGATTAAAATTCCAGCAACCAGCAACGATGCTTTGTGTGCATCTGTTTATATCCATCCAATTAAAAAGCCTAAAATGGGAGCCGCTCCTATAATCACCCAAGTCAATGGAATGCGCCGGTTCCCATTAGGAAGGTTTTAATGAATACATCAGTTCTACCGTTCTCCTAGCCTTTCAGACACCGTCTAATATCTGTCCCTCCGGCTCCTGGTTCTTTTCTTTTTAACTCCCCACAAACCTTTGCTTCTTTTAATTTCAGAACCTCCAGCGATCTATTTATTGGTCTTCAATTGAAAAAGTATGCGTGCACTTTTTATTGCAACATTAAGAGTTTGCATCTCCCTCTGTGTGTGCACGCACATTTTCATGTGCATGCTATAGTTCTTCTAAAATACTTTCTTGGAGAATGTCTTGTAATCTAATAGGCTCCCCTAATGAGATTGTTTTTCAAATGCAAATAAAGCCCCAAATTCTGCAGCAGAGCTGAGTTTCTCTCCTTGGGCGGCTCGCACACTCAATACATTCCAGTAACCGCTCCTCTTTGAGCAGAGCCCTGCTGCTCTTTCTGCCCCCAGCAACTCCAGAAGAGTGAGATGCGTAAGGTCTGTTTCCTGGGTTGATGTCAAGGAGTCAAGGAGTAGGATGTTAAGGAAGGGGAAGAACCGTGGAACTTCAGCCCAGTTCAGGCTCTTCTCTGTAATGGGGCTTCCCTACAGCCTCTAGTTCAGTCCCCTTAAGCCTCAGCTTTAGATTTCTTGGATAAACTTCGGTATCCTAAAGTCTCTGGGCCAGGTTCTTGTTTCCATTCCCAGCAAATGGCACTGATGTCTTTCTGTACAAGTTAGCTTCTTCCTCCCCTCCCCCACCAAGAAAACCCCTGTCTTTCCGGCTGCCTTCCCTCATCTGAGCCACTACCTTCAGGAGGAGAGACAAGAAACACGTTCTTTTCAGAATCTAGCAAACTCCTCAGATGTACTGAGAAGTCAGGTGTGGTGCACACAGCTGTGGTCCCAGTATTTTGGAGGCTGAGGCAGGAGGATTGTGAGCCTGAGGTCAGCCTGTCGTGAATAGTGAGACCTTGTTATCAACAAAATACAACACGAATTCTGGGGGACGTTTTCTGTGAGTGGGCCCGATTGAGCCTGGGTCTCCAGCTCTTACTTTTGCTGCCTAATTTACTGGCACCTGGAAGCCACCTTTCTGTTCACTCATGGCTGGCAGTTCTCTTGCCTTCTTCAATCTCTGTCCACATGACTTGGGGGGGGGGGCGGGCTAGGCTAGGTTTTGCATTAACCTGTCTTGTGGTTTCTTTTGCAATGTGAGCAGCTGCGGGAATGTGCTGAATGGACCTTCTCCATGCAGGTTCTAGGAGCGCTGTGACTGTCACCAGGTGCTAGTGCCTTTCCTGTTGCCTTAGCTCTCTCGCCACGCTCACACTTCTTGGCGTCAGTTCCAATCTCACTGTTGAGCAGAGGAGAGAGAAGAGGTATCCCTGTGCCTGGCCATGTCTGCCCAGTTTGGGGTTCCTCTATGGGCATTGCTCCCTAGACCTTGAACTGATCAAGACTTAGAAGGGGAGGAATGATGCTTGGAAAGGAAGATTCCTGGTGATTTCTAGGCTGCCCACTACTCTGAGGAGGAATTGATGTGGAGGCCACCTCCCTTTCCCAGTGTCTGAGGAGGTCACCTTCCTTCCTCTGTGTCTGAAGAGGTCACCTCCTTTCCCCTGTGTCTGAGGAGGTTCGGCGGGTCCTCTGGGGATACAGCATTCTCTGACCACCTCCCTTCCCCTGTGTCTGAGGAGGCCACCTCCCTTCCCCTGTGTCTGAGGAGGCCACCTCCCTTCCCCTGTGTCTGAGGAGGTATGGCAGGTCCTCTGAAGAGACTTTCTGTTCAGGCTGCAAATAGAACGGAATAGACCTGAAAGCCAACCATTCGCTTCTTGCTTCAGTTGTGGGACACTGAAGGCATCCAGAAGGGAATATTTTATTAGAGCTATAAGGAATTTTTATTTCCTTATATATAAGGAATATTTTATTAGACTATAAGGAAAGAATCCATTTATTTGGCTTGAGAAGGAAGTTGAGATCTAGAGAAGTAAAGCAAACTTAGATATTAACCATGTTTTGGTCATTGTGTTGCTATAGCAAAGTACCTGGGGCTGTTGTTTCATAAAGAAAAGAGGTTAATTTAGTTCTATTTCTGGAAATCCAAGAACACAGAATCAGCGTCTCCTTGGCTCTGGTAAGGACCTTTCAGCTACAGCTCAATGTAGTTAACGTCATAACGGTGGGAGCATGTACAAGATGGAGTGATTTTGCCGTAAGAGAGGAGGCCTGAAGAGATAAGGGAGGGTCCAGGCTCTCTTGTTAAAGAACCCACACCTGCAGGAACTCACCATCTTTACTTGACCTCCAATCATACTTTCTGAGCCCTGGGGCACCATGACCTAATTATGCCCCCTTCCCATCCCTTCCTCCCCCACCTCCACTAATCCTCACCTCCCAAAGTCTCCTCCTTTTCAATAACTACCCCCCTGGAGACCAAGCTCTAAGCTGGTAAATCCTGGGAGAGCAGCCTGCAGCACCCTGGCTGCAGATCTTATGTCTATCCCTGACTCCTAGCCTGCAGAACCAGGATCTCCACTGTGCATCAGAGCAATAAAGGCGAACCTGGACTCGGTTTGCGGGGATGTGCCCCTGGGGGAAAAGAACGGGCCATGGGATATGTGGGTATTTCTCTAGTGGTGCGCAGCAAACACTGATTTCCCAGGCAGGCCCCAGGTCCTGGCAATCAGCTACCTTCGTTGGAAAGGGAAGCATAATTGCTCGGAGATGGAGTTTCCTAATCTAGTTTGGATCTTATTGTTGGATAGTCTGATCAAATTTGAGTTCCCCTGGATGACTTTCTCTCATTCTTAGCCTAAAGCAATTACTGCTTCCTTCCAAGGATGGCTGACCACTGTCCTGCTATTATCTTTCTTGGAATATTTGTGCCTTCCAGGTATTTTCATCTTGTAAGTAAAGTCAGGAGACAAAAATAGGCATAACTCCTGATAAAGGTCACCCCACCTCAAGATTAGTGCCACGTGCTCTTCATTAACAAGGGTCAGATCAATTCTTAGGCCTGGAAAGGCGGGCCAGGCAGCCCCAGTTCCCTCCCAGCTGCAGGTCCTTCCTGGTATCTGTCAACCTGCCAGAAGCCAGTGCCCATTGTTATCCTGGATGGCAGAGGGTGGTCCTGCTGGGTTTGGAGAGGGTCAGGGCACAAGACCAGGCAAGATGAGAGGCCACAGAGAAGAAATAAAGAAAAAAAATATTCCGAAGACGTGCTCCAACACCGTGTGGAGCTCATACAGGCTGAGGCCTGGCAAGACAGTGAAAGAGCCTTGGTCAAGGTCACAGCGGGAGGACAGTCTCCAGCTGGAAACTGAAATCAATTCCTCTTCCCTTTCAGTCTGGCCGCAGCATCTGGTAGGTGCTGAGGAAGACAGAAGACTGAGGTCAGCCGCTGCAGCAGCCTGGAAGGCCGCAGGGCCACAGGCCCAGCTAGGGTTGACCCAGAAAAGAGGTGCACCCCTATACTTTCTTTGGCCACTGGATCTTTGGGGATAGTAGCTGAGCCGGCCCAGGGCCTACTTCAGTCATGGTGGGAATCTCTATTCTTACAAGTCCCTGATCTCATGATTTAAAAAACAACCATATGTCATCTATAAAAGTAGCTAAAGCCATGTTCTGATGAGGGTGGGGCCGACCGGGAGCCTCTCTGTTGTCACTTAGCATTCTTGGCAGGGAAGCTGCGGCACTTCTTGCCAGCCTGTTCCTGCCAGAGAAGGTTGCAAGGATTTTGGATCGATGAGACACAGGAGCAGGGAGGTGGGAACACAGGGAAACTGAAGTTCTTTTTCTCTCTTTTCTGCTCCACTGCTTTGTGGCGAGCACAAAGAGGACTGTGATTTAAGGAAGGAGGAGGGCTTGCGGGAAAACAGCATCCAGGGGGGAAAACTATCACACAGTGACTATTTATCATTTTAGAGGGGAAAGAAAACCTGTCTTTAAAGACTGTCAATGTCAAAGACATTTTTCCCCTAGAATTATAGACTTTATGTTGCTCCGTAAGTGACAAATCCGTTAGGAAAGGGACCTATCTGAGTCCATTTTCTGCTGCTGTAACGAAGCACCCAAGTTTATATCTTTATAAAGAATAGAAGCTTTTTGGCTTATGAAATGGAAGCTGGGCAGTCCACAATAATGTTTTAGTGCCCTTTTAGCAGGTGATGAGGCCCGATGAGCTGTGTCAGAGCGTCGTGGAAGCCATCACATTCCTGGACCCTCGGCCTGCTGGCTGAGGTCTTTCTCACTACAAGCCGCTGACGTCATCCTGGGAACCCTACACGAAGGACCTCATTTTATGCCTTTTCTCTAAACACCATTAACGTGAGTTTGAGGACTGCCATTTCCAATATAGGCATGAACTTTTGAGGGCTGCATTCAAAACATCACAGGAAGCCGGTCTGACGAGCTCTATTACGTCAAAGCAGAAGAAAGGATATGGTGGAGGCTGAGAGTTAACACACAGTTATTGGGGTCATGTGTTATTCCAGACACCAGGCGTTCAGAAGCCACCAAGGTGGAAGTCAGGTGAGTGAAGAGATCGTATTCTATAGAAGGGTACAGCTCTGGTCACAAACAACTTCATATCAAGGCACAATGTGACATGTTCATCAGAAGAACAAGCGACATGCTGTACGTGACACAGGCTGAGTTTAATTTCATTTAGTCAAGCAGAGGACACCCCCTTCCCCCACCACCATGGAAGAGAGGACATTTGATCTGAAAACTGGAAAAGGTTTGTGTTTGTTTCATACATTGATATCTTATTTGAAGAGATTAACCGATTAGTTTAAGAAAATTTAGTCTTCCCATGAAAAGGACAGCTACAACAGTACGCGTGCTGACTTGCTCGGTGCTCTTACCATTTTTCTGTCTGGGTTAATGTAAATGTTTCAGTAGCCACACCAAAGCTCTGTCTGTGGTAGCTGAGAAGTGCAAAGTCCAGAGGTACAAAGTACAAGAAACAAGAACTCTGCTAGGGCTCGCTATTTAGGTAAAGCAATATTGTCCTTGTCCCAGTCATACCCAGCTATTGCCGTCTTGTGGTTACAGCTCAGATCATATTCATAACCCAGTGTTATTTCCATATGTAAAAATCAGAATCTACCAACTATGAGGGTCAGACATTTGGCCACCTCACTTAGCTATTTCAGCTTTGAAGCAGAGTTGGAGTGTGGAGCCTGACAGTGGTTCAGGCTCCACGATTGGTGTAGGTGTCACAAGGGAGTTGCTCACCCAGCTGCTGTAATCAGAGTTCAGTGGAACTTTTGTAAAGGCCGGGACAGCAAATGTTTTTCATCTTTGTGAACCACATAATCTCTGTTTCAACTATTTAACCCCAATGATACGGCATGAAGTAAGTCATAGAGGGTATGGAGATAAATGAGTTCTGCTGTGTTTTGATTAAAAAAAAAAAGTATTTCTAAAGATAGTGAAGTGGGGCTGGAGAGACGGCTCGGCGGTTGAGAGCACTGGCTGCTCTTCCAGAGGTCCCGGGTTCAGTTCTCAGCACCCACATGGCTGCTCACTACTGACTGTAACTCCAGTTCCAGGGGATCTGGCACCCTCACACAGACATACATGTAGGTGAGACACTAATGCATATAAAATAAAGATACATCTTAAAAAATAAATCAATTAAATATGTTATCAAAAAGAGAGTGAAGTGACTGGAAAAGGCCCAGGATGCTGCTTTGCCCTGGGGCCACAGCATGTCTGCCTCTGACTTTACCTTTGCTTGGACTTGATTCTTCTCCATCCCCACAGCCCTCCTGTTCCTTCAAGATAAAGTTTCTGTTTTTTACTGCTGAGTAGTACTCTAATATGTATATATTCCATACTTTCTTCATCCATTCTTCAATTGAAGGGCATCTAGGTTGTTTCCAGGTTCTGGCTATTACAAACAATGCTGCTATGAACATAGTAGAGCATATACTTTTGTTGTATGATAAGGCCTCTCTTGGGTATATTCCCAAGAGTGGTAT
>NW_026067944.1:23598562-23631049 GCF_014885135.2 Alexandromys fortis | reverse complement strand
GGAAGAGACAGAAATCTTTAATAAATAAATAAATTAATTAATTAATAAAAAAGATAAAGTTTCTGCCTCCTCATTAATATTTTCCAACCAATAGTTAGTTTCCATTTTGCCCTGTGCCAGGTAGGAACTGGATGTCATAGGTAGGAATTTAAAAAAACTAACAGTGAACAAGGGACAAAAACATGGAGTTCAACTTTTACTAGAAAGAGTCAGGCAATAAGCATAAAAAAACCCCTGTAATGTCAGGTAGCGATAGCTGCTGGCTGGGACAAATTGTTTGCAGCAGATAGGGTGTAGCAGGATATTACTGCTGATGGATAGTTAGAGAAAACCTCCCTGGAGAAGTCAAAGTCCACAAGACCTGAACGAATGAAGAGAGGGAGCCAGGGCACTAAGGGTGTCCCTGGCTGAGAAACAGCAAGGACAGAGTGCTAAAGGCAAGTGCGTGTTTGTAGGGCTGGGCTCTACCCAGCAGTCGCTGGCGCTGGCGGTAGTGAGATGGCTGAGCTCTGGGCCAGAGAAGCAGCCAGGTCCCTCGGGGCACAGTCAGAACAGTCCCGATCTAATTTGCAATTTATCGGTACTGTTCTGCCTGCTGCTTGACAACTAAATCTTGGGAACATTAGCAGAGGAACCAGCTTTGGGGTGTGTGGGGGGGTGACAGAAGGGGTGAGACTGTAACAACCCAGAGCTAATGGTGACAGCCCCTTAGAAGAGAGGCTGCAGTGGCATTTGTGGAGAATTTGCTTGGGAATTAGATATTGAGTATGACGAAATCAATGGTGGCTTTGAACTTTTTGACTTGAGGAACTGGATGTCACCATCACCTGCGAATGCCTCTGTTAACTCCCCCTGGCATTTCTATAGCACTTGTCACAGTAAGCCAAGTGTGTCAATCATGGAGTTAGAGTAAACAACATTAAATGATCCATGGCAAGCTTAGTAATAAATAATAATAATGGCAGAAAATATTTGATAGCATGGTCCCAAAGTCAGTTATTCTGTGAGAAAAATTAGAGGTAAACAGAAATTGCTTTAATTTAGGCCATATTCAAAGTGCCAGAGTTCATTCATTGTGATTTCTTTCTTGGCTCACTAGTTATCCATATGTTGTTTAAAATTTTCTACTTATTTGTTGAGTTCCAAATTCCAAATTTTCTTCTGCTATTGACTTTTAATTTTATACTATTGTGTTTGGAGGATATACTGTGTGCTATTAATCTTCTTAACTGTGTTGGGGTTTGTCTTAGGGTTTCTATTACTGTGCTGAAACATCATGACCAAAAGCAACTTGGGGAGGAAAGGGTTTATTTGACTAATACTTCCACATCACTGTTCGTCATTGAAGGATGTCAAGACAGGACCTCAAACAGGGAAGGAGCCTGGATGCAGGAGCTGATGCAGAGGCCATGGAGGAGGGCTGCTTACTGGCTTGTTCCTTGTGGTTTGTTCAGTCTGCCTTTTTATACCATCCAGGACAACCAGTCCAGGGCTGCCACCAGTCTCTGTGATATGAACCCTCCCAACATCAATCGTGAACCAAGAAGATGCAGCCTTGGACACAGATTGATCCAGCAAGGGGCATTTTCTCACCTGAGGTTCCCTCTTCCCAAAGGAGTCTAGCTTGTGTGGTGTTGACACAGAACTAGATGGGACAAAGCTGTTCTTTGTTCTCTCTTTCTGTCTCTGTCTCTGTCTCTGTCTCTGTCTCTGTCTCTGTCTCTCTCTCTCTCTCTCTCTCTCTCTCTCTCTTTCTCTCTGAGACAGGATCTCACTATATAACTCTGTATGGGCTGGATCTCATTATGTAGACGAGGCTAGCCTCTAATTCACAGATTTGTCTGCATCTGTCTCCCAAGTGCTGGGATTAAAGGTGTTTCCCACCACACCGGGCCTTACTTTGTTGTTGTTAAATAGATATTTTATAGTGTGCTAAATTCTCTTGTCATTTGTTCTTACTGTTTTTGTTATTTTTTCCTTTTTTGCGCTTGTTTATTGTGCATTTGTGACACAGTGTATATGTGGATGTCAGAGGACAGTTTATGGAAGTCAGTTCGATCCTTTCACATGTGGGTTCCAGGGGTCATGGTCGTCTTACCAAATCTAGTGACGAGTGCCTTTACCTCTCTGCACCTTCATAGTGGCCTGTTATTTTCTTAGTGGTTCCCTTGAAGATTACAACTGAAACCTTAATTTTAGTGTTCTAGGTTAGACTAACACCAATTCGGCTTCGATAGCATATTTAAAAACATAGCCCAAATAGCTTTATTACCTCCCATACTTTTTCTGTCACATAAATTATATTTCTATATGTCCTATATGTAGCTATCAATAGGATTTTATAATTACTGGTTAATGTACTTATATTTTAAATCAGATAGAAAAAGTGAGTCACAACAAAAATGCATTTATATGGTCCTTGATACCTATGTAATTAACTTTTGGGTCCTATCTATCTATCTATCTATCTATCTATCTATCTATCTATCTATCATCTATCATGTATCTAATCTGTCTGTCTTTACACGTAGCTTTTTGGATTACTGCCAAACATTTTCTCATTCTCCTATTAGTTATTTCTTATAAGGCAGGCATATTAGTTATAAGTTCTTTCCTTTTTGATTTGTCTGAAAATTCCTAAGTTTCTCTCTTTTTTTTTTTGAAAAATAATTTTACTGAATGTAGAATTTTTGGTCTCTTTACTTTTTCTACTTTGAATGGCCCTGTCGTCTGAGTCCCTGCTGGCCTCCTTAAGCTTGTGACTGTAAAGCAGCTTCATCAAGACCACTTGTTACGCGATGAACGCATCCTGTCTCGCTGATTCCAGCATCACCTATTGTATTAACCACATCTTAGCACATGTTTTCTTTAGACTTCAGAGGATATTGACAATTTTCCATTTAGAGTTGTTGAGTTTCTTGGATGTGTTTTAATCAAATTTTTGAAATTGAAGCCATTACTCTGTTATTTCCTTGGCTCTTTTTCTACCCCTTCTCCTCCTATAATTCTCCTTCTACATGTATTGATAAGCTGTATGGTTTACTGTAAGGCTCTGACATTTTTTGGTTACTGGATTCTGCTTGCTGTTTATTTTCCCCCTGACACCTAAAACTTCACAATAGGAACTGATCTGTCTTCCAGTTTGCTTATTTCCTTCTTCCGTCTCTGATTAGCGTCTGAGGCACAGCAGTGAAGTCCCCACTTCAATGAATCTCTTTAGCTCTGGAATCTATATTTGGATCTTTAAATTTATTTTTGACTTTTTTTTTGATACATGTAGTCGAGGCTGGTCATGAGCTTGCTATGATCTTGAACTTATTCTCCTCCATCACTTTCTAAGTGCTGGGAGTTCAGGTGTGTGCCACCATACCCAGCTTGTTCCTTTTTCATTCATATTTTTAGAAAACAGGATTCATAGTTTAATGAAATTCCATTTAGTAAGACATTGCCATGCAGTCTGCAGGTTCTTTAAGTGTGGTTTTCTTTCTTTGAACATATTTATAAAGCTGATATTAAGTCATTGCTTGGAATGTCCAGTGTCTAGGTTTCCTTGGTAACCACTTCTGCTATCTTTTTGTTTATTTCTTTTGTGTATACCTTAATTTTTTGTTGCTAACTAGTCATTGAAATGATCTAATCTGTACACTTTGATATTTTCATCAAAGTATGTTGACTTTACTTTTTAAGACATTTATTAATTTTTATTTTTTGTGTCTGGATGCCTTGCCTGTATGTATTCTGTGTACCATGTGTGTGCAGTACCTAAGATAGCCAGAAGAGGGGCTGCTCACACCAAGTGAGCACCAAGTCATATTAAATAAAGCTCCGTGACTACAGTTTCCAAGTTTTTGATGTCTAAGCTAAACAAGAACTGTTGTCTGAAATGGGGGAGCTTCAAGCCAATGCTTCCCCCTCACAGGGGCCACAAGGCTCCTGCCTTTTACAGCTATTATGCTTTCAAAGCTGTTAATTTCCTGCATTTCTGAGTAGTTGGGAAGAGTGTGGGAATAGATAAGTTTAAAATACCACAAACTAGGGTTGTAGAGATGAATCAACTGTTAAGAGCTCTTGCTGTTCTTACTGAGGACCTCGAACCAGTTCCCAGCATCTACATAATGGCTCATTACTGTCCATAGCTATAGTTCCAGGGGACTCCAATGCCCTCTTCTGGCTCATGTACGTGAAGTATACATACATACATATATACATACATACATACATGATACACACACATAAATATACATTCAGGCCAAACAATAATATGAATAAAATTAACACAAATAATTCCTTATGTAATACCACAAATCTGTTTATATGAAGATTTGTCCATTTTTAGTTAACAGATTCCTTTTGAGAATTGCAACTCTTTGGTTAATTTATAGAGTTCTGACAACTTGGTTTGAGAGCCCAGTCCCCACCACATTTCTTGGAGGGACAGATTTTGATGGTCCTTATTTCTTCATTCCAGATGTCTCTGATATTTGTTAAGTCTGATTACTTAGTATGAGGCTGGATTACAAAATTAACATGTGATCTGGAGACATACTTGCCTGGGTTCATATCTTGGTTGTACTGAGATATTTGCCTCAGGTTATTCTTTATGTGAAATGAATATGTGAATTGCATATGTCTTGGTTTTGAAGATATAAATTAATTATTAGACAGTCAATAATCTAGGATATAGTTGGGAAACTATGACTGGGGGACTAGTCTTTATAATTAATTTTTTTTGTGGCCACAAGCTAAGGTCATTTCTTTTTTTATTTATAAATGTTTTACAAATCTTTATTTTAAAATTTATTTAATTGATTTTGCTTGAATATACGTCTATGTACACGTATGCAGTGCCAATTAAACACCACACCCCAGCCATCCCTTCCTAGACTTTCATTTTATGTAGAGACTAACGAGTATCTCTCTCTTGCTTGCTTGTTTCTTACCCATATATTTTATTTATTTCCTTCAGGGAAATAACAGTCACCTGTGATTATTTCATTTATTTATTTGGTTGTTTTTCCTCTCCTTCACTAGAACTTTAGTTCTGTAGAGACAGAAATTTTGTTTCTTAATCTTTATGGTAACAGAAGAATGATCTTAATAAATATTTGTTGGGGAGTATCTTAGTTTCGGTTCTCATGGGTAAGTGTACTATTTCTTCTGATTATATTTTTCTCAGGTTCCTATGCCAAGGACCCCAAGTGTCTTTACATTTCCCTGTTACAGTTGCTGCTGTTGGGTTTTTTGATACAGGGTCTCATGTATATTTTTTGCACAAGAATGTTCACAGGTTGTTGGCTGGTCTGTCACTTGCCTTGCTTTAGTAAGACATCATGTCATTGGCCTAATGACTGAAGGCCAGGAATTGGGAAAGAGGTAGAACTGACAGGAACAAACATGATTTCTTTCAGTAAGGGCTCTGGACAAATATGGAAGGGGACAGATGTGGAAGAGTAGAGTCCATGCAGAAACAAATCTGGGCTTTCTTTTTCTGTCCATCTTTGGTGCCTTTTCATCTTCCTCTGCTCTGAGATGAAATCTTGAGCAGGCCTCACAGCTTGTATCCTCACAGTTAGCTAATAAAAATCTGTTTCCTCTGATTACTTGACTCCATAAAACAGTCTTCATTCACTAATTAATATAGCTAGGCCACTGTAAGTAAAATTTCTGAACTTCATTCAAAGACACATCTTTTCCCTCAACTTGGACTGACTTCAAGTGGAAGCTTGCTGTGCAAGCAGATGTGGGTGGGAGCATGTGGGTTCTTTCCTTGTCCTCTCACTGGGCTCTCTGGCTCCTTCAGTATTGATGTGAATGAGCCAGGAGAGGTGGGACAGAAACCTCTAATGAGAATTAATGTAGTGGATGCTTGTTTCGCTGGTCATGGCCAAGAAGCAAAGGAACCCTGTGATGGGTGCTTTTGAGGCTCCTCCAAGATTTATTGGAGAGGTGCTCACTGGTAGCTTCTTTACCAGGTCATGATCTCTAAACCCTCTGAGACTTCCTAGCCTTCTTCTGAAGGCTGTCTGCTCATGAAAGATCCAGTTTCAGCCCAACAACCTTCTCCTGCAATGCTCAAACCAGCATCTCATTTTTGTTGTTGATAGACGCATAGTTCAGCTCCAGTACTCTCTACTAGGCTGCCTCAAACTACTACAGGCAACCTAAAGATGTTCTCATGTGTGTATTGGAGACACTCAGAACTTGCTGGTGTTTCTTTGATACCCATCTTACTGCATTGAGGTGTCATGTTAGTTGAAAGGAGCCACTATGGGGAAGGAAAATACTATTTCAGTTGCACAACTCACTCTAGATTTTTTTTAAATCTCTAAAACCTGTCAGATCGGTGGTAGATTATAATCTAACATGCTTGAGATAGATCACTAGCTAGCTTGCACGAGAGCCTGGGTCAGGGTGTGGTCATGGTTGAGAGGGTGTTTAATCCCTAGCACTACAAAACAAATCAAGGCAAAACCTCCCTGCTGTGGGATAATGCTCTTGTACCATGTAAAGATTTGTTACTTGTATTGGTTTAATAAAATACTGATTGGCCAGTAGCCACACAGGAGGTATAGGTGGAGTGACTAGACTAGGAGAATTCTAGGAAGAGGAAAGGCTCAGTCTGCAGTCACCAGATGGATGCAGAGGAAGCAAGAGGAGAATGCTGAGTAAGGTACTAAAGCCACATG
Source organism: Alexandromys fortis (assembly GCF_014885135.2). NCBI lineage: Eukaryota > Metazoa > Chordata > Mammalia > Rodentia > Cricetidae > Alexandromys > Alexandromys fortis. The sequence continues at coordinate 23,624,363 of NW_026067944.1, read as the reverse complement.
GCTAAACATAGACAAGAATTATGGGTTAATTTAAGTTGTAATAACTAGTTAATAATAAGTCTGTGCTAATAAGCCAAACAGTTTGTAATTGTTATAAGCCTCTGTGTGTTTCTTTGGGACTGAACGACTGCAGGACCTGGTGGGACAGAAACTCTGATGTATTTCCTTCAGTACCATTCACCTTATTTTTAGAGGTAGAGGGATAGATGATCAACTAATGTTCACAAAACTACAAACTCTGCTTTGAGGACATAGCAACACCTTCAAAATGTGGGAGTAGTTGGCATTTATTACATTAAGAGTTTTTGCCAAATTGAAACAGAGTCTCATTTTAGTCCCATGTCATATCGTAACTGATGGTTTCTCTCCCACCTGCCAGTTCCCAAATATCTGCTCTGAGGCTTAATATTAAATGCAAAATGATTGGCTAATGGCTCAGGCTTATTACTAACTATCTTTTACATCTTAAATTAACTGATTTCTATATAAACATAATTCCTTAAACAAGAGCAGAAATATACATATAGCATAACAAAAGTGACCTTACATTTATATCAATAAAATAAAATTCATACTAAAGTAAAACATTTTGAGATTAACAGTTGTTTTTTGGACTAAAGTAGATTCAATAATCTACCCTTCCCCCCATCATTTCTATACCATGTCCTCCTTTCTTCTTTGTCTATGACCATTAATCATTTATATATGACTCCTCTTAAATTAAAACAAACATCCATAAACAATATTTTGGTAATTTGGGCATACTTCTCTAGACCACTTCCTGCTGACTGGGAGTGCTGGTAATATGATAGAGATCCTGAGAAAATTTAGAATTATGGCTAAATCTTGGCTCTAGTAGTCTTTGAGGCTGCATTGTCTTAGCCAGTTGTCTTGAAACTGTTTTGGATGTTTGATCATTTGGGTTTATTGTTCTTATTGGAGACCTCTCAGGGGATTTTGTTCAATCAAACCATATTAACCTGAAAGGAATCCATAGCTTCTCATCTTATGTGGAAACAAAGTAGAAACTCTTTTCCAAAGCAACATATCCTTAGACCTAAATTTTGAAGTCAAGATACCTTTATATTGGTTTAGCTTAAGAGCCCCCACAATCAAATATCTCTCTGCAGTTAGCTCAATAACAGTCAAAAATTCAAAGAAAGCAAAAATATACATACCCCAGACTCAGTGTATTTTCCATTTTACATGGCTTATTATAATTTTATAATAATTTTTATAATAGAAAATTTTATTTTTTAGGAACCTCTGTTTATTATCTTTAAATTATTCTTTTAATCTATGACTCTGTCTGGTGTAGGAAGTCCTTCTGTCTATGTGTTGCTTTTATTAGCTAATGAGTAAAGAAGCTGCTTTCAGCCAATGGGTTAACAGAATACAGCCATACTGGAAGAGCTATGTATAGAGAGAGTAGGCAGAGTCAAGAAGCTGCCATGGAGACACCAAGGGTAAAGACATAAGCTGCTAGTCAGAACCTTGTCAGTAGGCCACAAGCCTGTGGTAAAATATAAAATAATGGAATTGGGTTAATTCTAGATATAAGAGCTAGCTAGCAATATGCTTAAGCTATTGTTCAAACAGTATTGCAAATAATATGGTTTCTGTATGATTATTTTGGGAGTCTGGGAAATGAAAGAGCAGCCTCTGCCTACCTCTATCTATCTTTTATCCTCTCGTTCCCAAGTCTTTGTGTGCATAGTTACCAAACATATTATGACCTGTTTAGAGGGTTTTTTTTTGATCTGAATATGTCTTTATTGTGTATCTATAATCATTTTCTGACCAGGAGAATTTTTTAAGTGCTAAGTATGTATAGCTAGGACCAAAGCCCAGGCTTTGGCTGTTGGCTCTGCCGCGTTTGGCTTTACCATCAGCTCTGGGAGCCATGCTCACTGCTCTAACTCTAGGGCATGCCTGAACCAGGAAATCATCTCTTAAAGGAGCTGTGTATCTGTTTACTGCCAGTTACATTCCAGAAAAAAATGCAGCCACCAAGAAGTTGTTCTTGACTCCCTTTGTTTCTTTTTTAATTTATTTAGGTCTTAAATGGACCTATGCCAGACAGTGGCAACATTTGTAACTGGAGGTTTCTCTCCTCCTGGCCAGTTTCTGAATATCCACTCTGAGACTTAATATTAATTACAAATTAATTTTGTTTGGCCTTGTGGCTCATGCTTGTTATTGAATAGCTTTTACAACTTAAATTATTTCATTTCTATTATTCTATATTTTACCGTGAGGTTTATGGTTTGTTACCTCACATCTCGCTTTCCTGGTGGTTGTTTGTCGTCTCCTGTCTCTCTGATTCCACCCTTCTCCCTGTATCTCTGCTTGAATTTCATGCCTAGCTATATTCTGCCTGGCTATTAATTGGCCAAATAAGCTTCTTTATTAACCAATGCTAATAAAACATATTCACAGCACACAGAGGGGAATCCCACATCATCACATGTCTAGTGTCCTCTGAACTATCATGTCTCATGCATGAAACATTGTAGTGTGTGGATGTGTGTGTGTGGATTTTGATTAATTCGTAGAGTGGTAGATATCTTTCCAATTCTGGAGAGTATGCAAGGGCCCAAATGTTTTAGCATTGTTTATCAACTAACATGTGATCGAAACCAAATCAAAGATATCATGAATAAAAGCATGTTTTTTTTTCTCCCAATAGTTCCAGGTGTTCAGGGCTGGGTGATACAGTTCAATAGAACACTTGGATTCTACGCCTATCCCTTGAGGCATCATTTTTGTACCACAGCTTATGAGGCAGCAGAAGGTAGCTCCGCATTATTACTTATGTGTTGGTGGAGTGAGAAAGAACAATTTCTAATTTCTGCCAGGAAAATTCTTTCCTGTCGCTGTCTGTGGAGCCCGTGCTGGCAGTACTCATATTTCCCCTCCCTCTTCCCCTCCCAGCCGTCACAGACATGCCTTTGTGTTCACGCTGGATTGATGTAGGGAAGATGCAGGAAAACTCTCCTTTCTCTGGAAGCATTAATTCCTCCTCCCCGAGTCCAGAAATTAGGATTGAGTAGCCTGCACATCTAATTGTCTGCTCTGCTGTACACAGGCGCGAGCTTATAAAGACAGATGAAGCCTTAAATACTTTGTGGCATTTCAAACAGCCTGCATCTCTTTAGCCTTTGCTAATTATTTTCTCTCCACGCCCTTCTCTATTCATTGGCTCACTATTTTTTTGTACCTTTCTTTTGTGTGTGGGTGCTGGTGTCCCAGATCAAAATAGAAACCCAACATGTGTGAATTGAATGGCCGGTTTTATAGTAGGATCTGCCTACATGGGCTTCCATGGGTACAATGACATTTAAGAGACCTTGCTTGAGGGATGTTTAATTAGAGGGCTGTTCAGGTATACAGGTCAAGTGGCTGTGAAGCTGAGGGGAAAACCAGAAGGTAGAGGTCCTTGTTCTGCTCAATGCTGGTTCCTGTGAGTTTCACCACAAGCCAACAGACTCCGACCTGCCCTGATCTGAAGTAGTCAGTGTGAACATGGCCTCACACACAGTTTCTCAAAACAAAACAAAAACAAACAGATATACAGATTATATTTCACATTGCTCTCAGCTAAAGTCTGAATGACCAGTTAATACAGCTCTTGGGAATTCCTACCACCAACAAAGGTTTTTGCATTCAGATTTATTGTATAGGTAGTAAGAAGTTGGGAAGAAGATAGTCTTAGAGAATCCTGGGGTACCCTCACACAGAGGTCTGGTTTCTCCTAGTTTAGACCATGCCCTTCGATCAGGAAAGGAAGCTCTTTCCTTCAGAAACTCTCTGGCCCATCCTCCCTTTAAACTCTTCGTTATTCTTTTCTCCCAGTGCAGCGGCTGAGCCCAAGGCCTGCAGGCTGTGCGAGCTCCCTGTCATGGAGTTATATCCCCAGCCGCCATATTCTTGTGAGGTTTTTGTTTGTTTGCTTTTTGAGACAAGGCCTTTCTTTCTTTCTTTCTTTCTTTCTTTCTTTCTTTCTTTCTTTCTTTCTTTCTTTCTTTCTTTCTTTTTCTTTCCTTCTTTTCTCTTTCTTTCTTTCTTTCTTTCTTTCTTTCTTTCTTTCTTTCTTTCTTTCTTTTTCTTCCCTCCCTTCTTTCCTTTCTTTCTCCTCTTCTTTTTGATTTTTAGAGACAGGGTTTCTCTGTGTAACCCTGTCCTGGAACTCTCTCTGTAGACAAGGTTGTCCTTGAACTAACTCACAGAGATCTGCCTGCCTCTGCCCCCTGAGTGCTGAATTAAAGGTGCATGCCAACACCGCCCCATGAGACGAGGTATTTCTATGTGGCCTGGATGTATTGTGCAGGCTGACTTTGAATTCTCTGCCTTAGTCTCTCAGGTTGTAGGTAGGCATCCCATGACTGACTTCCAAGCCCCAATTTAAAATACCATGTGCATGTCCCTGTGTTAAGTACCACAAGTCCATTATCACGCCTGACTCTCCAACGTTCCATCTTAAATTTCAACTAATAGTCCTCTTTTCTATGCGCTTCTTTGTTCCACGGCTTCAACTACTGCCACCATACTTAATCATTAAATGAGTATATCTCCACATCACTCGTCGGTATCACCAATAGCTCAGTTGCTCTTTCCCCATAGATGATCATCACCACCCTCTAACCCAGCATCTCTGAAACTCCACTCTCCCCGCACCCCCGATTGTGTATTACATCCCTATCTTTGCCATCACTTACACTTGTGTGTGTGTGTCTTCTTTCTGTCTATTTTCTCATAGTACTTCTTGAGGTCTAATGACTGTGATGGGCTTCCTGGGGGCAGAGTGATTTTCCCGATTCCAGGAACTTTGCTCTTAGAGGCACTACCCTTGGCAGTCTGTCCTATATGTCTCCCCTGGTCATTCTGGGGACCAGTTGCCCACTGAGTTGAGTCTACATCCTTATTCTCACTCCACTTTTCTAAGTCTATCCATGCCACCTTTATAATCTTTTGTTAATTTAATGTATAGTCTTTGTCCTAGTGAAGCTCAGGGCTTCTGTCATTTTAACCTCCAAGTCCTTTTTTTTTTTTTTTTTTAAAGTAACTGGATTTGATTTGAGCATTTGTGAGGTTTTCTTTTTTATTGTGTATACAGTGTTCTGTATGCCTGCAGGCCAGAAGAGGGCACCAGATCTCATCTTGTATGGTTGTGAGCCACCATGTGGTTGCTGGGAATTGAACTCGGGACCTTTGGAAGAGCAGCCAGTGCTCTTAACCTCTGAGCCATCTCTCCAGCCCTCCAAGTCCCTTTTTAACGGTCCCTTTGTCTAGACTCTTTCTCCTCCCAATTCTTTCCACGTGAAAAATCCAAAAGCTTAAGTCTGAATGTATTGTCATGTGCCTGTAGACCTGGCTCCAGGTGGGATGATGAACTGGAGGCCACCCTGGACTATAGAGTAAGACCCCAACCCCTCTCTGACAAAAATAGAAAGAAAAGCCCAAGGCTCAGAAAGGATACATTGATGATTGGTGATTTGAGGTCATAGATGTTAAGCAATTGAGCTGGGTTTAAACTATTCTTCTGATCTCCAAGAACGTGTTATGTTTCTTTAGCTACTTTGACTCGTTTCAGAGTCATATGACTGTAGATGAATTTCCCAGATGGAAACTCAAATTGTACTTGTGTCGCACCTGCCTGGTGATAATCTACCAGTCCAGGCCGGCGTTAGCTTTTGAAGACTGTCTCCCTGAGATTGGAGCTCTGCCACAGCAAATTAAGACATTAATACTTCCAGCCAAATTCATCTGCAAAATATGGCTCACTTTTAATATTTTTTTCAGTCTTTAGTCCTGGAAAAGAAACCTAAAAAAATCAAACAAGATGAATTATTTCAAAGCTACTGAAATTCTCCACTGAGCTTCAAGTTCAGTCATGGGGGGATTGCTCTAGCTGTCCTAGGTTTGTACTTAAGCTTCAACCCAAAGTTCCAGTGTGACATTTTTTTTTATGATTCTAAAAAGGGAGCTGGTAGCATATGTTCAAGCTGAGCAAGTGACTAGGATGCCAATAGCATGCTTTTGTAAACTCTTGACTATGGGCTCCCTATGCAAATAAGACTTCTCTGGGTCTTGCTTTTCAAATGGGGACATGACCTTTAGTTCAAAAAGAGATCAAAGATCATCACACTCTTATCCAGTCTTTTAAGAATTCTTAAAATGTATATGTACGGATTTTCTGGTTAAAAAACAAATGAAGCAAATGAAGCAAAGCAAAACAAAACAACTGATAATTTTCTAAGTAAAAAGCAAATGTCTCTCTCCAACTTCATTTTCTCCCAGAATAAAGGGAAGGAACAATTGTTCATTTCTATCCTTTCAGGGCTATCAATGGATTGATGATGCTGGTGAGATTTATTTTAAAATTTTAGAAAGAGATATTATTTGCATAAAACCACACATGGAGGGTCCCAAGGTCCCCAGGTTTATTTACTAGTGCATATGACAGCCCTTCTTGTCACTTACTTAGTCAGCATTATTGTTACCACCACATTGATTTCTATCAGGAGAAACAAACAAAAAAGCAAAACCAAAAAACCCAGATTCTCAGAATAAAAAATAAAACATCTCATTCTATTCGAGCTGTGCTGATACATCCTAAAAGAGAAGCTGGAGCTCATAGTTGTGAAAACCTGGCTCCAGGGTCTTCTACTCTTTTCCCTACGATTTCAGTGCTCTGTCTCTAGAAACGCATTGCTGACAGTCGCAGAAGGTGCGCCAACTCCATTCCAGATCTCCATGCCATATCGGAAAAGTATCACATGGTGAACATACAACATCATCAATGGAAGAAAACACGCTTATCTTACAAACAGTATCACCGGCCACTCTTTCTTTTACTATTTCAGCACCTACCATGTGTAAATCCTTCCGTATAACTGGGTGAGGGAGATTTGAAGATGAACAAGGCACTGTCTGCCCCCAAAGAATTTATAACCCAATACAAACTTGTTGTACTGTCAATGATCGGTTTCTCATTTGTTAACTGAATTATTTTGTGCCTTTTCCTCTTATCCAGACAACGAAGAACTAATACAATACTAAATTAACAAAATGGTATATTAGGAGGTTAGATACTATGCAACAAAAAGTGCGGTGTGGAAATTCAGGAACACAAGATGGAGAGTCATTGCAACCTTACATAGAGTAGTCAGTTTTGCTGTCTAAACAGTCTTGGGGATGTTCACAAGCCTTCACGTTGCATTTTCTCTGTGGTAACAGGGAAGACTATTGGAGAAGAGTAAACACCACAGAAATGGCCCATCCCTTTCTGGCTTTGCTCTTTCCTTTCCTTTTAGTTGGAACTAGATAAAGTGACCTAGAACTTCTCCCTGTAGCCACCCTATGTAGATATCAAGGTATTGAAATGAGGCTTGTCCACAGCGAGATATTTCTTAAGTGTGGAAAAGGCAAATCAGCTTTCAAAGAAGTGTGTGCACAATGCCAAGGTACTCACTAACATTTTTAGATTGATTTTATATTGAAATGATAATCTTGTGTATTGGGGTAAAAATATATATATTTAAAATTCCTCTTAGTCAGCTGACCTTTTTAATGTTTAGCTACCACAAAATTTAAAAGTCTATATGCAGCTCAAATGGTGTTTCTCTTGGGCAGCACACATCCAAAATTTGAAACAGGAGTGTTGTCATTAGTTTACGCATTGCTTTTGCTTTGCTGGGTAAGTTACTCGTAGTCTTCCTGGCTGTCTTTCATCTTTTTCAAAATCCTTTCCTCTGTGGCCTTGGGTCAAGCAAAGCAAGCATGGGATCTGCATTTTCTAGAACTGAGGCAACCCTAGGGCCATCCTAAGTGTGATGTGTGTGACACAGATGGGTGAAGAAAAAAAATTTAAGGTTCTGGGACAGAGCAGAGGTACACAGGGCCACATTTTGGTAACTGTAAGGTAACCATTTTGATTACGTGGTTTTGCCAACGAAGATAGATTGGTTTGACTGTAGTTTTTCTTCTGGACTTAAAAATAATGTACATGGTAAGTCAGGGAGATACCGGTACAAAACAGGAACTATTTTGCCAGGCCACCGCCAATTAGGGAGATCAATGAACTTTGAAGGGTCAGATTTAACGTATAAAAGAGAAAGGCCTACATAACATACTCGTTGCTTTGGTTTTGTATACATTCAGGATATAGCATTGGCCACATTCAACACCGAGCTTGAAACAATTTGCATTATAGATTCCCAAGTTTCCTGAATCTTATTTTACAAAGTATTAAGAGCCTGGGCAGATGCTAAAGATTGCTCAGCTACCTTTCTTCAAGCAAACAAAAAGCTAAATCCTCTAGCTCAGGGAGTTTTCAGTTCTCTTGATGCCGATTCCCCGAGGACAGCAATAAATCTTATTGACTGAGTACAGATTCCACCGTGTCCCCTGGGAGCCCATTTCAGTATTTTATCGCTGTAATAGGAAAGGAAGTCTTGCTTGGGCATGATTAAAGCCAGAGTTCTTTATTCAAGGCAATTTTTCTTCTTTCTTCCTTTTATTATCTTCCCCACCTCCCTCATTTTTGTTCATGAAGGGCAATTGACGAACATTAGTCTTTTAAAAATTTTTCAAGTATGCAAGCTGCTGGAATGTAATTTAGCCCTTCTTCCCGTCACTGTAGGAACCGCCGAGTTCTGTGCTGTCGTGCGGTGCTTCTCTCTGTCTGCTGCTGTCTGCAAAGCAACCGCCTTGAAAATCCTTTACTGAGTTTTCTTCCTCTTGCCCTATCCTCTCATTTATCAAGGTCACTGGAAATGTGTTCTTTCTTTGGTTTCTTTCATCTCACCACATAAATGTGCTCTTAGGCGCGTGGTATTAGAAAGCTGTAAACTATGGCCCTACTGAAGCCCACCCTCAATAGGCAGCTAGGGGAAACGAGATTGCCCCCAAAGAACACAGAAACAAAAGGACAAAGAGTGCCAGGTCGTGAAGAAATCAGTGGCTGACCAGCAGATAGGAGCTGCTCGATTCGCGGTACAAGGGAGGTGAAAACGATAATGTTCACTCAGAAGACCAAATTATTTTGTATGTCCAAACTCAGAGTACTTAATCTTTTTTTTTTTTTTTTTTAAAGAATGATAATAGTAACTCTTGTTTGGGTCCCAAAGTCTTAATTTTCTCTTTAGTTCCTCAGTGGTTTGTTCAATCTAACTCTAGCTGTCTTACTGAGACAGAGACAACATTTTAAGTGTAAGAAATATTGTCTTGCTTTGTTGGTCAGAAGAATCATTGCTTTCCCAAAAATGTAGAATACTCATGAGTGAATTGTGTATTGGTAAACCAGTCATCTTGGGTGGGAAAGGATAGGTAATATTGCTTTTTATGACTATTTGATTGGAAAATAGCAATTTCTAGAAAGGTAGGTGATAATTCCAAGTGTCAGCTGTAATTGCAATTGTCTAGTTTCTCCTGGCTCCTTCACTGAACTGTGACTGAGGGTGGTGGCAGTGTCTTATTCAGATTGGGATCTCAGTGTCCCTTCTGGCAGGGCACAGAACTCAGATCTAGATGCTCAGTAAGTGACTGAATGGGTGACCGTATGGATGGATGGCACAAGTAATCTATTCATGAATAAAAATGAGTGTCAGTGCCAATATTCCAAAGCAAAACTCATTCTTTTCTATGAGGCACAGTCTAGCTATGTGGCCTCAAACTGTGTCTGCCTTCCTGGTGCTGGGATCAGATGCACGCTTTCTTGTAGCCAGCTCCTTCGTGTTTTAAACAGGCATTGGTAGTAATCTAGTTTGTGCCTAATCTTACTCTCTATAATGATGAACCATTAAAGAACTATATCACCAATATTAACACTTAATAATTTTACATATTTGCATCTGTATAGACCCTTTTATATATCTGTCTATACCTCTAACTGATAGGACAAGGGAATGAAAATCAAGGTATCATGAGTGTGACCTGGGCTTAATCAAGTTATGTTGCAAGTAAACCTTAATTCTGATTTTTGTTTTGTTTTTAGAGATGGAGTTTGGCTTTGTAGAAGACTCGAAACTGGCTTTGAACTTGCCGTTCACCCGTCCCAAACTCCTGAGCACTAGGATTAGGATGTGTGCCTCACACGCATTTTGCGTCTGATTTTAATTGAATGGCAGTAACGAATTGGTAGGAAAGTTACTTGGGCAAAAATTAAAATTGTAGGCAACTGAACAAAAGAATGATCAAGAGTTGGGAGAAGGTTGAAGAGATGGCTTAGTGGATGCGGCACAGCTCTGTCCCCAAGCTTGCCTTGCCTCCCTCCCTCCCTCACCCCACCCCATGTTTTCCTCCTTTCTGTGACCCCTCTCTCTTGCCTCCCTCTCCTTCTCTTCATTTCTCTCTCTTTCTCTCTCTCTCTCTTACACACACAAACACCACAGACACATGCGCACGCATACACACACATGAATGTATACCCACATATACTATGTATTCACACATTAAAATATTGAGAGAAAATTGATTAGGTACAATTTGTTTTACACCACGAATAAAATGGAACCCCTGGGGGAATATTAATGCAAATGTTCATATCTAGTTAACAATATTTGTGCCAGTAGGCAGTTTGAAGGAATTAGTATGTTTTATTTTGTGGTATTGGGCATGGAACCCAGGGTCGCATGCTGCATCACTAAGCTACAAACTAGCCCCTGATAGTTCTTTTATTCATTGTGTTTCCTAGTCCAGTCTCCATTTCTGGGCTCAAATAATCCTTGTCTATCAGCCTCCTAAGTGGCTGGGACTACAGGCGTGTGCCACTGTTCATGGCTTGAACTAGCAGTTTTTTTAAAAAATTAATTTATTTTTATTTTATATGAATTGCTGTTTTGCCTTCATGTATGCCTGATGTGAGGGCATCAGTGTTAGGATTCAGGCATTATGCTGTCCTGTTCTGTCATCTGGCAGGATGTACCCAGAGAGTAAAATGTTGTAAAATGGTTCCAGTTGTACCTTGGCAGGTTCCATGGCAGGTGAGGACCACAAGGTGGGTGAGAACACACAGAGCTTAAGTGAAGAGTTTTATTGGGGGAAGGGAATGGAATGGGAAAAATAAAGGAGAGAGGGAAAAGAGAGAGAGAGAGAGAGAGAGAGAGAGAGAGAGAGAGAGAGAGAGAGAGAGAGAGAGAAAGAGAGAGAGAACACGAAAAGAGAAGAAACAGAAAAAGTCCTTCCTGCCCTTTCAGAGGAACAGCAGCAACTAAAGACGGGGAGTGGGCAGAGCTCGACTCTTAAAGGGACCATTGCACCCATGTACAAATTAGGACCAGCCCAGGGTAATGCCTGGGTACATCTTGCCAGATGACAGGGCAGGCCAGCATAATGCTTGAATCCTAACAGTTGGATCTGCAGGAACTGGAGTCACAGACAGTTGTAAGCTGCCATGTGGGTGCTTGAAATTCCTCTGGAAGAGCAGTCAGTGCTCCTAACCTCTGAGCCATCTTCCCAGCCCTGAACTAGAAGTTCTTAGGCAAGAGAATGACAAGGTAGGGAGGTTGTTTGGAAAGCAATGCAGAAAGAACTGAAGGCCTTAGAAGGGCATTCAGCTTTGTTGGGATCCTGAGGATATTATGGGGAGGTATACAGGATGGAGACAGGAATGATGGCTTGGTATTCAACAGGACAGGGAGATAGGAAAGACTCACTGAAATGAGCCATAGGGCTTTGTACCATGATAAAATTCAAAAGGCAAAAATTAAATTTGTGGTTGTGCTCAAGGACAAAATGAGGATATACATGTCACTAATGATAATGAAGAGTTTAGGAAGGTCCAGTGTTTTGATGGGAACAGTTTTTGACATGTTAAGTTTTAGTGCAATTAGAACAGCTGTCTCTGGAAGTGACCAACAAGAACCAAAGATAATTTCTGAGTGTTCCATCCCCTTAGGCTGACTGCTCTGTACTTCAGAAATGATTTTCTGTTTATTTATTTGTTTTACCGGCAGCCTTTGGATCAAATTGAAGCATGACTCTCACTTTGTAGGAAGGCTGAATAAACCTCTGAGCTGAGAGATCTTTTTGTTCACTCATCTATCCAAGAGCTATCAATCAAGAACCTTCCCTATCTAAAGGAGTGCTTAGAGACACAAGGACCTCCCACCCCAGTTATAACCCAGGCTGTAGAAGAGTCATCCTTGCTTGAGGGCCGAGTCCAGAGTGTTTCTCATAAACTGTCCCCAGCTCTGTCCCAGGCACCCCTCAGAGAACCAGAGCCCACGTCAAAATCCTTGGAAGCAGCTTGGGGTACCCCACAAAATATCATAAACTTGAGGTACCCCACAGAAGCCCTTTTGCACACTAAAGTCCATACGTAGCTCAGGATCTAAGCCTGCATCATAATTGCTCATGGAAAAGCACAGACTGAGGTTGGGTAGGATGTGAGCCTGATCGGACGGGGAGGAGTCAGAGGTCCACACCGTTTCTGCCAAACGGATGCATCGTTGGCTTCTATGAACCAGCTCCTTGGCATCAAAGTGATATTCCACAAGACCTCTGGGGATACAAATCCCTTTTTTCTACGTACCTGTAGTTTTGAGGTGTAACTTGGGCTGCTTTCTAATGGGATGCCACCATTTGTCTTTGGGGGCCTTTCTGTGCCTGTCTCTCCTGTTTGTCTGGTAGCAGAGTCTTTTACCAATTTAAATTTTGTTTTTTTTTAGGTCTAGTCAACCCTCCCTCAGGTACCTATCTTTATTCATGAACACTGCCTTTAGACCTGCACACTCTGACAAGTGTGTGTCCCCTCCCTCTTTCTCCACTATGCTGTCTTTGAGGAAATCGACTTTGAGTGTTTTTCTTGTAAACAGTGGCAATTAAATGAGGAAATAACTTTACATGCCTAGATCAAAACAATAGGATGTATATCTTTGATACAAGAAATTTTTATCTGTAATTGTAGAGTTTTTTTTTTTAAAGATACAGCCCACTTTTTGCAACTACACTGACTCTTTGTGGACTATCACTTTAACTAAGTGCTTATTGTGGACTATCACTTTAACTAAGTAAAGGTGTGATACATTTGTTTATGGTGCATTTGTTTAACGATGTAAAGATGTGTTGCTTTGCCTGTCTAGGGCACCTGATTGGTCTAATAAAAAGTTGAACAGTCATTGGCTAGGTAGTACAGGGATAGGCAGGGGTGGTGGGTGAAAAGAATATATAGGAGGAGGAATCTAGGCTCGAGAGAGGATGGAGAACAAGGGAGAAAGAGAGGGAAATACCCATGGCCAGACATGGAGTAGGACATACAGAATGAACGAAAGGTTAAAAAAAAACAAAGTAAAATGTAGATGAAGAGAAGCAGGTTAAAATACATTATAAGAGATAGTGGGGCAAGCATAAGGTAAGGCCCAGCATTTATAACTAACATTAAGTCTCCATGCGTTTATTTGGGATCTGGTTGGGGGCCCAAAGAAAATCTATTCCTCCCTGACAAGTTTAATATGGCTGTTCCTTCTCATCATTTATGTCGCAACTTAAATATCACCTTCTGGAGATCCAAACTCTCTAAAGAATTCCAACTTTTAAAAAGTTTGACAGTTTTCTGCACGCGTATGATGTATTTTGGTCATATTCACTGCTATTACTTGTTCTTTGCATCTTCTTTTCCCATTATCTTTGTTTTCTTCCTGGGATAATAATAAGATATGGCTACATACCACTTATCTCTTATTTGATTTTTCTCTGCTTCATGAGGCAATGAATTCTAAAAATGACCCAGGAACTATGTTTGGTTGGTTCAATGTGAGGTCAACAGCATATAGATTTAAACATTTGTTTATATTATCTGCATTACAGATGCTCAATAAATACTTGGTAGATGGTGTTTGAATGGGATCTTATCTTCATGGGAGAGAAGTAAGCTGACATCAACTCAATAAACTGTGGAACGAGAACTCTGAACTTAAGCAGGCGGAGAGAAAACTTATAAAAGTATTTACATTCAAAAAAATTCTAATTGTATTTGAGAGACAACGCCGGCCTCCTGAAGTCACACAGCATGCTGTGATTCCACAAAGCCCAGCTGGGTTTCCAGGCTAATCAGCATGGCCAGTCCCCTGACCTAGATTCTGCTAAAATCTCTCTTGAGACCGGCAAATGATTAATTATTGGATTAACACGCTGAAGATTAATCGTGCCTCCTGGTTCCAGCGGTTTGCAAAGCTGATTCTAAGTGTTCATGTCCTTTTGGCACGTCTTTTGAAAGATGGCTTCTTTCTCTCTGCTGTCTGTTTATTTTCTGCAGATTCCGTATATAACCAAAAGGACTGTTTGCTGCCTGTGAATCTTTGCTTTGTCTTTCAGGACACTTAGAAAAGCAGGAAGAACTGCTAGGTATGATTTAAAAATTGAATGACGCATACTTTTAAAAAGTTAAATATGACTCAAATTGGGGCCCCACGAGATTTCCTTCTTCCGTGTCGGTATTATCTTGGTTGAGGTCTTGTTTAGGCAGCCATGATGTTGCTACTTCATGGGTGTAGCTTCTCTGGCAGTGCTAGGAGATGCATTCTCACAGGAGTCATCCTGTTTCTCCATCTCCTACACACTTTCTGCCCTTTCTTCCGAGACATTCCCTGAGCCTCTGGTGTGGGATTTGTGTTGTAGATAACCCAGCTGGAGCTGGGCGCCCCAAGATCATTTATTTCCAAATTTTGATTAGTTATGGTTTTCTGTACTGGTCTCTCTGCCTGTTGCAAAGATAAGCCTGTGAAAATAGTCTTCCTCAGTGAAACTCCCCTAATTGGTTTTCTGATTGGTACTAAAAATATTTTCATATAAGTAAATGGGCTTTACAGACCATAAAATGAAACATATTTCTTTTTCTTCTTGGAAAAGCTAAGATTTAAATAGTTGAACCAGACACTAGACTAGGATCACAAGAGGAGAAAATATTTTAGAGCTTCCAGTGTATTTTGGACACAAATTAAACGTGCCAGATCCTTCCAAAAGTAGAAGAGGCAGGCCAAACAACCATCATTCCCCAGACGAGGACACCAAGACTAAGAAAGTTGAAAGATGTTTGCTGAGCCGCGTGGCATTTAGTGGTGGGAAATGATGAGACTGCATTTTCAATCTTTAAGCTCTCTGGTTTCCTTAAAAACCAAACCAAACCAAACCAAACAAACCATGGCAGGTGCTTCTCTTCTTCTCTACTCTCCCATGAACTGCTCTCCCGACTCCGTGCGGTGTTTTTAAGGTGGATGTACTCGGGCAGACATATTGAATTAAGAATTCTGGCTGTGCAAACCTCCACCCTCCTACCCAAGTGAAAAATCCTGGCAAGGCCATCTGTTTAGTCAAGCATTTGCCTGATGGCTGTGGGAGGATCGACAACTGCACCATCATGGATTCAGGCTCTAGAGAGTAAATATTGAAACATGTGTTTGTTTCTGTACATGTGTTGTAGGGCTCAGTGATGGGCACATTCTGAGGATGGAAATAATAATAGTCACTTCTACTCTGCCAGCCCGGTACTGCTGCCATACCTGAGTCTCATTGAAGGAAAGCTAGGATCAATTTTGTTTGTTTGTTTTTTTTTTTCAGGACAGAGTTTCTGCCTTAGCTATCCTGAAACTAGCTCTGTAGACCAGGCTGTCCTTGAACTCACAGAGATCCTCCTGCCTCTGCCTCCCAAATGTATGATCATTTTTATGCGGTGCCTCCAACCAACCAGCCCCCTGCTGTCTCCCTACTCGGGCCTTGCTTTTTTCATTTTTATTCTCCCAGCTATACTTTTCCCTTTGAAGGATCCCACTGTGGATGGAACTTCATGGCTCTTCATGGACCATGGATTTATTTCAAGGACATGCTTACATTTCTGATTCTTATTTTTCCTTTCAATATGGCAGGCTACTTCATTCTATGGATCAGTAGAAGCAGGCGATAATTCTCAAGAATATGCTTCAGATGTCATGGGGAATATACAAAACAAATAGGAAGTTGTACCATAAGATTTAGTTTGGAAGATAAAGAATGAGATCTCCTGAGGGGAAAAAAATAGTCATTAACTAATAAAGGAGTCAGGTGTGCCTTTTGGAGACCACACTACCAAGTGGTGGGTTAGATGGGCGTGGACCAAATCACCCTCATTCCAAAACTGCTTCAGATAGAAACACTATCCAGTATTTAAATGTTTGGGCTATGCTACTTGAGTTTCAGAATAAGCCTGTCAACTGCCTTTAGATCAGGTTGACATATTATTACCTAAATCCCCAAGTTCAGCATTTTCAAAAGACCTGGAATGACACAAAGGAGCGAGTTTCAAAGACAACAATTCATGGAACATTTTAGAGAAGTGTTGGAGACGGTTTTCCAGCTGGAGACAGAGGTTTGGACAATGGCAACAGCAAGCATGGAGCAAGGTTTCTGCTGAAGTTAAAGGGAACCAGTACTGGACCCAGGAGAGAACAGAGTATGGAGGTTGGGGAAGAAGGAGTGAACCAGACTAACACTCCTTCTTGATAACAGTATTATCATTAGCAAAATGAGTTTATCACACACACTGTCTTATTTTAAAGATTTATTCTTTTGTTTGTATATTTATTTATTATGTATGTGGATGGTTTTTTGCATGTATGTATATGCACAGCATATGTACCTGGTACCCTCAGAGATTCAAAGAGGGCATAGGATCTTCTGGAACTAGAGTTATATACATGGTTATGAGCTGCTGTGTGGATGCTAGGAACCAAACCTGGGTCCTCTGCAAGAGCAGTAATTGCTCTTAACTGCTGAGCCATCACTCCAACCCACATTGTATTGTTTTAGTTTCATGAATCCTAATTTTGATGACGAAACAAAAGGGTTAATAGTTGACTAAAGCATACAGATAACAGACAACACACTACCAACATACAGATAACAGACGGCATACTACCGAAGCCTGTAGTTCATGCTTTTTCATCTTCCCAAATACTTTGAAAACAGTATTTCAGGTCTACTAGGCTGAGACCGTGAGAGATGTTGGAGGTTTTATTTTTCAGTTACATTTTATTTTTGTCAGAGTAATACCAGCATCCAGCTTAAAAAGTCAAGTATAAAATCTATAACCCAATCTGCAGTTCCCTGTCTATGTTTCTATCCTCAGTGCCAGTCACTGCTCCTCAGTCAGTCCTGCCCGTGTCTCTTAATTTCATTTCGTGCTTTCCCATACCTGAAAATCACATCCACAGACTTCCATGGACTGCCTTCTTTTAAATGTGGCCTCGTATATTTAATTTTGTAAATGAGGGTTTATCTTTTGTGTGCTTTCACCTCTTCCTGTTTCTGCTCTATTTTCTTAGCAATTACATAATTTGTAGGTAAATTAATATTAGATGTTAACATTATGATGACATGATAAATACTGTTTACAGCCTAGTTAAATAGTGTATTGTTATGGTAATTTGAATGTAATTGGCCCCCATAAGTTCATAGAGAGTGACACTATTAGGAGGTGTGGCCCTGTTGGAGGAAGTGTATCATTGTGGGGATGGGCTTTGAGGTCTCCTATGCTCAAGCTATGCCCAGTGTGACAGTTCACTTCCTGTTGCCTGCAGATCAAAATATAGAACTCCCATCTTCTTTTCCAGCACCATGTCTACCTGTGTGTCACCATGCTTCCCACTGTGTTGATAATGGATTAAAACTCTGAAACTATAAGCCACCCCTGTTAAACATTTTCCCTTATAAGAGTTGCCATGGCCATGGTGTCTCTTCACAGCAATAGAAACCCTAACTGATGCAACCATGATTTTTGTTTCCTTGTGGGAAAAAGATTCTGCTTTCCTTCAAGTCAGATACATCACAGCTTAAAAATGACTTTGTTTCCCATTGTTTACTTTACCTCATAGATTTTGAAAATATCTCAGGACCATTGACATGGGCTTGGGTAACCCTAGCTCACCTCAAACTTGCTATTTAGCTGAGTGTAATAGTGAGTCTTGATTGTCAGATTGATGGCATTTAGAATCATCACAGAAAGATTCCTGGGTGTGTCTGTGAGAGTTGTACAGATTAGGTTAACTGCATGGACTGGAGTTCTGGGTTAAATGAGTAGAGGAACATGAGCTGAATATGGCACTGGCTTCTGCTTTCTGACTGTGGACATGACGTGACCAGCTGCCTTCTGTTTCTGCTACGGTACCTTCTTTTTCAGGATGGGCGTATCTCCTGAAACTGAGCCAGAGTAAACCCTTCCTTCTTTAAATTTTTTTCCTTGGGTATTGTATTACCAGGAGACAAGTAACTGAATACACTGTGGATGACATTGAACCTCCTGATAACCCCTGTTTCTACCTCCCTAACAGCGTTAAACTCAATTGTTTCTTGCTTCTCCTTGAGCACCTTTCTCTGCCCGAATCTTGCCACAGTTGGACCCATTGCCTGGCTCATCCACCATTGTTCTCCTGGGCTAGAGTTCATGTTTCCCCAATCCTTCAATTTCTTGATTTATTCCATAGCCGTAGCACACCCAGAAATATCCCAAAGAAATATACACAGAAATCCCAGGTTCAAGTCCTTAAACACCTAAAGCATCTTCATCCTCAGAACTGGTGTTTTGACTGTGTGTAAAGTTCAAAGTGAAATTTTTTGATTCTTGAAGGTTTGTCTTTTCTAGGTTGTAGCGCCCAGTGTTGGCGTTGAAAACACAATGACTTTCAGTTTTTCCTGATTGGTTTTTAGACTATTTCTAAGTCTCATGCTGTTATTTTCTGTAAGTCATAATGCCTAACTTTTCCCCTTGGTCATCCCATCCTTCTCTCTCTTTCTCCTAAAATTATGCTTGGTTTTTATCTGTTTTTTTCATGTCTTTCTACAGATACATGGCAGTCTTTGCCTGCCCATTTATATTTACAAATGAGAAAGCATGAAGCTACAAGCTCTGTATATGAGGCTGTGTAGTGACTGAGAAGCCAGAGAAGTTCCCATGAAGAATTCCTAAGCACCAGTCCATATTGGGTAGTTACGTTTTCTCTGTAGCTATTCCGTTACTTCGGGGATGGGGGTGGGGGGCGGGGATCTTCCATCTACTGTTTGAAAACACCACACTGAACTTTGTGCGTGCGAGAGAAGACACAGAGCAGAGGACGGGGGTGGGGGGAAACGGTCTCCTTCACCATGCAGGCTTTCCTACACCACACCTCTATTTTCTTCCCCAACCTCATCCCTCCCCTACTGCTCCTACTTTCTCAAAATTCAGTCTCCCTGGTCTGTTTTCCAATTTGTATTCTTCTGCAAGGATAAAAGAATAGACCTGGGACTTCCAGCATTTTTTTTAAATTTTAATTAGGTTCCATGTCACTAGCTTCATGGCAGCCCCTGTATTCCAAGGCTTTTGTCTAGTCCCAAGCCTTTTGGATGTTCTACAATAATTTTATCAGTCAACTTTTTTTTTTTTTGGAGTTTTTGAGACAGGGTTTCTCCTTAGCTTTTGGTTCCTGTCCTGGAATTAGCTCTTGTAGACCAATCTGGCCTTGAACTCACAGAGATCTGCCTGCCTCTGCCTCTCGAGTGCTGGGATTAAAGGCATGCACCACCACCGCCCGGCTCAGTCAACTTCTTATAAATAATCTGTATTGATTTTTGTTTCTTCCTCCTGTAATATATAACAACTATCATTTGATGCTTTTCTTACCCTCTTACCTAGTGAGTTAAAAAAAAAAAGGCCAAATTACATTACCTTCAGTATAGTGGTATTTAGTGGAAGATACATCTTAATCCACTGTCTTTAATATTGTTCCATGAAGCAGATGGTGAGGTAATTTGGGTTTCAAGATCAGAGATCAGTAGGTGTGGAAGAAAGTGGAGAGACATGCCTCGAAACCGTTGGACTTTTAGAAGTCTGTATATTAATGACGTGGAACATTTAAAAGTTGGAAGTTTTATTTTGAGTTTCTGATACTAATGTGTGATTTTGTGGATGAATAGTGGGCAGGGTCTCATTTCCAATGGGTATAGGAATTTCTGCATTACATGATAATTTTTAAAAATTATTTAAGGAGCCGGGCGGTGGTGGCGCACGCCTTTAATCCCAGCACTCGGGAGGCAGAGGCAGGCAGATCTTTGTGAGTTCGAGGCCAGCCTGGGCTACTAGAGCTAGTTCCAGGACAGGAACCAAAAGCTATGGAGAAACCCTGTCTCGAAAAATCCAAAAAAAAAAAATTATTTAAGGACTTGCCAGAATATTTTCCAAAGTAGCTGTTCCATTTTACATTCCCATGTAGCTTAAGGTGGTCCCAGGTTTTTGTTTTTTTTTTGTTGTTGTTTTTAATGTCCTCTCTGACAGTTGTTACTGTTGGCCCTTTTGTTTATACCCATTCCAGGTGCTTAAGTGATAATTCCTTCTGCATTCCATCCACAGACAGTAACGTGGAACATCTATCCTCAGATCACTCCGTGGGGGATAGTACCGCTCAAATGTTTATTCCACTTTAAAGAAGATTAATCATCCCTTAATTATGGAGTTGTAGTAATTCCTTCTAGACCCTCGATGCAAGTTCCTGCTCACATGCGTCATTTGTGCTTTCTCACCTTCGGGGCACTCTCCTTTTCACTTCGCTAGCGGTGCTCATCAAAGAACAGAATTCTTAAGAATTCTATAATGCGCCACTTACTTTTCTTATTGTTTGTGTTCTCACATCTAAGAAACTAGTCAACAAACCAACATTGTAAAGATTTACAGTTAGATTTTTCTAAATGTTTTATGGTTTTAGTTCTTTGACCCATTTTGAGTGAATTTTTGTATAAGGTACAGGTACAAATGACTATATCTAATTGTCCCAATCAACATAAAATAGCTATTAAAATTTATATATACATGTTATATCTGCAACATTGTGTCCGGCATGGTAAGATACAAGACAACTGTTTTATCCCTCACTGGCTATTATTTTTAGTTATTTTTCCTGAGACATTTACCTAACATTTATTCATCTTTAGAGGATTTATTTATTTTTCTTTTTTTGTGTGTGTATCTTTTGTATTGTACATATGTGTACAACGTGCATGTCTAGTGCCCACAGAGGTCAGAAGAGGGCTCTGGATCCTCTGGAACTGGATTTACGGATTACTGCCAGCCGCAATTGGGTGCTGGGAACTGAGTCCAATTCCTCTGGAAGTATAGCAAGTTTTCTTAACCAATAAGCCACCTCGCCAGACTCTATTATTTATTGATTTTAATACTCCTATGAGGATGTCGAATGAGATAGTATACATGCTCAGAATAGCTGCAGTAAGCAGTGTAAGAATTATATTTGCCGTATTGTGCAGCTCCTTGTGAGTCGGCTTAATTGCACATGAATTCGGGGGGGAAACACGTCAGATACCTCACGTTGTCCAGGCACTAAAGTAGATGATACCAGAGACACAAGGAAACGCAAGACATGCTCCTCTTCTGCCATCTAGCTCATAGTGTGATGGAAAAACTGACACTATAAAGAAAATTCAACCCAAAATGAAACCATCACCATAACTTACCCCAAATTGCCCTGTTCCTAGTATAGAAGAGATTTCCTGAAATCAAAATCTGTCTTTATAGTGTTTATTTTGCAGACTTCTAATGTTAACAAAGAAAATTATTCTTTTAAAGATAACTACACGGATACCTGGTGGTCCCTATAGCTTTTCCTATGTACTCAATAAGTCATTTAAATCGATCTGATGGTCATGTTTGGTAAGGAACAATTTTATACTTGTTTTTCCATAGTTTCTACTAATACAGAGCTTCTGTCTCTCACTTGGGCACGTTCGTGCAAGTCATCCAGTCCCTCTTAAGAACTGTCCTTGTCTTCTGTGATTACTAAATGTTTGCCAATGGTGAATCTGTGAAGTGGACTTTCTTTGTCCTTTTAGTTGGGGAAAATTTTTAACTCTACATAGGACACTTTTCTTATAACAATCTTTGTCTTGTCTTAGTAAATATAATTGCTTAAGAGCAGACCAAGCAGGGCGGGGAGATGCAGTCCCAAATCAAGAGCTAGAGGTACCCAGACGGTGGTGACACACACCTTTAATCTCAGCACGTGGGAGGAAGAGACAGGCAAATCTCTGAGTTGGAGTCTGGCCTGTTCTACAGGGCTACAGAGAAACCTGTCTGGGGGTTCTGGGGAGGGGTGGAGAGCAAACTACAGCTGGGCTAGTGGGTGGCTCTGCAGGCAAAGGCACTTGTTTCAAGCCTGGTGATTGGAGTTTGACCCCTGGGACCCACATGGTGGGAGGAGAGCACCGACTCTCACAAGCTGTCCTCTGACCGCCACATGGATGCTGTGTATACACATATACACATGCACACATATCAGTACACAGAAAGTGTTTTTCTTAAATCCTGTAGTTAAGAAGTTATGCTCCATAGGTTGGTAAAATATTAGTTTTTAAAAGAAAAAGTGCCGATATAATTTAAGAGCATGGGGAAATAAGAAAAAATGCAGAAACCTTTGCCATTATCTAATCTTTAAAAGAAGAGAATTTCTGTTCTTTTGTATATCTTTAGATAATTGGTTAGAGTTATTGTTTCGATTATATTAGATTTATTTTCTGAATATAATTTAATTATTAGAACCTATAGATTCTAACAAAGTGATCAAAACTTACCTGAGTTTAAAATGCTCTTACCTGAAGTATGCTTTTTTCTGAATACCTGGTGGAAATTCACAGATAGCTTTCCCACGGTTCCTCTCACGTTCCAGCTTAATGATGCTTTCTTATCACTCATGGAACAATTTCCCATTCTTTTTGTTTTTGTTTTTTTGAGAGTTTCTCTGTGTAGCTCTGGTTGCCCTGGCTCACTCTGTAGACCAGGCTGGCCTCAAACCCAGAGATCCACCTGTCTCTGCCTCCTGAGTACTAGGATTAAAGGTGTGCACCACCACACCCAGCTTAAGGTTCCTAAGTTTTAATTAAAAATTTTCTATCCTTTGACATATATATATATATATATATATATAATGAATTTTAGCCCTTCTTATCCATCATTATCTCATCCCTTCTTCTCCTGCTGAAACCTTCTTCTCAACAATTCCCCTTCCTATTTTCAGGTGTTTTATGCCTGTGGGAGACCCACTGTGTCCAGATGTGATTGCCTGCGTGAATATGGGTAGCGGTTATTGGTTAGAGTATGGACAACTTATCAACGGCTTCCCCACTGAAGAAAGTAATACATCTTTTCCTCAGCTACCATTACCTATCAATGGTCTCTCAGGGAAAAGTGGGGTTTCATCAGCCCCCCTCTTCCACAGTGAAATAGACAGGCCCAGTCTTGTGTAAGTCCTGTTCACAGCCACAGCTACGAGTGAGCACGTGAGTGCATCAGCCTGGTCTTGTCCAGAGGGCATTGCTTCAGAGCAGTCCCCCCAACCTCTGGCTCTTCGAATCTCTCTGCCCCCTCTTCCGCAATGCACCTCGAGCCTGCGGGGTGGAGTGACTTAGATCTCAAATTAGGACTGACCATTCCGTAGTTGTGTATGTATTAAGCATCATCCACCACATAAACCTCTTCTCTAACAAGGACTAAGGGTTTTCCTAATCTAGAGCTATAAAAATGGGTATTTAGAGAGCAGTTTGATACCTTGTCCATTTTGAGAGATAAAAGTAGCAAGTTCTCCTCTATGGCTGATGCCTTCCCTCACCACAGGCTGTCGGCCAGGTTTACAGCACCAGATGTGAGTTTTCTTTGGTGAAATAGGCCTTCACTTCAATCAAAATGTAGCTGGTGATCCTCATCACTCAAGCCACCATTGCACCAATGGGTATATCTTACCAGGCTGTTTGCTGTTGTGGATCACAGAGATAACAGTTGAATTAGACCGTTAAGGATTTTTCTCCCCTAGTATCCTACTTAGCACTTCTGGCTCTATGAAAGGCAGCTATCAGGAAGCATACTTCCAGGCAAGAATCAACTTGATTTTTCCATGTTCTGTGCCCAAAATACGTTGTGTCTTCAGCAGTAGGGGCTTACCTACCCAAGAACAATGGCAATACGGTACGACTCCCAATGATTGTTCAGGTTTTTTTTTTTTTTTTTTTTTTTTTTTTTGCAAGGTCTTATTTTGTTGCCTAGGCTAGCCTTGAACTTATGATCCTTCTGCCTCAACCCCTGTAGGCTGTGATCATTGGTATGCACAACTCTCACATCTGACCGATTTCTCACAGGAGTATGATCTATCCCCAGATCTGGAAAAAAAAAAAACCAACTGAAATATTACCCATTTAAGCTCATATTATTAATCCTTACAATTCTAGATAATTTCAAGACACTGGATCACTAGGGAATGGCACTAATCTTTTTTTCAGAGTTTGAGGATTTTGTAGAATTTTGTAAGTCTCTCTGACTAGCTGTCGTAAATGCTGCAGGTGATTCCAAAACACAAATTTCTAAGATTGTGCCAATTCATTGTACATCATAATACCCTTTGTTCTTTTAGAAACATTAAATCCATGATATCTAATTTTAACTAGATACTAACTAATATCTAATCATTTATTACATATTTATCTAACTTTTAAAAATCCGTGATTTTATTTTCTTTCCTCACCTTTCATTTCTTTCCAAATGTAGAGTGCAATGGAACTCTGCTTCAGTAGTTGGGTTCCTAGTGACACAGATTTTGTTACGGTAGAGAATTCCAGAAGTAGGATTTCCTTTTTTTAAAAAAAATAAATAAAAACAAAAACAAATGATAGCAACCCCAAATCCACAATCTTTCCAATTCATGACTGGAAGGAGAACATTTTAAGACTTCCCCTGGCTTATCTGTTTTTCCTTTCCATTGTAATTTCCCTGTTTATACCGCGGCACGAAGAGATGAACAATGTACGCGAAATCATCACGCGCTATTGTTGGCAGGAAGAAGAACAGCCAGAACAAGTGATTAAAAAGAGCTAGGTGGGGGTCTGGTAGGATAGGGTGTGGGGTTACAGCTGCTCTCTCAGCGGGAGCCCCGAGACCTGTTATGCTCACAAGGGGAACACATGGTCTACTTCCATCTTCGCAGAGCCCCCGTTTCCGCTGAGTTCTCTGCTGTCAGCGGTGCTCCGTCCAGAAGGAACTGGCACAATGCTTACTACCTGGAGGGATCAGAAATAGAGACCCAAGCCCCTGTGGTGTCTTTGAACAAGTGAGCTTAGAAAGCCACAGAAGGCTGGACAGATTGTCCCTAGCAAAGGGAGGTGGGTATGGTTTCATAGCATGGACCCGAGGGAACGCTGTTGATAGGTGGCAGGAGGAAGGAAGGGTAAGATTCTCTCCGGCAGACATCTCTTTTCCCCTGGCAGGAACTTAATAAGTGTGCTGTCCTGCGGTTTTATACCATTTGAGGCTTGTTGAGGAAAAGTGGGTACATCGGAAGAGTCGTTCCTACATTGGAAACTGCCATTTGGCAAGTTCAGTTCCTTGGCACGGGAAGCGCCTCATTTTTTTCACATAAAATGCAGCGGCACCAGAACACAAAGCTGTTTGGAGATCACCCAAGCACACTTTTGGGGACTTGCTAGGCTGATGGCAGTCCCTTGGAATCACAGAATGTTAGAGTCAAAAAGCTAGGAAACGTCTTGTGTCAAAGTTCTGGGAGGTAATCAGAATCACTGGCAACAGCCTGGAATGCCTGGGGATCTACAGGACTCTACTGGCCAGCAGCTCTGACGGAGGTAACCCATTATGGTCCCTGGACTTTTTATCTGTTAGCCTCTGGTATCTAGAAGGGCTTTGCTGCTCTGTTAGGGGTAACTCCATTTAAACTATTTTTATACATGTGTGTGTGTGTGTGTGTGTGCATTCTCTCTCTCTCTCTCTCTCTCTCTCTCTCTCTCTCTC
>NW_026067944.1:23566594-23598557 GCF_014885135.2 Alexandromys fortis | reverse complement strand
TATATATATATATATATATATATATATCATCCTGCCCATCTCTTCTGCAGTAAGCCCTGAATCTTAAGAGGAAGAAGGGATATACACGGGCAGGATGATGTATATGTATATGTATATGTATATGTATATGTATATGTATATGTATATGTATATGTATATATATCAGAAATGTCTACAATAGTCTACAATAGTCGGTCTTCATACCCCACCCCCAATATTCCATTTAACCTTTATTTACCGTTGCATTATTTTCTTTTACTCACTTACATCACTGTAGTCTTATCTCCCCTCCCTTGGAAGTCGTCCCCCCACATCCTCTTATGGTTTACTGACCTCTATGGGTATTCCAAATGGAACACCCATCTGAAGTCAAAGGTAGCACCTTATTGCTGATGACACCGCATCCCTGGGTTGTAGAACATAGAGGAATCCAGCTTGGTACTTCCCTGGAGGCTTCATCCCATCTGGCTACCTTTTATAGTGCTGGAAAGTGCCATGCACACTACTACGGAGCAGAGGATGTCAGTCTCACCCAGCTGTGAGCCTGTGAGCTGCAGTAATGATTAGCCTGAGAAGACACGCCCACTGGTGCAATAGTGGCGTACACGTCACAGGAGTAGCCAGCTGCATTCTGACTGCAGTTAAGGCCTATTCCACAGTTCCATAGCTGGCGCTGTTAGCAGGGCCAAATACAGCTCTTGGACCCTAGGGGAGATTCCGCTTGCTAAATGGGCATAGACTCCAACAGACTTCCAGTGATTTATCGCCATTCCCACAGTATAATATAATTAGCACATCTTCATCAGAAAATCTTTTTGCAGTAGGTGGTGACTAACACAGAGACCCCCTCCCCCCCAATCACTTTCACAAGAAGTTAAAGCGCAGAGAATAAGAGAGTAGGATGTTTGCGTCACCCTTCTTCCTCTTAAGATTCAGGGCTTACTGCAGAAGAGATGGCCAGGATGATGTAAGAGCCAGAGGCTGTAGATGACTAAGAGGAAACAGCTTTCTCTGGACACAGCAGGGCGGTGGCCCCTACGAACTCACAGCGGTGTGACAGCATGCACAAGGTCTCCACAAGGGCAAGTCAGACAAAATCACAGCGTGGAGGGGGAGGTGGGCAGGAAGTCCCACCCCTAACTAAGGAGTTATTGGCAGTTAGAAGCTGCTGGGTGACTGAGAGTCTTCTTTGAATATGTGACCCTTGGTAGGTCAACTAGCCTCCCATAGAAGGCCACACATGTAGCCAAGAGTACATGGACAGCACAGATGTAGCTGATGTGTTAATAAAAATAATAAAGGATACACAGCTGGGCAGGTAGGGAAGGATGGATGGATCTGGGAGGAGCTAGGGAAGGGACAGAAATATGATCAAAACACATTGTGCAAATTTCTGAAAGTACCACTTAAAAAAGAAAAACAGCCAAAGGGCTTTAGAGGTCATCCAGGCAGCCGCGTGTGCCAACAGACTGAGTGATACATGGTCTCACCTAGTTTGGCATCTGCCTGTGAGTTTACATGACGTCTCTTCAATGCTGACAAATGAGCAGCTTGGCTCCCGCCAACACTTGCGTGGGCTGCTTCATCCACCGGCGTTAGCTGGTTAATTCGACGAACACTCAGTTCTCCCTGATTCAGTGAACCGCAGCACCGACACTGCCACCTAGTCCGTCCCCGAGCTTCATTTCTCTTTCAGCCCCTCTAGGATTTCTGAGTCACTACGTCCCTCTCTTCTGAACTCTGTGGCTGGCCTGAACCGGTTAGTTCAGTCACCTCTCCCCCTGCCCAGTCCCCCCTCCCCCACCGGTCTCCTCCAATCAGGGAAAAGAGAGAGCAGAAACCAAGTCTTACGTCTCAGGGTGAGGGGTGTGTCTCTATCGTCTCTTAACCTGAAAGCCTTCTCTCTTTGTATCTGGACTCAGAAGTCCCCGGCTCCCTTCCTCCTCGCCTCAAACAGTACACAGAGAGTACAGGTCAGGGCTAGAGAGCAGGTCAGATATAAGGAAGAACTATGAAGACTTACCTCTAAAGAAAGTTATGTTGGGTGAAGGCCGCATCCTTCGGCAAAGGGGACCCCTTTGTTGCGGAAACAACGATCCAAAAGCGGGCAGAATGCGCACCTTTCCCTTAGACTCACCTGACTAAAACTTGTCTCCTGACCTTAGGAAGGAGCACCCTCATCAGGAAGACGAACACTGAGATAAACGAGGAAAGCTACAAGCCTGAGAAAGCCAGAACAGGAAGAGGTGCCTTTCATTGCTAAGGGTCAACAGCTAATAAGCAGTCCTGAACCTAATCCTAGAGAAATCCTAGAATCATGGCTAGATTCCCCACGAAGGGGGAAAACACAAAAACCCTGTTTCAGTGGTTTTCGGCACAGGCTTCACATTGGAATTATTTGGGAGCTTGAAAGAAAAAAAAATCTCCCTAGGCCCTATTCTTTGAAATTCTTCTGTAATTGGTCTGGGGTGTATTGGTGTTGCTGAAGTCTGCCTAGGAAAGTCTTAATAGTCAAGACTGAGAGCTACTTTGAAACGAAATGATAATATGTGGTAGGGGAACTTCCCAGAGAATAAGTTTATTTTTTAGTTCTCTGGAGAGAGAGGTAGCATAAAGGCACCTCGGAATCACTTCAGGGCTCTTCTTGAGATAGACGTTACTTCAGAATTCCACGGTGGTTTCTTGCAGACAGGCAGGCGTGTAGAGGAGCCCCCTGGAGTCTGATCTTCACCAGTGGCTGTCTGGAGAAGAGGGGTACAGTTAGATTCTTTGTGTACTGACAGTTCCAAAGAAAGGGCTGCTCACCCCCAGGTTTAGATCCTCACCGAGAGAAGAGGCCCAGGCACTCAGGGTTCCCTGGTGTCCCGGCAGGTGTCTGTCACTGAGTGTTCCTTTTGTTTCTGCAGCTCTGTGGCTGAAGCTCCAACACCCACCCTCCTTCCCAAAGCTCTTCCCGGCCACTCCAAGTGAAATCAATCTGCCGCGCGCTCCTAGAGCACCGCATGCATCTTTCTATTTCCTGCGCTTGTCAAACTGTGTTACAGTTATTTGTTTCTCTGTCTGTCTTTTTTCCCTGCTAGACTGTGGATTTCTGAAAGCCTGACTCTGCTTTTTCATCTTTATGTAATAAATGTCAAGAGTGCCAGACATGTGATAGGTACTGAACAAATATTTATAGAACTGATCAGAAATCCTAGGTTGGGTTTCTAGGTAACTCAAAATGCAATTCCATTTTCGATGTAATTGAAATATGTGTGGGGGTAATGGATGGTAGGGAAGAATGGTGTGACGTCATCCTTCTCTTCACAGTCTTATAAAATTTACAGACAAAGTAAGAACATAAAATGCCCAATCAGAAATTCACTAGGTATGATGGTTCACGTCTTGTAGTCCCAGTGCTCAAAAGTCTGAGGCAGGAGGATCGTGGTTGAGACAATGTGGGTCTATATGTAGAGATCTTGTCTCAAAAGAAAAGAAAAGGAAGGAAGGAAGGAAGGAAGGAAGGAAGGAAGGAAGGAAGAAAGGAAGGAAGGAAGGAAGGAAGACTTGGAGGACAATGGACCTAGTGTGGAAGAATGGCTAGAAGCGAGTCTAAGAAGACTGGGAAACCAAAGCTAAAGTTTCACTATAGGAAACTTTTGAACTCTATGGTGTCGTGTGTCCCAGAAGGGTTGCCTAAGACCCCCAGAAAGCATAGATATCTACATTAAGAGTCGTAACAGTAGTAAAGCTATCGTCATGAAGTAGCAATGAAGATCATGTTATGGTTGGGGGTCGTCAGCACGTGAGGAACTGTGTTGCAGCTGTAGCATTAGGAAGATTGAGACCCACTGCTCTAGAAGACACAGAAGAAATCTGACAAGGAAGGAGGAACGGCACTAGAAATGAACCCTCCTGTCTGTTGTTTAACCCGCCCTGTCTTTGTGGCGCTTCTGAAGGATACAGTCCACT
This sequence comes from Alexandromys fortis, assembly GCF_014885135.2. Lineage (NCBI taxonomy): Eukaryota > Metazoa > Chordata > Mammalia > Rodentia > Cricetidae > Alexandromys > Alexandromys fortis. The sequence goes on along the minus strand of NW_026067944.1, from coordinate 23,594,606 downwards.
GCTAAGTTGCTTGCTGCTCTCATGTTTTCCTTTTCATGACCTAAACCTCTGGGTCTTGGCACATTTTTAGGGGCCAAAGAACAGATATTTTAATGTGTGATAGTTGATCAAACTCTAAAATAAAAATAGAGGACTGGATAGATGGCTCGGTGATTAAGGGTATTGTCTGCTCCTGCAGAGGACCTAGGTGTGATTCCTAGTAACCACATACAGCTCGCAGCCATCCATAACTCCAGTTCCAGGAGAGCTGATGCTCCCTTCTGACCTCTGAGGGCAACAGGCACACGGAACACAGACATAGATTCAGATAAAACACCCATGCACGTAAAACGATAAAAATAATTTTTAAGGGAAGAGTATAGGGTTTTGACAAACAATAAGAGGTTTTCAAAAACCCTTCCTCCAGTAAAGAAACCTAGTGACTGAGCAGGGGCAGTAAAATGGTGTTGAGAGTGGGAACTGAGGCTGAGTCTGATTCAGGGCTTCGGATCAGGCCGATTCTCGAGAGACATTTTGATCCACAATAAGATCCTTATTTCAGCTCCCACAGCCTCTCTTTAAGATTTTTCTCCTTCAACCTGTTTTGCCCTAATACAAAGACACAAATGAATCCCAAGGTTGAAATTAAGCTTTAACATTGAGCCCACGAATCATCTCCGGTAAGCCTTTGGATGCACCTCGCTCTGTACAGCCTTTCAGTTTTCAGAGCAGAGGACCAAGTCTGCACCACAAAGAGGGGGCTGAGCGGAGAAAGGAAAACAAAATCAGAGAAGTAACTGCCTCCGTGATTCATGTGAAGTTTACTTTGAATTTTCTTAAAATAACGTTTTCATTTAAATATGAGTGAGTGCATATGGATGACTCTCTCCATATGCCAAATATACCATAAAAATGGTTAAAGCTTTGCTTAGGAAAAGGAAGAAAGCAGAGGACATGGAGCTGGGGTACCATGCTCCATGATGCGCACAGGAACCAAGCAGTTTAAAATCCACCCCTACAATCGCAAAACGTGCACATGAAGAATGAACGTTGTCTAATCTAAAGAGAGAGACTTTAAACGAATGTCTTTGTTTTCTATTTTATTCAGCTATTTTAAGCATTCTCAACAACCAAGCAAAAAAGCTTCTAAACTCATGGGTTTTTAAGTAAGGAAGATTTTAGTAGCTTTCTGAATCGCAATCAAATTCCTATATGTGAGCACTTCAATCATCCCTAATTCTCTGAAAATTCTTGGCAGTGTGGTTCGGGAGTGTGACTTGTTTCCCTTTTCACTGGTACCCAGTTTTGCCTCGAGCATCACTTGTCATGGACACTGCCATGGATCTAGGCGAACGGTTCAGCTTCTTATAAAAGGGATGCTCCGTGTTTGGGAGCTCTCCGCCTTTGATGGAGCTACATTTCTAGGTAGGGTTCTGTGCTTACTATGAGTGTGAAAATGGGCTGCTGATGTGAGGATGCACACCTATAATCCCACGGCAGAAGGATTGCAAGTCTGACTGTACAGTGGGACCCCGTCGCAAAAATTAAACTCTAAAAATGGGATTGTGATGGGTAAGTTGAGACAGCCTAAGCTGTTAGAGGAGAGACCTACCTGGATTCTTGACCTCACTGGCCACCTCTGGCTGTCCCACAGGGTGGCTTCTGCCAGGCCTTCATTTGGATAAAACTCTAGCATCTTTGACAGAGAAAACAATCTGCAACCGAAGGTTACATGACCAGCAAAGGACTAAAAACAATGAATCCCAGAGACTTGGAGGAAACAAAAGCAGTAAGGTGAGTACCAGGTATACCCTGGAGATAAGATGGCTCAGTGTTTAAGTTTCGTTACTAAAGGCAACTTCCCAAGGCCCAAACTAGGCTCCTCACTATTCTTCCACTGAGTTTCCCGACCTTTCTAACTCCTAATTTTCCCATCTGAAAGACAAAAACAAAAACCATATGGTAATGATGGTACCCCCTCATATTTTTGCTTTGAGAATTAAATATGGTAATATATGTAAAATGATTTGCATTCTATCTTGTGTGTGACAAAGGCTTCATATTGACTCAAGGCTTGCCCATCTAGAGAAGATGGGCACAGGGCCAGGGTGGGAGCGCTCAGGGGGCCCTGAGGTCGGTGTAACCTGGCTGTATTCACTCTGCTGTGCTTCTGCCTGTGTCTGGCGTAGATGAAACCTGTGCTCCTCTGGCTGTGCAGCTGCTCTGACACATGATAAAATAAGAAATCTGGGGAGCTAGGAAAGCAAAGAACAGCTGTGCCTTTCTCCTCTGTTCAGCTTATTTTTGCTCCTTGTGAAGGCCACCAGTGACTGAGACTGAAAGCAACATCTTCTCCCATTCCCTTCTTCCAGGGAACCAGGAGATCTATGTGGCAGCTCCTGTGACAGGATCTCTGGCAGCCTGGCTCCTGTGTGCTGACGCCTCGCCTCTCCGTTCCTGCCCAGCCCTGTCTTGGTTTTGGCTTCCCTCCCCTGACTTCTCTGCATAGCAGCAGAGGGTGCGCTCACCGATGACTGGCAGACCTGCAGCAGCCTCGGTGAAGGAAGCCAGGCTGTGCTTCAGTGCACATTTGGAGGGCAGTGCTTCTGGATGCCGGTGACTGCGTTAGGTTTTGCATTTTGTTATCAGTGGATTCTTTGTGATCGTTTTTTTCTGGTTAATAATAAGGTTATTATTATTGGTTGTCTTCTTAACCCTTTTTTACCACTATCTTTTTTTTAAAATTCCCCTCTCATCTTTCTCATTTTTTCTTATCAGTAACTACATATTTTTAATATATTGGGCTATAAAATCCTTTCTTAAATTCAATGTATATATGAAAGTTAATCATGAATCCTTTTGGGGGTTCCACTTAATCACTGACAAGGCTTCTCAAATTTAGCCTATAAATTTAAAGCCCGTGGATGGGAAAAAGCAAACATCTTCAGCAAACCTACATATCATATACAGATGGTGGAGTCATCAGGCTTCCAACCTCTCAGTGTGAGTGCACACACAGGGACAGAACTGGTCCCCTTTGTGATGTCTGTAACTCCAGGTTAAGAGCATATAGAGCACTGGGGGAACTGTGGCTGATTGAATCTTCTACTGTAAGCTTCTGTTTAGTAAAGAATTTCACCACTAAATAAAATTTGAAAAACCATGACACTGTATGAACCAGAAGCTCTGAGAACCCAGAGAACAAACGTCTCACTCTGTGAATGCAGAATACTCAAGAAAAGCGGTGGCGATGTCTTATTAATCACAAGAGATGGAGATGTGGCTCAGTGGTTAAGAACCTATAAACACATCATGTTTTTATGAGATAGTTATGTGCAAAGCACACAGACCTATTGTTGACTGTCACCGAGGTATTCATAACATTAGGATTAGACCAGGAGTCAGCAAGGGTGCCCCAAGAGATTCTGTGGTCTGATGAATCAGTTTATAGAGAGACATGGTGGTTGGCTCTGAACCTGTTCATCCTGACTGAGCATAAGAAACTGTTCCATGCGCCTTGTGTTTTGGGGTTTGTGCTACACATTCTTTGTTGGCCAGTTTAGTTTCTTCGTTTGTCTTGCTTCACCTTGCTCTCTGTTCTTAGGAGGCTGTCTTCCCAAAACCAAAACCATCAGCAGTACTTGGGATCATGGTTAGAAAAGCAGTTTCTTGGTCCTTACCGTAGACTTAATACACCAGAAAGTCCAAGGTAATCTCTGTTTTAGTAAGTCCTCCAGAGATTATGATACATACAAACTTTGAGAACAGATCACTAGACCACTGCTGATTCTCACCTAGGCTCCATGGGAAAGCATTCATTAGTGGTGTCTACCACAAATGTAAGAGAGAGAGGTGACAGAAACGCATCATGTATTTGGGATCTCTCTTCTAGACACAGTAGATAAATACATTTCAAACAAATGCACAGTTACTCAAAATTTTGGAAGAACAGAAAGAACAGCTTTCTGTTCAGAGAAAACACCAAGAGTTAAATGGAATGGTGTCTAGGAGTTGACAGAGAACCCAGTGTCCCTCCATAAACAGGACAGGAGGTAATCATTTGGAAAATATGGGTTTTCATCTACATTTGGAGAAATGAGTAGACAGCAAGTGCAATGCCTATTGTGGCATACAAACAATAGCTCCCAAATACCCAGAACTTTTTCTCTTGTCCCATTATGGTTTTCAGTGGAGTTTATGGATCTTTTTGTACAGAATCTGTGTGAGAGGTGAAGAAGTGAAACGCAAAGGGGAGAGAGAGAGAGAGAGAGAGAGAGAGAGAGAGAGAGAGAGAGAGAGATTCTCCTACAGGAAAAAAGAGGGCAGGAGGATAAAATAATAGGTCAAATGCTGAACGAAATGGAGGTCATCGAGAGGTTAGACTGGTTTAAGGAGATCTATCTTAAGTTTCGAGGGTCATTTGGACTAGAACTTAGGAAGGTAAAAGGCCTACAGAATGAGGAAAGAAGGAAAGTTTAAGGACCTTTGCTATGTGTTGGGATAAAATCCACACTTGCTATTGTTGAGAGACTTCTGCAAAGATTATATTAATTTTTAGAGATTGCTTTTAAAATCACCACTGTTATTATTCAGTTGTTAGACAGAGGTTTCTTCTGTGGTGCCATGATAAAATTGAGCTCCATTTTTTTCTTGTATATTTATTTTATTTGTTCTCAGGGGTCTTCATTTAAGCTGACAAGGACAACAATGCTAATAGCTTGTATTTGTCTGAAAAATGTTATAGAACTTTTTAACACATCGTATTTTTCTTTTAAAAATATTATAGTGAGGCGGATAGGGCTGATGTTGTTGCCCTCATTTTCCAGACAAGGATTGAATATTTATGAAGTTTTATTCTACAACTAGTAAATGGTAAATTTGAAATTCAATCTTGAATCTCCTAACTCCAAATTCAGCATTCTCTTTAATAACTCAGTTGAAGACAGTGGCTACTGTAAAGGACCAAGTATCCTATTGTTAAAGTAATTCGTTTTAAACTCTAAACTTTATTATGTCCCATAAATTACGACTGTGTAAAAGTAAAGAATTAGGGTTTCATCTGGAAGGTGATGTTATTAAAGAAACCAATTTCATCAGGTATCAGTCAATTTTCTGTTGCCACTAACTATCACAGACTGAGTAACTTTATAAAGTAATTAATTTTACTTTGGCTCACGGTACTGGGGGTCGAAGGTTGAGGGGCCATATCTGCTGATGGTCTTATTAACTGAGTCATGGGGTAGACTGGGAGTGTGTGAGCATGCACATCCTCTGTGTGTGAGCATGCACGTCCTCCGTGTGTGAGCATGCACGTCCTCTGTGTGTGAGCATGCACGTCCTCCATGTGTGAGCATGCATGTCCTCTGTGTGTGAGCATGCACGTCCTCTGTGTGTGAGCATGCACGTCCTCCGTGTGTGAGTGTGCACGTCCTCTGTGTGTGAGCATGCATGTCCTCTGTGTTGAGCGTGCATGTCCTCTGGTCTCTCTCCTTCTTTTTATAAAGACATCAGGATTCAGTTATTGGGTACCACACCAACCACCAAATTTTAGTCATTTCCCAAAGACTCAACAAGTTCAGTTTTTACACTCTAAACAGTATACCTCAAACTATGTCCAAACCATAGCATCTGGGTAGAAAACCTGGTTTTCATACTAGATTTTTGGTCAATGTAAGATTGAGAACAAAACCTACAGATATACCATCATCCAGCTTCAGAGGGTTTAAGAATCTCTTGGTGAGGATTCAGAGAGCTCCGGGAGGCAATGCACTTATCTTCAGATGGCAGATGCAGGTAGAATGGGGCAGAGGGCAGACTTACCACAAGACTCACAAACCCAGCCTTTGTGAGCTATTGTTTTCATTTTCTTGCACTCTGTCTGGTTCGCTTTTATTCTTTCCGTTGAACAAGCTGTTCAAAAGTGATATCCTCTTTAAGCTATACAAAAATGAACTAAGGGAAGGGAGGTTCCTCCTCCTTGGGTTGGAGTTTTCCCTGTAGCTCACACAGATTCTGAATGGTTTGTTAATAGAAAGGTGAATTGAGAGAACACTGCAGTGGTGTGGACGGTTGGCTCATCTCGCCCAGAGTTCCTCCTTCACTGGATGAAATGTGAGGAGACTGCAATAATTTATTCCTGTTTTTAATTTCCTCTCAGGGAGAAAGATAATAGCCACGGAAAGAAGATTGCTACATGATTTGTAGTGCAAATGAGACAAAGGCGAAAAGTTCAGAAAGCATTGTTTTCTGGGAGTTTAAGATGAACAGCTACTCTTCCAGAGGACCTGGGTTTTGATTCCCATATAGCAAGCAGCCTACACTATCTTTAACTCCAATCCTGGGGGATCTGACATCCTCTTCTGGCCTCTATGGGCACTGCACACATGTGGTACACAGTCATGTGTACACACAAACAATTTAATTAACATACAATTTTAAAACAAAAGCATTATTTTCTAAACAAAGAATTTGAATGAAAATGTTGATGCAAGTGTGGAGCCATGTATCCCTAATCTCAGCACACTGGAGGCAAGACAGGAGGATCGGGAGTTCAAAGCCATTGTGAGTTTGAAACCACCTTGGAATACATGAACCCTGTCAAAGAAAAAAAAAAAGCCAAAAAACACCCCCCCAAAACAAACAAATAAACAAAAAACAAAACTCAAAGAACCTTAAAAGATTTTAAAAATTGCTTACAAATAAATTTTTTCTGTATTGCTATCTGGTCTTTGCACTTTCTAAATTCAACAGGTGTGGGGGGGCGTCTGTGCAATGTCAATTGATAGGCAACACAGCATTCTCAAATATGAAAGAAAAATAAATTCTATAATATGCCTCCATTTGTTTCCAAGCTCATCGAAGAAAGAACGAGGCCTTTATTTATTTACAGATGTCTAATTTTAAAAGTTGGGAAGTTTTCTAATTCTGCTGATTGGGCCTTGACGTCTAGAGGTACATGGCAGTTATAACATCTACCCTTTAAGGGACTAGACTCAAGAAGCACATTGTCCTATTTTTTCAAACATAATAGGAAAAGGTGGGGGAAGGAAGAGAGGGGCTTCTTCCTGATCCATAAAAACACTGAAACATCATTATTGGTACATGAGAGTTCGAAATATACAAATGAGAACAGCAGACTACTTCACCCACTTTATTATATTTCCGTAGCTTCCCACATTTGCCATTGAGGTCTTGCTCTTCTGGTATTACTGTTTAATTACCTGTTCAACCTTGACAGTGAAATAAGTTTATAGAACTAAAAAATTGTTCATGTTTAATCCCATGGAGACCCACAATCCCATTGTTCTGTTATGGGTTGACATTTATATGCAAGGTAGCCAATTATCTCTTTTTTTGTTTTGTTTTCCTTACAGGAGAGTAGTAAACCACTTTCTTATCTGTGTTCTTCTAAGAACGCAAATGCTAGTGGAAGAAAAGGGGTTTGCATGCACTGTCTAACAAGATGCTCTGATGTTGGTGCTACAAGGATGATCAAGACTTTCTTCTGTAGGCTTTTTTGTTGCTGTTTTGCTTTTTTTGGTGTTTGTTTGTTTGTTCTGATAGAGTCTCAACATGCAGCCCTGACTGGCCCGGAACTCACTGGCCTTGAACTCAGAGATCTACTTGCCTGTCATCATACCCAGCTTGTTTTGTTTTCTGAGGCAAGGTTTCATGTAGCTCCGGCTGTCCTAAAACTCACTATTTAACTAAAAGTGGCCTTGAATTCCTGATCTTCCTACTCCTACTCTGAAAATGCTGGGCTTTGCTTTAGCATGCATTATTATGCCTAGCAACCAACACTTTTGTATGTAAGAAACATGTTGTAGCTTCTTTTTCAGAGAAGTCCGTTATGGTTATAGAAAAGAAGGTACCACACAAAAGGAAGGTGGGCTTCCTTTTCCAGTCTTCTTGTAACAGATGTTCTTTCTCCTGTGGCTGCTTCAGCCAAGTGAACAAAGAGGCAGCCAATTAACTTCCTTGAGTAACCAAATATTTAAAACAATTGAATACACAGAAACCTTTTAGTGGCCTTCATTTGTAGGCAAGGCAACCACAAAGAATCAATAAACAAATTGACCAAGCACTTGAAAGTAGGTGTTTGTCACAAGGCTATGTCACTAAATGATAATCATCTGACCTAGCCCTGAGTTCATCAAACAGAGGGTGGCTCTTTCCTCCCATGTCCAGGCTTTGTGTGCTCCCAGGATCTTAGAATAGTCCAACCCAATTAGCTGACTTAGAACCAAGTCACATTTGTCCTTGGTTGCTCTTTAACACTGGTGTCCTGTCGGTTTACTTCCTGCTCCCTGCACAAACCATTGGCTGAGCTCCCTGCTGCCGGCCTCTCCAGATCTCATGTTCTTGGAAGTTTAAGCATGCATTTCTCAGACATGCTATAACAAGGTAACAGAAATTGTGTGGCCTGAACAACAGAAATCAATGATCTCAAAATTCTGGAAATTTTGAAAGCTCAAAAATCTGGTGTCACCAGGACTGGTTCCTCTGAAGGCTGTGAGAATCTGTTCCCCAATTCTCTTTTACCTTCTGGGTTGCTTCCAATCTTTGGTGGTTCTTTGACCTCTGTAGAGGCATTGTTCTGATTGTCTTCAGGGTCACAGGCATTCCGTCCTTGTCCCCATGCCACCGATACTGCATTCTTTTTTTTATAAAGACATCAGTATTAGTGGATTAAGGGCTCATATGTCTTCATTATGATCTCAGTAATCTAAAGAGACATGACTTCAGATATTAGATTACATCGAAGATACTGGAGATTCTTATTTGAACATATCGTACGTGTGTGTGTGTATGTGTGTGATATTTAACCCATAACTGTTTATTAACTCTTCTCTGACACATTCCTTTGGGAAGACTGGGTAAATTTTGTTTTGCTTTGCTTTGTTTTAACCTGATATTTGAGTGGGCCTCATGTAACTACAGAGTCTCTAGAAGTGATAGAAGGAGGTAAAAGAAGATTAAATTAATGCAGGATCTAAGGGAAGCTAAGCAGCAGGCTTAGAAGGTATAAAGGAGGGGGAAGCTGGCTAATAAACGCAGGTGGTCTCTGTAGCTGGGAGAGGCAAGACAATGGACTTTCTTCTGGAGACTCCAGAAAGCAATGCAATGCTAACAACATCTTGATTTGGGCCCAGAGTGACCTATGCTGGGCTTTTGAACTGTGGACTTTTAGTACATAAACTCTAATTGTTTAAGATTCTAATTTTGTGGTCATTTGTTATGAAAGCAATAGAAAACTACTATGTGCTAAACGTTAAAATCTTTTGCATACACTCTGATGTGTAGATCTTAGGTTTGGTCTGCCTTGAAAGGTCTTCCTCTTCTTTGGATTCCAGACCTAGTCCAGTCTGTCATTCTGCCTCCACTTCAAACCTCACAATTAACATGCATTATGCAAAGAAAAATGTGGAGTCACGTGGGTGTTGAAGCAGATCGGACTACAGAGTCTGCTTCTGGTATTTCCTGACTGTGTGTCCTTAGATAAATCACTCAGCCTTTCTGATCTTTAGTGATCATCCCCTTATTTACAAAAATGGGGCTCACAAGACATAGTTTTCAGCTCAGCAGTTAAGAACATCTGCCGCTCTTCCAGAGGACCTGAGTTTGGTTCTGAGCATCCATGGCAGGTGGCACACAACCTCCCGCAACTTCAGTTCCAGGGCATCTGTTGCCCTCCTCTGGTCTCTGTGGGCACCCACGTCTGGCATATTCTTACACACTGAGAGAGACATATAAATAACAAAATAAAATAAATCTTTAAAAAGGATTTAGTTCTTGTTGTGAAGATCCGTGGTAAGAACAGTTAATGCAGTTGACATGTTATATTGCGTGTGCTACGTATCAGTAAGTTTGAGAATCTTAGAGCCAACATTTCAATTTTCCACTATATGCCACTTTAAAGAAGGGCTTACTTGGGATTCGGAATATAAGCCAGTAATGAGATTTTAAAAAGAAGAATTGGTGAAAATTTATAACTTACAGTACTTACTGTTGACTGGATAAATCTCTAGAAAAAAGAAAACCACAAAAAAACACACTCAGTGCACACACACACATACACACACACACACACACACACACACCAAATAAAAATGTCAGTGATATTTGGGGATGAGAAAGGACATCAGAGAGGACATTCAGCATGCTGAGTTAATTGTGAGCTACTGGCTATTCTGCAGGAGATAATGGAAAGACATTTGCTGGATTGAACAATAATGTGTAATAAGTAACTTGAAAGCAGTTTGGGAGATCATATCCATGTATTCTTTTCTCCTCAAAAGGCTTCATATTCATTGCATAATAAAGTTGAAAGCCTCAAAAGAGATTTTTCAGAAAAATCTAAATCAGCTGAGTCAGCACAAGGCCACCTCACCACATTGAAAGCAGCAGCAGGCCCTGTTATCTGATAGGAGGAGCTGTGGTGCTTGCTGTATGCCTTCCCTGCTTGGAGCCAGGAGCCTCAACTGGCTGGGATCACTGTCCACCACTTGCAGAGTTGCCAAGATGCTGTAGGCAGTGGCGATTGCCAACAGTGGAAGCATTATGGCCAGCAGCCCAGCAGTTACTCTGCAGTCAGCCCCGGCAGTTGGACTCCTACAGCACCCCAAATCCTCCTGGTAGACTGCTTGTGGCTGTTGGGGAGATGACCCCTTTGACTGATCCCAAAGCTGAAGAGTTATTGTATCTGGATTGAATAATGCAGTTGTCAGCTAAATGATGATGAAAACTGTTCAAAATCTATTTTGAGACTCAACATGGATTTTTAATTGTAAGAACCGAGGAAGAAAAGCCAAAGAGTTTTAGTAAGAAACGGGAGTGATTTGCTAATTCCTATTGCTGAAAGCCTCCCGAATGCCAAGGAAAATGAGACTATATGAGATTAGTCCTATGGTCACATTTTATAGTACTGAAAAACAAGCACCATGATAGCTGCAGATACAGATGGGCTTCAACAGATGATCCAGTTGAAGGGGTCAAATATGACGGCCAGGGGTGAAGTCAGAGTCTCAGTACCAGACAGGACCCTGCAGAAGACAGAAGAGCATTCAGCATAGGATTGGAGTGAAGTACCCAGAAGAAATATATCCGTCCATCCTGAGGAGGAGGCAGATGCGGAGTTAAGAGATTGAAAACCCGTGTGCGGCACCAGAATATTTACAGAGCAATGCCGTCAATAGGATTTATGGGAGGGCAGGAGGGTGCTAGATACGCTAAGGAAAGAGGGATGAAGACACAGAGGCAAACACTAAGATCTCACTCAGGACCACAGAGCAGGGAAGGGGCAGGGAGCCATACCATGCAGTTTCTGTCCCCAGGAGGTCATTCATTTCTAATGATCAGCTTGTGGGCATGACCTGATTTCCAGCGTCAGCCGGGATCTTCTGATGGTTGGTTATCCTCAGTTTCTAAAGTGGTCAGGGTTGGCCAGGTGGACAGCAGTGTGAGTCTTGGCAAACAGCATCTCTGTGATTTAATATTGCAAAAACAGAATGTCTTCAGGTGGTAGGCCCCAGAACCCAATCTGAGATGCTGCCAAGCAAATAAGTCCAGAAATACAATGGCAATACCTTTGGTCAGCAAGACGGTTGGTGCATCTTGCTTCTTGTCTGACAAGGATGTTTCTGCTTCTTCAGCCAGAGAGAAAATTAAACAATCCCTCCAAACCAAAATGTAACCTGATTTTTGGATGAGGTAGAAAAAGTTGTTTTAATTTGGGCAATTCTGTAATTTTTAGAAGTCTATGGAATGAGAGAAATACAATATCAGGTGCCCAGAGTCACTTGGGAATTTCCTAATTCATCTTGGTTATTGACTTATGTAATGATGTCTGCCAAATGGCCTTGGATGAGAAGCCCAAGTTCCAGCATGCACTTATAATTCCAAATAGCATATATTGTTGCGATAACTTTTCCTGTAGGTTAGAAACGCTCGGAGTTCCATGGATTAGAAGCCTCAGCTCTAGCTTGCCTAGGTGAACAAGCAAGTCTACAAGCAATCTGCGTTTCTGAAATACAGATGACAATCTGAAGCCCAACCCACATCTAACCAGAAATCATATTATTTCAGCTCTGCCTCCTAAATTCCCTAGCTACCTTTATAGCTGAAATAGTTTTTTAAACAATTTGTGATCTTATTTTCCATTGTATCTTTTGATTTCTTTTCCACACTGTTTGGATTATTATTCTTCTAAATACCTAGCCTGGTCATTTCACTTGATTAAACCCGTAATGATTGGGATGTGTCTCAGAGGTATAGCACCTGTCTGGCATTTATAACCTCCAACAGCATCTTTTTTTCTTGCTGTAGAGTCAACCTTCCTTGTCATTTGCTTCACCAGCTTGAATTTTCTGTTCCCTGCCCACTAAGCAACCTTCAGCTCCTTGTCGCCATGCTCTTGCCTCTGCTCTTCTTGATGTTTCCTCTGTTTCTTCTTCTTTGTCGTCTTCAGCCATGGCTTTCTTCACCACCTCTTTCCCTCTCTCTCCTCCTTCCAGTTTTATGATTAAGTTCAAGTCACCTTTCGGGTTCGAGCATCGATCTCTTCCACCCCTTTCTTCCTTGGCAGGCAGGCTGGGCCACATTTCCTAGCCTCCACTGCAGTTAGCTATGACCCTGGGACAAATTTCACACGGGAGTGAAAGTAGTGCGCTTGCTTTCACCCGTTTAACACTGACCAACCAGCAAACAAAAACCTGCCACAGATCCAGCTTTGTTTTATTTCTTCATTTGACCGTTGCGCGGAAAGAGTTCAGACGGCTTCAAGGAAGGCAAAACCCTAAGATGGAGGTGCTAGGAGTTTTCTTTTGACTGAAACCTGATCAGGAAACGAGTCGTTGGTGGGTGGAGCTGCAGAAATAGGGTGTTCTTGTTTCTACAGCTGCCGTTCATCTCCTCCAGAGGCACTAGGTCTCAGCTTAGTTCTCAGTTCCTCTGGGAAAACTCGCCTGGAAAGTATCCGTCCTTTCAATTTTCCTGTAATCCCCGAGAGGTCAGTGACCCTTATCTTATTCACCGTCTTCTCTTTAGTTCTTGTTAGTGTCTGTCCCCAGTGTGCAGCCATGTGAAAGGGGCTTGTTTCATGTTTATCTTGGAACCTGGGCACGCTCATAGGATTTCATTTGGACAGACACATTTAACTTCTTAACTGGGCACAGTGGAAATTATGAAAAACTAACAATCCCTTACATCCAAGCAACCAAAACAACTTAAAACCAAAATCAACATTTTTGAGCAAGAAAAGTTTTATAAAAGTGAGGTTTGTCTCTCACTTTGGCATGCTAGCTTGCCTGCAGTTGGTTTTATTAAGAACAGAAACAATGATAAAGGTATCTGTCATCTGGCATGTCAATGAGCTTGGAAAAGTTGAAATATCTCTGATTATTCTTAAAGTTGTAGAACTCCCAGCATTTCAAAGTGTTCATTAGCAGTTGAAGCACTTTATTATAAAACCATAATTAATAGTCATCGACTTATGAGAAAAATGTTGTCAAAAGGACTTTTCATTTTCATCATTAATATAAGGCAATGTATAGTTCTTAAACTGAATCTCTAGATTCCGTGTTAATTGGGGTTCAATGAACTTAAGAGTGGCTATTAAAAATTAACTTATGGAAAGCCGAACGGGGCTGAAAAAGAATACATGGAAGGAACACAAACTAGGGTGTTGTCTTCCTGAGGACAGAGCCTTCCGCTGTTTCACGGGTCTCTCTCAACTACAGCTTGCCCCTTTCAGGCTCACTAGCACCAACCACGCCACAGGTAGGAAAGGATGGGGCAGACGGGCGTTTATAATCTGCTATGCTTCTGTCATTTCTTTTACTTAAGAACTTGTCAGATTTCTGCCTCTGCAGGAAGGCAGAGAGCCTGGTCTCAGGTGCCTGTTTCAGGAACACGTGGTTAGACTCCTGCTCTCAGTCCTCCTTGTTTCTTCCTTTCTGCTTTGCTTGTGTCCAGTGCCAGATGATGCAGCAGAGTTGGTAAGCCAGCGGAGCCATGACAGCTCTCTTCCCTCCCCTCCCCTCCTCTTCCCTTCCTCCCCTTCCTCTCAGCTACTTTCCCTTTCTTCCCTTCTCTTTTTGCAGCTTGTGGTAGACATGAGGCCTGATCCTATCTAATGAAGCCCAAGATGAAATTTGCTGAATTTGATAGTATTTCTTGGGAATTTTTATTTTCTTGATTTAAAAAACAAAAAAGGAAGGGCTGACCTATGTTGTTGCCATGATTTTCCACCCTTACCCTTTTAATTTTGGGTACTAAGCTTTGGCAGTCATTTTTCTACCATGAGGTGATAAACGCAAAGATAAAACTCAATGCTTAAACCTGGTACCTTTTGGACGATAGAGCAGAAGAATTGAAATAGCAAGGGTCTTTGGCATTATTGAATACTTGAACTCATATCAACCCAGATAAAAGCATTTATAACTTACTTAAAATGCGAGTAAAATAAATCCCTATTTGTTTGTTCCTTTCTTAGTTAAATTCTCAGAAACAACAACAATACCCATAAAACAAAACAACAATAGCAGCAGCAACAACAACAAGAAACCATGGCTAATGCAAACAAAGAAAGACCAGGAAACTTGTTGAAACATAACTAAAATTCACTCCAACGAGAACCCATGCCTTCTCATTGGTTGAAAAAAAAAACAGTCTAAAACCCAAGACTTCTGTGCATTTGAGTACTAGAATTAATGGCAAAACTGCCCAGATGGGAAAGATGGGTAATGACCTCCTGGCTGAGAAAGGTTGCTGCAGTCCCTTTCTTAAAAAGTTGCTGGTTCTTCAAAATGTGATTTAGGTAAAATTGGTCACAAGAACCTGGATTTATCAGATGGGACAGATGCACAGACAGTATTCGCATGTGGGATTTTTTAAAATTACCTGTGATTAATAACAGGATTGGTCATTAAGTCCCGCCCATGGTCGTGCCTTTAGTTCAAGCCACAGAGTTAAGGAAGTAAGGCACCAGTAGATACTCTTCCAAAAAGATAGCTCTGTCAATACATTTACAGAAATTAAAGGTTTTGATAGATTATTAGTTCATTGAGGGTTAGAATTGTCCTTTCCTCATTGGCATCTCTGGTCAAATGTCTCTGCATCAGCAGTCTCTGGCGGGGGGCGGGGGGACAGCAGGCCTTATAAGGGTTGTCTTAGGGAGGAAGTACCTGCCATGCATGGTCATGTGGGTTGGTTTGGGCAGGGCGACTATGATTTAGTAGGCAGGACGACAGTTTCTCCTACAAGACACCATGACCAAGGCAACTTATAAAAGAGAAAGTTCATTGGGGCTTACAATTTCAGAGACTGAGACCATGACCATCATGACAAGGATCATGGCAGCAGGCAGGCAGGTAGACAAGGCACTGGAGCAGTATCTGAGAGCTTACATCTGATCCATAAGCAGGAAGGAGAGAGATAAAGGGGGAGGGAGGGAGGGAAGGAGAGAGGGGGAGGAAGGAGAACTGAGAGTGGTAGAACCTTTTAAATCTCAAAGTCCACCCTCAGTGACACAACTCCATCAAAGCCACACCTCCTATTCCTACCCAAGCAATCCCATCAACTGGGGACTAAACATTAAAACATATGAGCCTATGTAGGTCATTCTTATTCAAGCCATTACACCCTGTTGAAATAAGTGCGGCGGGGCTGCGTCCCCAGCACCCCAGCTGCCTGCTAGCTTATGCCTGAAATAACAACACACAACTTGTATTCTTTTAAACACTGCTTGCCCATTATATCTAGCCTCTTCTCAGCTAACTCTCGCACCTGGACTAGCCCATTTCTAATAATGCGTGTAAGCACCCCAAGGTGCGCTTACCGGGAAGATTCTAGCCTACGTCCATCCGGAGTGGGAGCTTCATCGCGTGTGTCTCAGAGAGCAGAGCTATCTCACGTCTACCCGGGAGAGCTGAGCATGGCGTCTCTGCTCCAGAGAGCAGAGCTGTTGGGTCTCTCCGGGAGCAGAGCAGAGTCTAAGCTCACTTCCTCTTCCTCCCAGCATCCTATTCTGTTTACTCCTCCCACCTATGTTTTAACCTATCAGGGCCAGCCAAGCAGTTTCTTTATTGCTTAACCAATGAAATCAACAGATTCATATATGACACTCCCACATCAACACCCTGTGACTTTCCCTCTTGCTGCCTATCATATGAATGTTCACACACACACATGCATGCACATATGCACACACACACAATGTAAGTAAATAAATAACTGTAATTTGGAAACAAAAATATAATGAAAAAGAAAACTTGAGCTATCTGAACGATTGAGTTTGCATATGAAGAAAATTAGGATTTGAGCTTAGTACCCTGACCATAAACTCACTGACCTGGGGAAGGCTATTCTGTTCTTCAGTTTATGTGACTGTGGAATTAAAAAAAAATATATAGAGCAAACCAGAACCAAAGAAAAAAGAAAAAAAAATTCTGTCCTTGCAGTCTTTGTGAGGCTGAGATCGGATAACATGTGTGAGGTTTTTGTTGTTGTTGTTGTTTTGTTTTGTTTTCATGCTGTTAACTGTTAATGCTGGTTTGTTAGAGGACAGAGGTGGCAGAAGATAGCAATTCCTGTGCCTGCTATGGCACCTGATGTCACTTGGGGATCACCGAGCCCTCTTCATTACTTCCCCCCACATATCATGGCTGACTCCTGAGCTCTGTCATCCTCTAACACCCATAGCTGGGGTCAGGGGTCGACCAGGAGGCTAGGGTGCAATTGCTGAAGTCACAGCCACGCTATTAGCTGGCGTATTTTTGCTAACCTTCAATGTTCCTGCCCACCCGAGGCATGCTTCTCAGTTCAGAGACTCCTGTCACTTTCTGTTAGAGCCTGAGCAAGGGCTGAAAGCCTTTCCATGGTTTTGCAGAGAAAACACAACTGTCAGAAAATCCAACGTGTGCAGTTTCACAATGGCCTAACACTTATTCTTTTAAAATATATTTAGTGTATGAATATGTAAAATTTTATAAAAATTTGTGATGAACAGTCAATCATTCATTGTTGTTTTTAAAAAGGAGAAGAAACATCAATAATATATAAAAGCCTGGTGGCCTCCTTCTGACTGAAACCCAGGTAAATAACATCTTGAATTTTATTTTTTGTCCTATAATGTATTTCTTTGTATTTTTCTACGGACAAATATTGATTGATAAAAAAGATCAGCTCTTACCAGACACATCACCATTATAGATTTCAGCATTCTTTCATATTCTTTCCTTAAAATTTCTTCCTTTTAAAATGGTAAACTTTTCATTATTATATGTGTTTTTGACACCTTCAGAACTCAGTCTGGGGATATATATATATATTGCATAGACATATAATATATATACATCAATCCTCATCTTTATCCCCGATGGGATGTCTCCTGCTCAACTCCTCCTCCTCTTTATTTGCATTAGCGTGTGGACTTCTTGTTCCCAAGTGAGTCACTGGAGATAGAACAGATGTCAATGCCTCCTGGAAAAAAAAAAAGCCATACTGTCTTAAAAGTTGCAGAAAGCCATGTTTGAATCAACGCTGGAAAAAAATATGAGAGCTCATATTAAAGTCGAGATTTCTGACTTCTTTCAAAAATAGAAAACACTGATAATACAGTGCCCACATTCCTTCATGGCGACACTCCACTTACACCAACCAGCAACTGCTTCCTCAGATGGGTGCTCTCTGTGCTGCCGGATTTCTATGGTCCTCTTTTCTCCCTGAGATTAAGGTCTATGTCAGGTTCCATTTTTTTCTACTGGGACTGCTGTTCAGATAAAAGCATTTTCTTTGTCTGCACCAATAGTAAAACTCTCAAACATCAATCAAAGGAGCAATTCCTGCTCTGAAGTCGCCCACAAACTTAAACAAGCACCTCCCAGTCCCAAGCTGAAGTGTTCTCATCCTCTTACCGAGCAGATTGCTGCCTTCAATCTTCTGCTATAGAAACTATCTCTAGTTACCACCACCGCAAGCACTGGCTACGTGTCACCCACCCAAGCCCCATCCACCAACCACCCGCTTCTTTCCTGTCTAGACTCATCTCAGGGCAAGGAGAATGGAAATGAGAAAGAGAAGGAAAGGAATGGAAGTTAAAAGGCTCCCAACTTAAAGTATACCTTTGAATTTAGGATTCATTCACACCAAGCTGAAAGGATTATTTGCCGAACAAATTCATAGAGTGATATCTTTTGAGTATGCTGTATAAAGCATTTTAGTGAGATTAATATGTCTGCATCTCATTTCAAGCCAGCCTGAAGATGTGAGGATGAAGGATAAACTCCAACCTTGGGAATTCTGTTAAGAGATAAACCCTCAAGGACAGAAGCATTCAGCAGACTAACAAATAATGCTAAAGAGGGAGGTGGTGGTGGGCAGGCCAGTTAAGACACTGTTCGTCTTCCATTATCAGCGTCTACAGAGGAGAGTTACTGTGTGTCAGGCCTGTCAGATAAATACAAGAATTCCAGTCACAAGTATTATGTTGTCTCTGCAGAATAGGTACAAGTCATCTGGCTTTTACATCAATTATTTACAAGAACTCTCTAATTATTATTTTGGGTAGAGTGTCTCCGTTAATAGACACGATGTCTGAACATCTGATTTACAAACAGCTGTGCACTTTGGAGTGTTTTCCCAGTACTACTTACAACTGTCTCCCACAAATCATTCTTTCCATATGTGATGCTCCTGCTTTTGTTATTCTACTGCAGGCCACATGAGAAGTGAAGTATGGAGCTGACAAAAATGCCTGGATAGATCAGCTTTAGCTCCGGTGTCTATTTCCACTATAGAACCCAACACCTTCTTCCCTAGGCTCCTCAGCCTTCTCTGAAAAAAGAAAATGCTGAATAGGGTCAATGCACTTTTTTTTTTTAAATGTAGAAGTAAGAACGCCTTTCCCTTTAGAAATGATATTATCAGCTATAGCTCCATGTATTCGGAACTGCACTACACTCAAACATACTTTTGGTATATTTACCAGTTTGAACCAGAATGGGACTCCATATGTAACTGAAGTACATACTCCACATTTATAATTGTGTACAAATGAAAAATTGAAAACAACCTACTTATAAACATAGGAAATAAATTATTACTCCTATGAGCAATTTAACCACATAGCCTCTTTACCTCTTGATTTGGGACAGGAGAATTAATGCTGAGTTTAAATAAAGAGCCTTAGATTTCAGAACTGAGGCTCATTCACTGGACGCTGTTGAGTAACTACCTTAATACCTGGCACTGTTCTGGATTGTGTGTGTGCGTGGCGGGGGTGTACACAGGTACCTGTGCATATGTACATTCACACACACGGGCGCATATGCTTGTGGAAGCCAGAGGTTGAAACTGGTGTTTTCTTCTGCCACTTCCACCTTATTTTTGAGATAAGGTCTCTTGTTGTTCCTGGAACTTGCCAATTCAGCTAGCATGGTTAGCTAGCAAGACCCTAGGGACCCTTCTGCCTCTGCCTCCCCAGCATTAAGCCACTGCTCTCGACATCTCATTGCTGAGAGTCAAACTCAGATTCCCCTGACTTGAACTTTAAGTATTTCACTGATGGATCTGTCTTCTTAGTCCCTGAATTTATTTGATTTCAAGACACAAAATAAATTAAAACAGATGAGGTCCCTGCCACCATGAAACTCTCAGGCGAATGGGAGGAGACAGATGCTAAACAGCTGACTGCACACATGATCAGTTCCTAATTCTTTCCGGTTCTGTAAAGGCACAGTGCCCCAGCCCCCTACTCTGATGATTACTGGGCTGGTTCGTTTTTGTTAAATTGACACAACATAGAGACACCTGGGAAGAGGGAATCTCAACTGAGGAGGATTGCTTCCATTAAACTGACCTGTCTGTGAGCATATCTGTGGGGAATTTTCTTATTTGCTAATTACGTGGGAGCTTCAGCCTGCTTTGGGCAGTGCCATCCCTAGGCACGTGGGTCTGGGCTGCTGCATAAGAAAAGTTGTGGCATAAGCCAGAGGTGCAAGCCAACAGTAAGTTTTCCTTCATAGTTTCTGCTTTTGTTCCTGCTTTCGTTACTTTTGTGACTTCCCTTAATGATTGGCTGTGATTGATCTATAAACCAAGTAAATTCTTTCCTTCCCGAGTTGCTTGTGGTCATAGCCTTTATCGCAGCAATAGAAAGCAAAGTAGGACAGGTGTCTAACCTCCTCTGTGAATTCGGAAAGACTAAGGTAGGCTAAACATGGCCCTGAAGGGTGCTTAAGTGTTGGCTACAGTTAGAGAATGAGCATCCCAGTTGGAGAGGCTAGTAACTAAAAAGTGCGCAAAGTGAGAAAGAGCTTAGGTTGTTGGAAGAAATGAAAAGAGGCTTAATGAACAGGGCCCAGTAATGTGAGTTAGGGTGGGGATAGTGATAATTCCAGATCAAGAGGGTGGTCCAGACTTGGCTAGGTCTTCAGAGTTTGCTCTGATTATCCGTGGGAAGCCAAGTGCGCTATTCTAACCAGGATGATGGCATACGTAGATTCAGGTTTATTTCTGTCTAGTAACCTCGCGTAGTTGTGGCCATCCCTGCAAAGTAGCAAGTGCACAGTCTCAGTCCAGCATGTTGCCAGGAGTGGCATCCCGCTAATGCATTTCCAAGACCATCCTTGATGTGACTCCTTAAGATATGGATTATCTCACCCCAGATTCCTTCCTCAGAAAATTGACTAAAGCTCTGAACTAAGGAAAGAATAGTTACCCATGTTTTCTTTATTTCACCTTTAATCTTTTAAAATTTAAATTATTTATCAGATTTACTACTAACCTCTAATCTCCTGTCTACAAGTTTGATGGGAGCTCAGAATCTGTGTCAATTCTTAGGTCAGCAGGATTTCATTTAGGGAATTGAAATGGCATTCTAATAACAAGCAAGTATGGAAGCCCATTTTCTTATCTTCATATTTCTTTCTGTGTTTGGACCATTCTGCCAATCAGTAGCTACTCGTGGCTTGAAGAGCGGTAATGCAGCATCCGGGTTGTTGAATTTGTGTGCGCGAGATTGTACTTGGAGGAGCAGACTTACAGAATGCTTTGTTGCCATCGTTTCCAGTGATTCTGTCGCTTCAGTGCCTTTTAAAAGAAATTAAATAAGACCGAAAATACATTGTTGAAATGAATCTCAGACTCCTGCTACTATTTATTTGTTGTGGGCAGAGAGAGCCCTCGCTCTCCAATCATCAGAGAGCTCAGCCTGCAGAAGCAGTGGGTGTGGGGGCGGGGTGGACAGACCGGGATTTTGGCCTTCCCCTGCAAAGGGCTGTCTTCTCAAACGATGCAGGCATGCTTGGTCCATCTGTCTTCAGGGACTCGCAGAGCAGTCAGGAAAACTTTCTCTTCAGTGTTCGAAGCTGCACTGCCAGATATTAATAACTCATTTTATTTATAACTGATTTGCCAAAGTAGGAAAAAAAAAAAAAACAGGTGGTACTTCTGAAGTACTCGGTAGTAGCCAAATTTCAAAGGTCAGACGCTCCAAGCGCAGAATGAGAGAAAGCGTTCTGTGTTCATACTCTTAGTGTATAAATGTTTGAATGCGGTTCCTTTCCCCAACCACTATACCGGTATCTAAGGTCTAGAGCCCTGCCGCCCACCCCCAGCCCAGTTATTCCCATCAAGACGCTTCCCAGGCTGCAGACTTTTAAGGCTCTTCTCATCGCCCTTTATTTTCTTCCCAAGTGGTCTTGCTTTGGCAAATTGTTGTCACGGTCCGGTCACAAACTGATCCATGAATTGTTTTCGCAGTGATCGTTTGATGTTTAGCCTCTTCTGGAGATAATGACTACACAAACAATGGCTATAATAGTGACAGATTTCTGCAGTCCCCAGGCAAGAGGATTGTGGGCCGGCAGATCTTTCTCTTGTCAGTTTCCTGTGCAGTGATTGTGAGAACAGTGACAGACGTCCAAGGACTCAGGAATGGAAGAGACACTAGGAGACAGCCTAACATTCAGATTTCAAAAATTCAGATTTTCAAAAAAATTATATGTGGCGGTACAATGTTCCTTTTTTCTTTGTTTCATAACATATTTTTTTCTTTTGAGAAATTATTTTCCCCATGGAGGCCGGGGTATCACTTGGGGTATTCTGTTGCTCCCAAGTCATGTGGTTGACATGTGACTCAATAGAGCATCAAAATGACTGAATTTACACTTTATTCACCCCACTAGGGGCCAATTTGTAGAGGTTATTCTTTAATCTTGCTGTGGAGGCATTCATAGTTGGTCTGGTTCTTGGTTTTTCTGAACCTGGCTATTCAGCTCTTTTTAGTGATGTACAAAGCTGACTTTACAGGCTGTAGAAACTGAGTAGTAATTTCTGTTTGTCAATATAGAGCTCTAAGGAACAATGTGTCCAGAAAATTACTCCCTTACCTTTAGAAATCAAAGTTGCTAAATAAAAATACAAGAAAAATGGAAATTATTAATATTTCTTTGATTTGAATAATGTGCAGTTTCTATTAAGATTAAAGTAGACAGAATCTATGTCTATTATTTTAATTTTAATCATAATTAAATAAAAGTGAAACATTAAATCAAGATCATCCAATATAAAGATTAACAAATCTCAAAATCACTATGATTTTAAAATAATCTCAGTAAATTGACACGATGATTAATATTGTTAGAAGCTGGATGAAATAAAATTACGGTTACGCATGGGTATGTGATTCTGATTTCCACGGGTTTGGTTTTCCAGTTCTACCACATGCCATGAGTTGACTCAGGTCACCCACGTCTTCTCTTCATTTGAAACATTGCAAAACTATCACTTATTGAGGACACAGTGATGTTATTTGGCCTGATTTTCGTGTGCATGCATCATTTAAGTATGAAGAGATCTTTTTTGTTTTTCATCAACTAAAAAAAAAATAAAGTCTTATGTTTAGTACCAGTGTGAAGATAAATACAGATGTACGATCAGGCATAGGATGGCAGGCCTTGATTATAAAGGGTCATTTAAATTATATCGAATGTTTGTGTTGATTTTTTAAAGGATTAATGAAATGAAAACAGCAGAGTAAGTCTTTACAATTTAATTTGCTTTCATTTTTTTGTGGGTGAATATTTGCCTGCTTATGCGTATGCTCACCACATGCATGCCTGGTACCTGCAGAGAAGCTGTGATCAGACCCCCTGAAGCTGCAGTTACAGATAGTGGGAAGTCAACATGTGGGTGCCGGGAACTGAACCCAGGTCCTCTGGAGGAGTAGCAAGTTCTCTTAACTGCTGAGCTGTGTCTTTAGTGCCCACCAGAGTGACTCATTAGTAAGGAATTCTGAGAAGAACTTGAAGGGCCTTGAAAATATGTCTGTCGACTATCAGGGCCTATATGTTTTAGCATGAAAGTCTTTGTTCTTGGTATAGAATACTAAAATTCAGTAAAATATGGCATGTCCCAGCAACTCTTTACTTTCTAATTCATAGAAAAGATACTAAAATGACTAAATTTGCCATTAGGTCATTATCAACACAGAAGGCGGATTCTAGTGGCATTACTCAGGACTGTCTTCAAAATTTTATTCCGTGACTCCATCTTAGTCACAAATAAAAACAGAATACATATGAAAGCAAATATATCCAGGTAAGCTAGAGCTAAAATTGGGTGTGCTGCATGAAAAGAAAATAAGCAAAAACAATCTCTACTTCATCTCCCTCCCAAGATTTGGTTTCTATGCCATCAGATGTCTCTTCCGCCCACTTCCCCTTCTCTTTGCAGTCGTGTGCTGACCTCCAGAAGGTCACTCCTCCTCATTTCTGTCACTCTCCCCAATAGTACAGCTTTCCTGATTCTTAGATTTCTTGACTTTTTACTTTTTTGAGCCTTCTCTCTTCCCATGCCTATGTCTTCCACCTTCATTTTAGCCACTCCATGGGTCACATTTTACACTAGTAAATGTGGGCGTGTTGGTACTGGGACCCTTGAGCATGAGTTCAGTTTGGAGCTTTCCACTCTCATTATTTTCCCCTCAAAACTTTCTAGTTCCTTTATTCTAGTACTTAAACCCCAACAGTTCTTAGACCCCATCAAGACTGATAAAATATCAGTCTTAATGTCCTCTAGTCACTCATGCTGTCTCCTGAGTTACTCGGCTTGAATTTTATAATCAGTTATAATATGCCCCCCAGCCTCAGCTTCTTTCTATTCTTTTGCTAGATTCTCACTTCAGTCTTGCTTAAATACATCTTATGCCTATTACAAGCCTGTACTTGTTTAGTTCACGTAACTAGAGGATGACATAGAGCTAGTCTGTCTGGCCTCACTGAATATTCGTGATCATCAACCTTAACGCTGCCTAGGTATCATGTTCACACTCTGGTTAAACTGGATTATTTCATTATTCCCTTTCTCTTAGGCCTTCAGCATTCCCTTCTTCATCTCCACTCTTCTCTTGTGATCTTGTTTCCTTCTCTAGGAAAACAGAAACAATATTTAAAGAGCTCCACGAAGCAACACTACTGTCCGTGCCTTCCCAAGTACACCCGTGTCTATATATTCTGCCTTTCTCCCCATCGTTACAGAGAAACTCCACAGTCAGATATGGCCAGGCTTTCTACTTGGTTCTGGGTCTTTGCGCCTCTTCCACTCAAGGTTGTCTTCCAGTTTTTTCTCCCCAACTCTTATGTATCATTGTTTTCCTGTTTGTTCAAAAAAAAAAAAAAAAGCCCAAAACAAAACAAGAAACAAATAAACAACTAACCACCTATTTTTATTATCTCCCCCTCCAAAAAAAACAAAACAAAACAAAAAAACAAATCAGCAATACCTCCCTTCTCTTGACATTGCTTCTCCTTCCTGTAGCTCATCAGCCATTTCTCTTCACGGAGGAATTCCCAGGATATTACATCACATAGCAAAATTGTAAAACATCTCAAGGCATTATTCCTTCCCATTTTCTATACTTGGACTTTCCTGCTTTCTCTAGAACATGTTGTCCGCCAGCTTTCATCCTAACTACTGCAATCACTCCTGTAAATATAATCCATGACTCCCAGTCCTGGTCCTAGACTTTCAGCAACATTTGGTGCAGTAGAACACCATCTCCCTTCCCAGTACACTGTTTTTCAACTACCTCATGGACAGCCCCCTTTCCACTCTTTTTATCAGTCATTATTCATTTTAAATGAGCGTGCCTTAGAGTTCAGTCATTGAAGATCTCTGCTCCATTTCTTTCTTGTGCTAAAGATCATACCCAGAGCCTTGTACATGTTAAGTAAGCACTTTACCACCAAGCTACATTCCTAGCCCACCTCTTTTCTTTCCTATTTATTACCTTGTTGGCCTGATTCAATATCATCACTTTAAATACCATCTAAATGCCAGTGACTCACGAATTTATATATTTGCAACAGTTATAGAACAGACTCCTCTTTCTTGAATGCCTGACTTAAATGCCCAACTGTTAGCTGCCAACCACCAAAATATTAACAACAAAAATGATGTTCTAACTCGCCCCAAACTTCCTTTTGTCTTACCTTGATCCATTCATGACAGCTCCATTCTCATTCACACCCTGTATTCTAACTGATTACATACTTAATAGTTATTCACATGAGTACCTTTTTCAATTATCATTAGTCACTTTTTTTTCAGGTAAGAGATCTTCCACTTTATGGTAATTAATGATGAAGATGGTAATCTTCACATTTCTAAGAGCCATACTTTTAAAAGCCTTACAGGGGGCTGGAGAGATGGCTCGGTGGTTAAGAGGATTGCCTGCTCTTCCAAAGAACCTGAGTTCAATTCCCAGCAACCACATGGTGGCTCACAATCATCTGTAATGAGGTTTGGTACCCTCTTCTGACCTTCAGGCATACACACAAACAGAACATTGTATACATAATAAATAAATATTTTTAAAAAAATAAAAGGCTTACAGGCATTGACAGGAAAATGTCAAGTTGGGTGTGGTGGCGGGTGTCTTTAATCTCAGTACTTGGAAAACTGAGGCAGATGGATCTCTGTGAATTTGAGATCAGCCGGGTCTACATAATGAGTTCCAGGCCATTCACTGCTCCACACTGAGACCCTATCTCAAAAAAGAACATAAGAAGGAAGCGTCTCAGACACTGAGCAAATAAAGCCATGTTTACAAGGAAGCTCTAGAGAAGCTAGTATATATTCAAACTAGAAAAGAAAGAAATCAAAATTCTGTCTGCTATGTGTTCTTCATCAGATGTTGAAGATGTTAATGCACTTGGATTATCTATTTCAGCCAAGCCATTGGAAATATCACAATATTTTTTGTAGTAATGAAATAGACTTGATAATCGGCTACTAGAACATGGCAGTGTAAGATTTAAGACTCTTAGTTCTTAATATTTTGTATTGTTTAGTATTTTGTTACTGTGTCATAAACTGAGTCACCTGGAAAGAGGGACCCTCAATTGAGGAACTGCTTCTGTCAGATTTGCTGTGGGCATGTCTGTGGGGGCATTTTCTTAATTACTATTCGAAGTAAGAGAAGCCAACCCATTGTGGGAGGTGCCATCCCTAGGCAGAGGGACCCGGGTCATATAAGAAAAGTAGCTGAGCAAACCAGAGAAAGCTGGTAAGCAGTATGTCTTCATGTTTTCTGCTTCAAGATCCTGTCTTGGGTTCCTACGGTGGCCTCTCCTGACCATGGACTATAACTTGAAGCCAAATAAACCCTGTTTCTATGTAGTTAGTTTTTTGTCAGCAACAGAGACATATATATGTTATTAAAAGGGAAAGGAGTAGAATGTTTAAATATTTTAGTCTTACTGTATTGTCTAATGTTATATAGACTGAGAATTTCTACATGAGGGTTTCTTTGCAATATCTCTACTAGAGTATAGAGGAGATTTTCTTTTAGAACCAGCAGCTAAAAACAGCTAAAATCAGCAGGGTGATAGGGGTTTGGCTCTTCAAAACCCAGTTTTATCATTTGGGGCGTTGCTATTAAAGCAGTCGCTCTTCACCTCGATTGCCTTTGGAGTCATTTTGGCAGGTTCAAACATTTTGAATTGTGGATTCAATCTCCAGTGATTCATACTAAAAAAATATGATGAAATTCTTCATATGTAGTCACCTGAGCATGTGGGATGTTTTGTTGTTGCACTGTTATTACTGATTTATGGACTTTATTTTATATGTATGAATATTTTGCCTACATGTATGTCTGTGCACCACATGATTGCCTGGTACCCGTGGAAGAGAGGAAGAGGGTGTTGGGTTCCCCGAAACTCAAGTTACTGATAGTTGTGAGCCTCCATGCAGGTACTGGGAATTGAACTCTGGGTCTTCTACAAGAGCAACAAGCGTTCTTAACTTTAGAGCCATTTCTCCAACCCGATATTTGTTTGTTTGTTTCTTTTTCTTAAAGCTTCACTCAAGTCCTGTTTTGCAGTCGAGACTAAAAATCTCTCTCCCTTTTTTTTTTACACCTTTTTCTCATTGGTGAAAGATGATGGAAAACGGGGAACAGGACCAGTGTTCAGCTATGTAGTAACTGGATTGAGTAAATGTTGATGAGACTATTTAAAGATTAAACAGCTAAGTGGAGTAGATGGTTCATCTTTCCCAACCTTGTGGTTCTATTGTTTTTGTGTCTACCCAACTTAATGAGTATCTAGATTCAAAGACACATATACAAGAACACAAATTCCATTAACTTATATGAATCAAGGTGATTTTGCTAATCTCACTGCATTCCTGTCTGCTGCTGCTCGGAATAGATGAATTACTCTTTTCCGCAGAATGCTTTTCAGTCCTGGCTTCATTAGATTACATTATGCACAACGTCATCGAGTCAAGATGAGATTAGCCTACTAGGAGAAGCTTCCGAGCCAGCTGTGAGGGCCCCGTAACATACATCACGATGTTAAATAGTAACGAGAAAATGTGAGAGTAGGTAGTAGGGGAGAGAAATTTAAATCAAGTTTATTTATTTATTTATTTATTTATTTATTTTTTTATTGAGAATAAGAAAAAAAAGTTTCCGCCTCCTCCCAGCCTCCCATTTCCCTCACCCTCCCCCCACTCTTCTCCCCCTCCC
>NW_026067944.1:23529628-23565989 GCF_014885135.2 Alexandromys fortis | reverse complement strand
TGACTGCTCTTTAAATCAAGTTTTAAAATGCGAAAGAGACAGCAGCACGTGGGAAATAAGTACTAGTTGCTACCAGTCTCAATTAGTTTTCTTTTTTCAAGGTCAAGCTGGCAATTTTTCACAACTCCTACCCACAAATGTCCTTCCTGATTGATTGACTCTTACAGCGAGAAGCTCTCCTTACACCCAGGAGGCGAGCTTGCTTTTTATCGTTTTATAAAAAAAATCCAAATGCCAAAGTGAAAAGAAGACTTGGCTTCTGTTTATTTTTATCTAAAAAAAATAATAATAAAAGCATCGTGCACATTCCAAAGCAGTTGATTTTCATCTTAAGGATTTAAAAATTTTTAAATTATTTCAAAAATAATATACTGAGGAAATTGCTTGTTACCTTACAGCACTAAATGAAGTCTTATTATAAAACTGCTGGGTAGGAATCTTTGATTTCTTCCCATTCAGTAAATAAGGAAGAAAACTCTTCACTAAATCTTCACTCTTCCTAATTGTAGATGAAAAGACATCCAATGCTTGTTTATAACTACAGAAGACTATCTTTTTTCTTGGATTTTTTTTTTGTCTCAAAGTTCAACCATAGCTTAGAAGAATCAGGCTAAGGGTTAATGGCTTTGTATGTAGAGAAGGTGAGATGTTTTGACAGTTCTAAATTGTGATAATTAACACATACGGATACATTTCAAATTTATAGGAGTGGGAAAATGTGATTGGATTTAAGATGGTGGGAACAAAGAAAGAGGTTGGTGCTGTTAGAAAGGGAGGGAGATAAACAATTCCAAAGCCATCATTTGATTCTAAATATTATATATTAGCCATCATGCATTTCAGGCTAAACTCTACAAATGTCCCCTTTTTTTGGTGGTGGTTTATTCTTGAGACAGAATATAAACATACTTTTTTTCTCTTGAAGAATATATAGGTCATAGAATTGACAAAACCTAAGAGCTGGCCATGGCCTGATTGTCAATGAGAGAAGTAAGGAGCCAGGAATAATTGCTTGGTTTTAATTTACTTGACTGAACTACTAATATCTGAAATGGGGATCAAAAATAGTTCATTTGGAGGCTTTTTTTTTTTTTTAGATTTCTGGGAGATATCCAAATGGGGATATCAATGGGGATCTGAAGCTCAGAAAGAGGTTTGAATTATTGTTGTCAGTATGAGGGTCATAAACCTATAGATAGTATTTAAAGCCTATAGATTAGACAGAACATAGGACCTAGGAATTAGAACGTAAAGAAAGACAATCTAGAATAAAGTCTTAAGGCTGAATAACTCTGTGGAAAGAAGGATCTAGAATGGAATGGCTAGGAAAATGGGACAACTAGATGAGTAAGGCTTTAGAGCCAAGAGAAAGAAGTATTTGAGATAAAGAGATAAGGTTAACTGTTAAATACCTTTTGAGACGTCAGACGTGAAGGGGGCTGAAAAGTATTCATCGGGTGGAAACCTGTTGGACATTAGTACGCTCAGCAAATACAACCACATCAGAGCAATGGGAAAAGAAACTGGATTAGAATGAATTAGACAAGGAAAGAGAACTGAGGAAGCCTGAACGGCTTTGAGACTTGGCTGTAAAGTGGGGCAGAGAGATAGAAAAGTAGCTGAAAAAGAGATACAGAAGTTAAGACATGTTATTTTAAGGTGGGATGATCTTACAAAAGAAAAAAAAATCAGACAGGAAGGAGGAGAAAGGAAAGGACAGAAAAATGTAGGAGAGAGAAGGAATTAATGCACATAAAGAGGATGAGGTTTCTGGGAAACGAGGCGATAGATCTTGAACACAAGGGTTGGACCGGAGGAAAATGCCTCTTCAGTTGACAAAGATACAGGAGGCCGATGAGATGGGGAAGGCAGCGACGCGTGCTGCTGCTCTATTGTCCAGAAGGCGCCACGGCAAAGGGATGAAGACTTTCTCCTTAAATGGCTTCTATTTTCAGCTGTCAGTTAAAATTACTATTTCAGAGGAGAAACGAGCAGGTTGAGAAAGTAGAAAGATTATTAAACAGCTGTTACAGACTGTGACCTTGTTTTATTGATTATCTCATTTGACTCCCTGCTCCCGGAGACAGGGTTTCTCTATGTACCCATCCCTGGCTGTCCTGGAACTCACTCTGTAGACCAAGCTGTCCTGGAACTCACAGAGATCCTCCCGACTCTTCTCCCAAGATGTGCGCCACCACTGCCCAGCCTCATTTTACTTTTTGATCTTTGTCATTTTGTTATCTAGTTCTATCTCTTTGCATAAAATACTATAAAATCTCAAAATCATTTACATCTCCAGTCTTTCTTTTTCATCTTTTCTTTTTCTTTGTTACTTCTTGAAATCGTAATTTATAACTTTCAATTCTTGCTCAAATTACATTTGTTTCTTAAACATTTTGGAGTTGGGAAAGTAATATGACTTAGTGAAGGAGATGAAAGAAATCCCAAAGACACGTGAGGAAAACTAGCATAGAGCTATGTTGAAGAAGCTATTTATGTACTTAAAGGTTCAAGAAAAGCTAAAACCCACCTTCTCAATTCATTCACCTCTTCTTCATGCGGGTACCCAGAAGGGACGTTGTATGATTCTATCATTATTCCTATAACACCGATTTATAATTAGTTGTTTGCATCCGTCACTCCATAATTATTAGCTCTTCAAGTTAACAGTACTTCTCTTTTGCTTTTCCCTTTTCCTGCTCTTATCTTTTGTTTTCATCTGTCACCAACAGTATCGTACTTAATTCCAAATACACATGGAACAGATAGCTATGGAATGAATAAAATAGTTTATCTAATTTACAACTTTAATACATCTTCAAGTTCAGGCCTGAAATTCTATCCTATTCATTAGTATTCATTCATTCATTCATTCATTCATTCATATCTAAATAGTACTCACTGTGCACTGGACATTATTGGGGATATACATTAATAAAACAATCAAAAATGCATTTTTCAAATTAATTTACAGGTCATAAAAATATTCTTTTTTTAAAAAATGTGCATCGGTGTTTTGTCACAGGTGTTGGGTCCCCTAGAACTGGGGTTACAGACAGTTGTGAGCTGCCATGTGGGTGCTGGGAATTGAACATGGGTCCTCTGGAAGAGCAGTCAGTGCTCTTAACCATTGAGCCATCTCTCCAGACCCAAAATTAAATATTCTTATTCTTGGCATTTTTCTTCTTTTCTAATTCTGTGCCATCAAACCCCAAGGCTTTCATGGGGGCTGATATTCATAATGAAAATGAGGCTCTATCTTCAGTATCTTTTTTACTTCCTGTGCCTCCTGGAATGTAGGTTTTGATTTTTAAGCTATAGCCACGATTCTTTCAACTCTCTTTCTTGGACTTTGGAAATCTTTGAGTTGATACATGGGACTGACACATGTGGGCAAAATATCCATAAAAGTAAAATAAAGATAAATCTTAAAAAGAAGAGTCAGCATGACACATATGCTAAAATATTTTTAAGTCTACCAATCATTACATATTCTTATCATTTATTTCTTATTTATAAACTACCTTATACCAAATATCTTTGGATTGTAAATTTAAATCACAATTATGCATCTAGTGAGTCCTCTTCATTAAAAATGATGCAATTCTACGGAGAAAAGTAAAAATTCAGCCAACACATATACTATTTAATACGATAGTCGCATTGTCGTTTCTATCATCTGCTACTGAAATGATGACAGAGAACTTCTCGCTTTGTTTAAAGAAGTCAGTCTGATTAAGAATTGTTTATTCTTTCCATCGCCTCCCCCCCCCCCCCCCCCCCCCCCCCCCCCCCCCCCAGGACTTTTTGGCAAGACACTGAGTACTTCCTGTGGATTACTGAGAAATATTTTGCAGTGCCAGTGACTGCCAATGGTTATGTTAATCTCTTTACGTTTTCAATTAGAAAAACAAAAGAGACCAAAAAAAATGAATAAAGCCATCACAATTCTCAGTCTTGGAGTTTGAATAGAGACAGACTTTGGTTACATATTTCCGTTCTGTTTGAAATATTATTTCCATCCATACTGAAAGCTGTTCCATGTGTTTAGTCATCTAAAAAAACGCCTTTCCTCTTCCAATAGTAAGTTTTCTTAATGTCTGGTTTGAGGTTCTAGAGTTTATTTATTAAGCAGATAAAATGTGACTGAGTTACTTGTCTGTTCTTCCACTTCTATTCTGCATGTCTCTACCCAAACCTAGCCAACTTGACAGTTTCTTTGAAGATTTTATTTCTAAACGATACAGTCACTAGTAACCCTTAAATAGCCAGCAGATGTTAGCCGTCAGCAGATGTTTTTGTTTTCATGGTTGTGCCTTGCGGGGTCCCTTGTAAGATTTTTGGCAGTGAGCACAATTCATATGAGAAGTCTGGTGCTGAAAAATGATAAAGACAAACATTTGTGGGTGGTTTCCACTTCACCAGGCATCTTCTTATGTGACAGCCTGGATCCTGTCACGCAGCCTTCATATCAATCCATAATCTTATATTTCTCCAATAAGCAGAAAACTGAAGCAAACAGATGAATTTGTTCACTGTCTGCAATGAGCAGATAGCAGACTCAAGTTCATCTGACTGCAGAGTTTCTGTTCTTAAAAATGTACCACGGGCATTAGATCTCTTAAAGGTCTTGTCACTCAAGTTCAAAAACAGCGTAATGGCAAATAGTCATATTTGTTGAGGCACTGAATGTTTTTGATGGCTTCTGAGAACAGTGGTACGGAATATTTTAAGTAGGAACTGTTCCAGAGAGTTCATGATATTTCGTTTCCATAATTAGAGCGTATTAGACACTGACACTCTTGAAAAGCTATGCAAATCAATACAAGATTTGTATTAGGAAAGGGCTATGGCTAAAGACAGTAGAGAATTGGAAGAACGGGGAGAGACAAATGAGGCTGAGAAATATGGGTTTTTCCTAGCTGAACAGAGCTAGAGAGACAAATAACCCATAAATCACTCTTGCTGCTACTGAAAAAAAAAAAGAAAAGAAAAAGAAAAAAACCTTGTAAAGTGCCTCAGCTTGGCAAAGGTTAAGAAAACAATAATGTCTTGTCAGTCTAAGCTAGTGAAAGAGCTGATTAGAACAGAAGGCTTCTGCTTCATGGCTAGAGAGGACCACATAAGGATTCTCTTGTCTTGGTGCAGACAGGATGTTACTCATATCTTCTACCTTCACACTGGATTTGAATTTTTGTTCCTGTACTAGGGCTTATTCTCTAAAGCTCCAATTGATGGTTTAAAAAGAACTAATAACGAGTATGGATATTTGTAAACATTTTAACATTTAACCCCTTGTTACCCACCATAAAAGTTAGTAGTGCTGTTAACTTTTGTTATTGTCACTACAAAACAAATGCATATCTCTGCCTAAGTGACACAGTCTTCCTGCATCTTGGTGAGTTAAAGCTCCAGGGGTCAAAAGGCTGGGTCTAAATAGAACTGCTCCAAGCCCAAGAAAAGCAGTCCGTCTTTATAGTTTCTATTACCTAGCTCAGAGTCAGCAAACCTATTATTTGTTGATTGACTCTTGCTGTCAAATTCAGTTTGAATGGTCATTTTCAGAGTTAACGTCTCTCCTTACTTTGTCCATAGTTGTAAAACCCACATTGCTTTGAACATCCTTTACCATTTGTTTTCTCGAGAGCTCGATTAGAGGATCCAGCAAGGGAGAACAGCTACTCCCCCCCTTACCGAGGACTGCTTCTGTGTATTTGGAGGAAGGCTGTGCTCTTTGATGGAGCATGCAGCTTCAGGAGGGAGGCTCATGGAGGGAGGAAGGGGATACCCGCCTAGTTAGCCACATCAGCCGAATCAACGCTGGTGATCAATAGGGTAACAGATGTCTCGGCCAAATTGCCCACACATCTACTCGATTGTTTTCTTAAGAAGCTGCTCTTTTGTAGATCTAGCTACACATCTTTATTGACTTTTCCAGCTCTCCACGTTACGACTTCCTCATGTCTATTCACACAGCGGCAGTATGTGATAATCAGTGAGTACCAACAAAATGGAAACTGGTTACCGCTTTATACACTTAGAAGTCAAATATGTGTTACCACTTCTTTCTCAGCTTTATGAAAAGTCTATGAGAACTTTTGTATTTCCTCTTTCAAACCCAAACCACAAGCGCTCACGTGTTCTACTTTGTCAAGTGGTGTTTGGTTCACTGTGAACATGCACTCGACATCTTAAAGCGAGCCTCAAATTTTAGCAACAACATCTAGAAAAAGTTGACATAAATGCAGGTCGTATCAAATTTCATTTTACACTGGTTCTTTGTACCATGAGTTTTCCACAGGGATATATGCTCTTAATGAGGTTATAAATTTGTAAAATCTTTAAAACATAGAATTTAGAATTATGTGTGAAAGTACAGTATCCTGGCAGAATAATACCTCTTAAAAAGCCCTTGGAAACTCTTCAGATATTTAGTATAAAGACATTTACTTATTTTTATTTATAATAATATGAAGTTATTCCTGAAATATCCAAGAATATAGAAATGATTAAATAAACTATGTCATATTGGTGTACTTGATTTTCAAAACCAGCATGTCTAAAGAACAGTTAATGTAGAGGGAAATGCTCACCACAAAATGTCAGCTACAAGAACTGGAGATTAAAAGCATATGCTGGATACTTAAATTTGTTAAAAATGTTCTCTAAAATGACTAAAAATACATGTTTATAATTGTTATAGTTTCTTAATGATGAAATTCTGCCAGTACATACAAATAGAAATATTAATAAAAATGTGACCTCTAAAGAGAACCAATTAGTAGAAGATTTTAAGGGTTTAAAGATTTAAAAATGCTATTAAAGATCCTTGTCTGTTTGGTTTTTGTTTTGTTTTGGTTTCTTACTATAGGCTGCAGTTAGTCTCTATTGGCAAATGCCTACATGGACACCATTTAACTTACCCTTTCAGGGAGACTTTGACTAGATGCACATAAAGACAGAACTTAAATGTCAGCCAGTTCGGTCTCCCTCCGTCCTCCAGGGACAGTCGGCCCACAGGCACAGAAGACTTTCAGATCATGAAATAGAAGAACAAGTCAAACGTCAAGCCAACCTTTGTAAACCGTCTCACAAATGTAAAAGAAGAATGAAGACAACATATTTGCAAGCTGCTTGCATTCTATAAATCACTTTTACATGTCGTTTGTTTCATGTGATAGCCTAGGTTGTTTATTATATGCAGGGAACAACTCGTCTTGAGGCTGAAGGTGCCTGTTAGTCCTGCAGTCACTAAGCTCAGGCCCGAGTCAACATCAAACCCCTTTCTCTTATCATATCACAGTGTGATGGATGAGTACGTGAAAATCTATTTTAGAATATGCACAAAGAACTGATTTTAATTGCATGCTTAACAGCAAATATTTGAGTTTTGTCCTAGAAGGCCTGAGTTCTGTTTGCAGTTCTGTTATTGATTGTGTGCCGAACCATACTTGGTATGTTTTTGACTTGTCCTTATGACCCCTGGCTTTTTATCTGAAACCCATGGGAGCTATGACATTATTTAATTAATTAATACTGTGTGCTCTTTTTTTCTTTTGTGGGCTTGCAGTAGGCTGAATAGGGATTTTTTTTTTAAAAAAGCCAATGGTTATTCCCTGCTACATGATATAGAGAGCTGACAATTATTAACCAGTTCCTCTGATGGAAGATATGTATATTAAGGTCAGGAAAAAGCCTGATGAAGATTTGGAAGGAAGGATAATTCTCTAATCTGCTTGAAAGTTTGCTAGAAAGAATATAGTTGGGACGCGGCGTCTCAGCTGTGTTCTCATAATGAAATTCTAACTCTTGGGTTGGCAAATAATAAGGATGTCGCTGTAAATCATCTGATGAACCTGAAATGGGTGACAGCTTAGGTTATTTGGTCTAGGACCCATTATCTCACAGCAAGTCGATGGGAGAAGTTTTCTTTTGCTAATACGAACAGTTGCTTGCCTTGCATTATGGGAAATCCCGTGTTATCACTCTTTCTACGCGTAGTCTCTCCAGCTGCTCTGATATTTGCTGAGACTCCAGCCTCACTCAGGAAATTAATACTGCCTTGCTCTGTCTAATTAGTTATTGAATAACTGATTGTCTTCTGTTCTAATGGGGCACATCCTAGTGATTCTCTTAATATATTTCAAATTATACTCAGCTTTCCTATGAGATAACCTTCCACGAGCTGCCATCCCAGAAGGCTTTGCTTTTCATATTCTTTGCCCTCCAACTCTTAATTGTCTTTTAGTTGCATCCAAACTCCTGATGAAAAAATTTTAATGTTTTATCCCTATACTTGAACCTGACCATAATTAACTTTCTTAAATATCAAAGACTTGCATAATGAGATTTCTCTGCTTTCTCAAAAAGAAAGATACCAGCACGAATAGAGAGTCTTGGAGCTTTCATATAAGACTGATGATCTAAACCTCTGTTTCCAAGCTTATGTATGGATCTTGGGCTTAAGAATTCACTTTCCCCTTCCTCAGTTTTACCATCTATAAAATGAGTTACCGGTAACTACTGCATAGCGTGTCTGTGAGGATTCAACGAGGAGCCAAATGTAAGAAATTGACATAGATCTAGTTTACAGTAGATGCTCTCCAAGAAACGACAAATTTGATGATTACACTGCTATGGGCTAAACTGTTTCCCTCCGCCTAAGTTCATACTTTGAAGCCCCAGCCTTACCTCAGGAAGCAAGTTCCTTTGGAGCTGGCGGCCTTAAATTCAAACAAAGCCGTTAAGATGGTCTTGACTACAGTTTGATGGATGCCATGGGATGAGGGAATCTGAACAAACAGAAACCTAGGGTTCTGGCCTCCAGACAACAGACTAAGCAAGGCACGGAGGAGGTGGCTCGGTGTGAGTCAATTAGGGCTTCAGAAGAAACTAAGACTGCTGATACCTTGATCTTAGAACTCTAATTTCCAAAATGGTGAGAAAATACATTTTCTTGTTAAAGGTACCCAATCTGTCCTATTTTGTTATAAGAGTTCTGGAAGATGAATCACATATGTTCACATTTTCCAGAATATCTGACCAGCCTCTCCTATTCTAGTCTGTCCAGTCCTCTGGTTAGTGATAGGCAAGCGAGTAGGAATGTGGTCCTGTAAATCATTCCTCGATTGGAGGACGAGATTATCTCAAGTGATCATGGGCAGAGTTCTTTCTGAGCCTTAAATTTTCTTTTCTGTGCAATGTGGGGAGAATGGCTACCTGTCTCAGAGTATAATGAGGAGTAAACTGACGAGGCGTTTGTCAGCTCCATAGATTCCGGTGTTTGGAATGTAGGTGACACCCCCCCCCCCAGAACTTTACATATGCAGTATATCATTTACAGGCTTGCTTTGCCATCCCTGCTTGCTTTGATCAAAGCCCAGCCAACTCCACCAATCCTCCTTTCTAGTTAGTGTCACACAAGTACATATTTTGGGCTATTATTTGATTGCCTTTTGGTGTGGAAAAAAGTGGCTTTGATCAGCCTCATAGTTGGCTTGAGCCCAAGATTATGACCCCTTAAAGCGAGTTGCCACATGCTTCCAACATATTTTCTAAAACTCCTTCCAGTTTATTGGTTTCATCCAATGCTTTAATTACTTCATTGCAAGGATCAAGCTCAGACAGCTTTTCTTTCTGGTAGCTCTTCACACTTGCCATGGAGGTAGGAAGAAGGCAGGGTTTATTCAGAACTCCACTCAGGCCAATTCCACAGTGTGATGCTATTCCTCAAGGGTACTTGATCCAGCTTTGGCATTTTCCCGTTGTTTTAAAGATATATTGTTCGCTCTGATCTCATTTCTGCTGCCAAATGGTTTATAGAATAACACCCCGTTGCTTTTTAATTCAGGATGGTATGTGCTTCCACACATATTTCACCATGATTCATGGTGCAAGGTTCTTCTGTGACAGTGGCCGATGCTGCTTCCTAGCATCCAAGGTGCCTTCTGCTCCCTGCCAGTTCCTATCTTCACTTATAGTCTAGGCTGTCAGCACCATATTTTTTTTTTTTTTTGTGCACAGGAGATGTTTCTCTCTTTTACCCATTACAATTATGTTAAAATTTTCACATTCGTCTTTTATTCAAGTTAATATATGCTGGGTTCTTACCATGTATATGTTATTGTAATACTGTAGATTATTGCTAATATTTAGAATAATGCCAGAGAGTCCTAATTCATTTTAGTTTAGTAATTCATTTTATTTTTAATTGGGTTTGTGTGTGTTTATGAGGATAGAAGCAGAGTCTTACACATGTTAGACAACTGTCTCACCATAGAGTCATATTTCCAGTTGTTTCTAATATTTAATTTGGAACCATGTTTGCATATATATACATATATATATTTAAAATGATTTACTGATTTTTATTTTATATGTGTTGGTGTTTTACCTGCCTGCATGTCTGTGTGAGGGTGATGGATCCCCTGAAACTGGAGTTACAGACAGTTGTGAGCTGTCATGTAGGTGCTGGGAATTGAATTCAGGTCCTTTGGTAGAGCAGCCAGTGCTCCCAACTGCTGAGCCATCTCTTCAGCCTGGAAGCCTTTATATATTTTGACATGACTTTTCTCCTACATTTTATACCTATTTGTTGTTCCAGCTGGATGACTGTGTGCTTTATTACTTTAAAAAAAAACTCAACAGGTTGTTGAATTCCCTTTGTCATTTTCAGAAAAGTTTTCGTCAATCTGTTCCACATGCTTTTCCCCTTCGGCCTTTTGTTTTATAGACTACAGACCACCACCTAGTCTTTGATAGTGCAACGCTTGTGATGGGTGGTTCAGGTTTTGTTTGTAAACATTCCTTCTCTCTTTTCTGAACAGGGATATCTTCTTTCTTCGCTTTCACCACAAGACCGGACCTCCACACGCTATGGACCTGTCTTCATTCATTCGGTGCTTGAGGAGTGGCAGGTAGGTCAACTTTTGCTGAAGGAAGGAAATCTTTTAGCTTGTATTGACACCCATGTTTGGAGTGAACAATGGGCCAGAAGGAAGAGAAAAAGGTGAGAGAAGACAGTTAAGGACAAATATACATATCGTTAGGAATCTAATATAGAATTTAGAAGCATGTCAAGATCTAGTTTATAACATGGAATTTGTTTTACACTTATTTTTCACCCCTCCCGATCGCCCAGTTTTTGGTATCATTTTATAAATCTTTAATTGATAGTCATTAACTAGTCCATTGTTCAAAAACCCTTACCTGTCTTTTGCAAGTTAAATATTGTGCCAGGTAGTAAATTAACTAGAAGCACAAGATTTCCATTCCCACCCTTAAGAACGTTACTATCTAGTTGTGACAACGAAAGCATAAAGGGGGTCACAAAGAAGCAATGCAAATGTTGAGGAGTGAACACTCAAACTGAGAATGTGAGTGTTGAGCTGAGTATCTGAAAATCCGATATTATTAGCTATTCTGTCACCATGGTTCTCTTTTTTTTTTTTTTTTTTTTTTTTTTTTTTTTGCTATGTGCCTGAGTAACTCATGTAACATTCAAATGTCCTTTTTTCCTTTCTCTCATCTCTTCTCTGAAAGAGAAAGGGGGAGGGGCTGCGAGTGTCGTTCTTTAGCTAAGATATAAGACAAAAAATATTTGGGATGATTACTAATGGTCTGTTTTGTGTTGCTCAGACTGAAGTATACGGTTAATTATGGACCCTAAGTTGCCTTTTAAGAACATCCAGTCGGGGCTCAGAACTACGTCTTCCCACGATGGTGGGCTGTTTTGTTTTCCTGTATGGAATAGAGTATTTCCCAACCTTTATCCAAATGAGAAAAAAGCTTAAAATGCATCTTGACATGGTTGGAGAGAAATGTTTCCTTGAAATTTTAATTTGTCTCTGTGAAGAAGGGGACCGTTGGTCTATTTCATAGGCTGTGCAAGGCTGGGCAGACAATTCCTTAAGATCTGGAAGCCAGGATTCCATCGAAAACCAATTCATTTTGGTACAGGTGACCTGTTAAACCATTAGGAGGCTAACACTTTGCAGGGATTATTTACAAATCCACGTTGGACGCAGATAGCAGGACAGCGAAGGGAGCCCAATAGATGCACCTGGCGAGCAGGAAGACATTCAGGGAAAAAGGCTGGAAAAAAAAAAAAAAAAAAAAAAAGCCCAGATCACAATGTGGTCCAGAGCGAGACCCAAGGTAACCCGCCCTGCAGCCTCGGACTCCAGGAGCGCCAAGTTCTCCAGCTAGCGAGCATTCTATTGATTCACACTAGCGTCCTTCAACAGGTAGCGCCAATTACAGCCCCCAAAGCACGGCGCCAGGGCATACTGGCTAGTAAGGCTGTCAATCAAATACCTCACCCACTTTCCTAAATTATCCTCTCCACCTGTCACTGGCTTTTCGACCGACCTATCCCCAAACTTCTTTCCTGCCTGGAGTCCCGGGGACTCAGGTCAGTGGAGCTTGTCATTGGCGAGAGGATGTCCCGCCCTCTGGCGCCTAGAGGGCCCCGCCCCCGCCGCGAGAGGCTGGGAGAGGGAGGAGGGCGCGGGCCGCCCGGGGCGGGGCCTACCCCCCACGGCGGGGGCGGAGCCTGCGGCAGACCCGCCCGCTCGG
Source organism: Alexandromys fortis (assembly GCF_014885135.2). Classification (NCBI taxonomy): domain Eukaryota; kingdom Metazoa; phylum Chordata; class Mammalia; order Rodentia; family Cricetidae; genus Alexandromys; species Alexandromys fortis. The sequence continues at coordinate 23,553,413 of NW_026067944.1, read as the reverse complement.
TTAGGACCTCGGAGAGCGCCAGGCACCGGGACCAGAGGGACCCGAGAAGCGGCCGGAGCCGGGCTGGACCGTCGCCCGCCTGCGAGCCCGCAGCCTCCGCGCCCTCCGCCTCACGGGCTGGCCGGCGGCTAGCGGCGTCTGAGGAAGGTGCTAAGTCTGGGGTCCCGAGGGACACCCGTGCCGTCCCATCGCGGCTCGCTCTCACACCTGTGTGCGTGCTTGTGAGTGTGCGTGTGCGTGTGTGTGAGTGTGTGTGTGTGTGTGTGTGTGTGTGAGTGTGTGTCCCCGCGCGCGAACCCGCTCTGCTGTTTGTGAGGTGCGTGTGGCGTGCGCCGCTGTCTGTGAGGGCTCCGGGGCTCGCTGCCCGCCTTGGTAGCCCCGGCGCCCTGCTCGGCAGGAGGGAGCGAGGGAGCCAGCTCTGCGCGCCCTGCAGGCTGAGGCGGGACTCGGGCCCGCAGGCGTCACCGCCGCCTCACATCCACCCCCCCTCCCCGAGAGCCGCCGCTGTGCAGAAGAGGTGCCGGGCGGGGAGCAGACACGGGAGACCAGGGGCGGGAGAGGGACAGAGAGAGGAGACGGGGACAGGTGGAGGCAGGCGTCCCCCGCTCGCCCCTCCCGTCGGCTGTGGCCGTGAGTCACCCGCAGATGTTTTGTGGTCCGGGTCTTTGGGAATACGGGGTGAAAAAAAAGCCATTTTTGCCCTATCCCCCAATTCCTGCTGAGAAAGAGGGAGCGTTGAAGATGATGGGGGGGGGGAGCCCCGAACATGGTGGCAGAGTAAATATTGGCTCCCGCACAACGTCGCTTTTTCTGATAATAAAATATTCGGAGTTGACCCTGAAGAAGGAAAGCCCCTTTTCAGAGCGATCCAGAGGGTCTTGATCTGTTGGGCTCTGGTTTGATTGTATAATAATGATGATATAATGCTAATGACGATGATGACACTGCCTTTTATTTTTACCCCAGTGCTGATAAAGCATAGCTACAGCTGGGGAGAAAGCCCTTGAAAATCTGATGTGTGGGGAAGGAAGACTGTTGCTCTCTGAGTTGTGCTCTCTTTATTTTATAAAGACATGGCTTTTTAAAGTTAAAATTCGACAAAATGAAGCCTGAGCCCCAATCTCTCCCCTAGACTACGTCCAAGGCACATAAAATGGGGACTAGCTTCTCCTGTCTTGACTGATGAGAAGGTAAAGGCTTTTGCCCCGTGCGAATCCATGTTTGTCACCCCTTCTCTTTCCTTTTAATTTTTTTTTCAACAGTGTTTAAAATGAAGAAGTTTAATTTCCGAAAAGTTTTGGACGGTTTAACTGCCTCTTCCCCTGGCAGTGGCAGCGGCAGTGGCGGTAACAGCGGTGGGGCTGGAAGTGGCTCGGCGCATCCCGGAGGGACTGCAGGGGTTCTCAGAGAGGAGATCCAGGAGAGCCTGACTTCAGACTATTTCCAGATTTGCAAGGTAGGTTTTGAATTGGCTTTAGGGTCTGTTAAATTTTTATTTTACTGTTGCGAAGGAACAAGGAAACACATGTAACACACACACACAGACACACTCTCACACACTCAGGGCTGGAAATTGTCGGGGAGCCAGCCTCAGAGCCCAGTACTAGGTCAATTAAAATCATTAAGACATCAACTTGGGCATTAATTTATTAAAAACAATGGTAGTTTAAAGAGAAGGAAAACACAGACAAAGTAGTATCTGCAAGACGTTAAGGTCCAGTCAGGGGAGAAAAAGAGATTTGTGTACGAGTAGTAAACTGAAGGAGAGACATGGGGACGCGATAGTCGATTGGTTTCCCGTGTTGTCATCCGGAGAATCTGACTGCTAATTCTCTCTCTCTGTTCAGTAAAAGGAATAAGGTTCTTACCGAGGTGCTAGAATTAGGTAGGTAATAGATTAATGAGCCCAATAATAACTTTTTAAAAATTCTAGATATGAAAAAAAATAGTTTAGACTCTTCATGAATGTGCAGATCCTGTGGATTTAATGCTTTTGAGAAGTTGCAATACTCATAAAAACTCCAAAGTAATCACTGTTCTGGTTTCTCGAGAAGACATTTTAGGCAGTTATATTTTGATTTTGAGCTTCTAATAAACAAGCAGAACTTTGGACAGGGAAAGAAAATGAGATTTTAATAAAACAGATGTAGCACTACTACATAAAGATATTCTAGTATCACTTTGTAAAGTGATATATATATATGTATGTATATATCTTTTATTGCTCTTTTTGGGGGTTGCCTTTGAGTATAATTTTGATACGATTTATACAAGGAAAAAACTTTATACAAATGAGTCTAGTTTTATAACTGTGTTTGAATACATCATAAGAAAAAACTAAACTTTAGAAATTGCAGGAATTAAGTACCAAACAATTTTACACTTCAAAAAAGGAAAATTTTGCAAATTCTTAATTTTGTAGTAAACAAATGATATATAATAAGGTTTTAGTCATTATCTCAGCTCTTCCTAGAAGGATTATTATGAAATGTTAAACCTATAGTCATTAGTTTACTTAAAGCTCAAGCTTATTTAGAAGTAAACATATTTAATCAATTGTGTGAAATTTGAATGCAATAATGATATCTTCTCTCAGATGATATAATAGATATTATATCAGCGTAAGGAAGAGCTTAATATAGTGGTCATGAAACAAGGGTGTATAAGAGTCCTGGAAGCCAAATTTGAATTGCTGTGCAAGGGAATTATATCTTAATTCTCTATTTCGTTTCTATTTCCTTTCCCACATTCTGAGAAAACTTCCTTTAATCACCTCAATTAATGAATCTGATGGTGATACAGAAGAATTTTATTAGAGATAAAATTAGAACAGAACAGGTAGACTTCTAAACCGGATGTTGGCAGCCGAGGCTGTAAAGCCAGGAGAGAAAATTTTAAATAAGAACAATTCTGATGTGTAAACACAGGAAAGAAAGTTCAGCACGTGGTCTCCTACAAGTTCATTAAGAAACGAATGGCCATGGCTAGTGGCAGGAGTTAAGTGTGTGCTATTTCAAATGCAGATGGCATGGTAGGAAGAGCACTGGCCTATGAGCCAGCTGAATCAGACTTAAAACAAACCTGCATCTGACAGCCATACTATCATGGGGAAGAGATTTTTCTCCCTGGAACCTTGATTTCTGCAACTGTAATATGTGATTTATGCTTTCTTTATCTGAAAGAAAGTTCATTAGAATCTGAGGACAAAATGTGCCAGTACACAAGTTGGAAGGGGTGATAAAATATTTATATTGTTTTTTTTTGTTTGTTTTTGTTTTTCGAGACAGGGTTTCTCTGTGTTGCTTGGGAGGCAGTCCCTGGAACTAGCTCTTGTAGACCAGACTGGCCTCGAACTCACAGAGATCCGCCTGCCTCTGCCTCCCGAGTGCTGGGATTAAAGGTGTGTGCCACCATCACCCGGCCATATTTATATTGTTAAAGTTAAAAAAAAATCACCTTGTTTGTAGCAGAACAAATACAGCCATTATATTATATTTAATATAATATAAATAATATATTAAATAAGAATATATTATTTATGGCAATAAGTTTCGAATAATGAGGCTAGGCAGCTGTATTAGATATGCACTAATAGTACTGAAGTCACCCCAAATAAGGAAAACATAATAGCTTCTTTGACAAGGACTATAGTTAATTTTGAAAAGTGATTATGTAACTATTTTTATAGGTAACAGTCTATAATGAATATATAAAATGGATTAAGGAAATCCAAAATTAGAGCCATTATTGAAATGAGGACTTCATTTAGATTTACTGATTAAATGTACAAAGAACATTCTATTCTGAATAGTAAGAAGTCAGCACCTTCTGTGTACTTTTACCTTTCCAACATGGCTAAGATTAAAGTGGAAATCTAGGTCCTGTTTTATTGACCCGAGTCCCCTCACCCCACCATCTGATGGAGAATCAAATCCTGTTTCCTTTGTAGTTCTGCCTTTTATGCCGTTTCCCCTCCCCAGTACTTGTTCATTTCGTCTTATTTTCTTGATTTGTATCTTGAAAATACATTCTGATTTCCTCACTTCTTATTTTACCTTATTATACTTCATTTTGTTGTAATAATGTTATTACCCAGATGCAATATGATTTGCCTGGGACAAATTCTATGTTAGTTTCCATAGAGCGATAGTTCTTCAGAAACAAGTCTTGTTCTACTCCAGTAAAATCGATTAGAACAAATAAATGTGGTGCTTTATTGGCTTAAATTGATCTGAAGAATTATAACAAGTTATACAGCCAATCAATATTTCTTTGTAGTTTGTGTTTTTTGTGTAATACTGTCCACAAGCAGGTATAGGCATTTGTTACCCTGTAAATGTGAAGCTAAACTCTTCATAATAACTGAAAATGCTCACGATCAGAGAGACAGGCTGATGCATCAGTTTATTATAACACAATTCAATTTCAATATGTGCACTCGAATGCCCTCTTGCTCAGCTACTTGCAACATACACAAACCACCTTTCCTGAATATGAATTCTGTGCAATTCAACTTGAAAACACTGCTTTCTACAACAAAATTTAGCTTTGATTTTCTTATAATTCTCTTCGGAAAGGTGTCCTGTTACCTTCCTGCTCATATTTATTTCCTTGGTTTCTTAGGTATATTGCATTGCTCCAAAGCATCATATTGTCATATATCTAATGCTTCTTCCCATTTCTTGACTTCATTTAGAACATCTCTTCTTCAGCATTCACAATTGGAGAACTCTCAGTTAGCCTTTACCATATTTTTTAGTTCTGACCACTGCCCCATTCACTTTATTTTTTAAAATGTTGTTGCCTCTATACTATGAACATTCTGAAAAGCAAGTGTGTTTTTTTGCTTCTATATCTCACTTAGTTATTACAGACTAGTGATTCTCAATGAGTTCTAGCCTCACTCCAGTGTTAGGGAACCAAAATATGCAGGGATAAGGCCCACAACTTGTCATTTTAATAAAGGCCCACAAAAGATTTTCAGGCACAGTAAATATTGAGAACTAGGCGTTGATGTGCTTTTTAACAGAACAGAACATCATAAACATCATTGGTTAAGGCAAAAAACTACCAACAATTATGTATTGAAACAATTCTTTGTATTTTATGTGTGTGGGTGTTTTGCGAGCATTTATGTCTACGCACTGCTTGTGTACCCCAGGTCTATGGAGACCAGAAGAAGGCACTGGATTCCCAGGAAGCAGATGGTTGAGAGTCACCATTTTGTTGCTGGGAATCCGACTGGATGCTTTGTAAGAGCAATCAGTGCTCTTAACCGCTGGTCATCTTTCCAGCCCAAAGATTTATTTTAAGTTATGTTATGTGACTATCTCCATGTGGGCTTGCGTGTGTGTGTGTGTGTGTGTAACCTTGATTTCTGCAACTGTAATATGTGATTTATGCTTTCTTTATCTGAAAGAAAGTTTATTAGAATCTGAGGAGAAAATGTGGGGAAGCCAGTACACAAGTTGTGAGGGGTGATAAAATATTTATATTGCTAAAGTAAAAAAAAAACACCTTATTTATATCATTAAAGTAAAAAAAAGTGTGTGTGTCTGTATGTGTGTTTATCTCCATGTGTGTGTGTGTGTGTGTGTGTGTGTGTGTTTGCCTACAGAGGCATTGGATCTATTACATGTGGAGTTATAGTAGGTTGTGAACCACCTGACATAGGTTCTGGCAACCAAACTCAGGTCCTCTAGAAGTACCAAATAAACTGTGCTCTATTTATTTTTTACTGAAAACACACATAATAGTAAGCATTTTAATTTGTTTATTTGAAAACATAAACATGTGCCACTTTACAAATCACTAGAATAACAAATATAGTTTTGGTTACTGAGAATTGGTTCTCTGAGTAGAATTTCATAAATTCTGTATGTATTTGTCTTCCACAGTCCATTACAAATCAATCTGTACAATTTTTAACTTTTATTTATTCAAATGATATACTATGCTTATAAAGCAAACCTAGTATCAAGTCATATATTTTGTATATTACACATTTTTTATTCTTATGATTAATGGATCCACATCCCAATTTGATGTTTTTATTAGAGAGTAGTTTACTAGATTTTAGCATTTAGAGAGCCATTAGTTTCCATGTATATACTTTACAGAGAAATGAGTTTTTGCTAATATTACTAGCAGGTTGATTAAGTTCAAATTAGTTTGAGAAGTATTTTATTGTACTTTCATAATAGCCATGTAGGGAAGCCACAGGAAGTACTATCTAAATTCTATGGATAAGATAGTAAAGGTCAGAGAATTTAAAACCTGAGTTTTCCCAAAATAGCTAATAATTTCAGTACCATTTTTTAGTCCTTAAATCCAGGTTCTTTTGGATTTTTTATTTGATGAGAAGCCAATATGATAAATTCTTAAGGAATCTGGAGACTTTGAGAAGGCAGACTGTTTCCTTAACTCTTCATTCAAAACATACGTTAAATATAATCAAGTCCCTCCACTTCCTATTCTGATACCTTGATCAAAGCCTACAATATTTCCTGCATGGCTGCTACCATATAGTTTTCTGTGTTCTCTCCGATTTCACTCGGGCCTCACTATAATCTCCTCTCTTTCTCTTCCTGCCCCTTGAGCCAGGGTTTCTCTGTGTAGCTTTGGTGCCTGTAGTGGAACTAGTTGTAGATTAGGTTGGCCTTGAACTCACAGAGATCTGCCTACCTCTGCCTTCCAAGTGCTGGGTGGGATTAAAGGTATGTGCTACCACTGCCTGTCTTAATCTTCTATCTTAACAGATGGAAGAAAACCTTTTATCATATACCATTCCTATTCAAACTCTCCAATGGCTTTCAGTTTCTCTTAAAAGTAATAAGGATAGGCGTGGTGGTGCACACTTTTAATCCTAGAACTTGGGAGGCGGAGGCAGAGGAGTTTGAGGCCTGCCTGATCTACAGAGCTAGTTACAGAACAGTCAAGGCTACACAGAGAAACCCTGTCTCAGGAAATAAGAAAGACAAACTTGAAGTTCTACTATACCTTCTAAAGCTTCAAATTATCTGCCTCTTTGTAAAACTATTTCAACTGCTATTTCTTTTATACTGTATTACCTGTGTTGTCCTTCTTGCTGTTTCTCAGACATAATTTCTACCACAAGACTTTTTATATTTATTCTTTACTTAGAACTCTCTCCTTCCTACCTCCTCCTAGATTCCTAAATAATGGCTCCCTTTGCCTTGTCTGCTTCCTTCACACCATTCAGGGCTGTCTGTTAGCAAATCAGAGAGGGCCTCACTGGGCAGTGCTCAAATCCTTTAGTCTGTCCTCGTGTTAGGACGACTCTCTCTTGGTAATTATTAAAATTACTTGTTAGTAAATTATATATAGATATTAGTAAATTATACACACACATATATGTGATTTACTTTGTGTGTGTATGGGTTGTATACTTCACCTCTATAATATAAACTCCATGAAGACAGGACTTTATTTTTCATATGTACATCTATATATGCATATATATCTATTACTGATGTATACAACATCACTTTCCTTGTAAAACATAGTCAAATATTTGCTGAGTAAGTGAATGAATGAATAGGACCAAGGAAAATATTAGGAGCATACTCAGAATGAAATAGGTCTTATTTTGAACAGTTTCTTGGAACGATTTCTATGAAATACATTTTATAAAAGAAAGAAAAAAATTGAGCCGTGCCATGGTGGCACATGCCTTTAATCTCAGCACTTAGAGGCAGAGGCAGGCGGATCTTTGTGAGTTCAAGGCCAACCTGGTCAACAAGAGCTAGTTCCAGGATAGGTTCCAAAGCTACAGAGAAAGCCTGTCTTGAAAAACAAAAACAAAATGAACAAACAAACAAACAAAAAAAAACCAAAAAAGAAAGAAATTAAATCATTGAAAGAGGGATTCTACATTATGAATGTGGCATATATTTTTAAAAATCAGTGGGAGACTATAGATTAAGTTTATTTCAGGTTTTATTGTATAGAATATTAAGAACATTTTTTTTGTTTCCAAATGATCGTTGAAATGGTTTAAATTATTAGACTGATAATCTTAAGCACATGAGATGTTCCAGATCTAAGATTTTTAAGAATTAAGAAAATGACAAAAATCAGATATAATCGCTAAAGTTCTGAATAAACTCTTAAATTAGCTAACTCACTGTTTACCAACATTTATTATCATGATCTTTTTTTTTATAAATGATAATGTCATTAGAGCTAATATATAAATAACTAGTGTAATTTCTGATCCATGATCATGATCCTCATATTAGATAATATATCAGATTTTCCAAGCAAGAAAATAGACATAAAACCAGAAATACAAGCATGGACTGTCGGGGCTTGGGTGTTTAGAACTCTGATAGATTCCTTCCTGCTGTCCCTTCCTCAGGATCTCCAGTGTCTCTTCCTCTCCTGACTTCATATTTTCCACACTTGTGTGGTTATGTAACTGAGACTGACACAAGGACATAACCCTCGTTCCAAATTTCTGCAATCTTTATGTATGAAAATAACTATAAAAGATTCCCTGAAAAGTATTGACTTTTTTGTGTTTCTGTAGTTACAAACTGGTGGAATAAAACATAGGATTGCTTACTATGGATAAAGCATCTGACAGTGGCCTCATGCTTCTGTCCTAGAAATAGCAGTAGAAGAGGAACAGCCCTGAAAACACTATACAGACTGAGACGGTTCTTCTTATGTACTTAGAAATAAAGACATGTATGTATATACAGAGATGTATATGTATGTATACAATATTAATGAAACATGATGGCACGAATGTGGAAAAAGAGCAAGGAAGGTGTATGGGATGTTTGGAGGCAGGAAAGGGAAAGGGGAATGATGTAGTTATACTATAATCTCCCAAAAGAGAAGAAATACTAAAACATAATGGTGATGGAGGAAAATCACAAGAATCAAGATATAATCAGGACTGAGATGTTAAAATTCTTAAAAACCAAAAATAAATCAGGTTTTAAAAACTAATGAAAACCAGGTTCTTCCATACCACAGACGACCTATCTTGCTTATTTTAAGAGCATAGGAGTATAGGGGCATGCTTGAGTAAGGGATTATAGACATATAGGAAGTGTGTTAATAGATTTTAAAAGTCACCATAGAGAACAGTTTTTTTTTTTTTTACAAAAGATCCTTTGGTGTTAGTATATTATTGATAAATAAAATTAATGAACTCATTTAGTATGGCATTTCTGATGTTCCTAAAAACTAACAGTGCAGTCAATAGTTCTTTGTGTATATCTTAAAAGAATTAATTTAAAATATTATATAAACTGCAAGCATGCTTATCTATAGGATTATTTACTAGTAATTCTAGTAATTAAGTGAAATACCCATTTTTCTATTTTTCTTTCTTTTCCTTCCTTCCTTTTTTTGAGGCAGGGTTTCCCTATAGCTTTGGAGCCTGTCCTGGAACTAGCTCTGTAGACCAGGCTGGCCTCACACTCACAGAGATCCGCCTGCCTCTGCCTCCCGAGTGCTGAGATGAAGGGCATGAGCCAGTATTGCCCAGCCGAAATAACCTATTTCTTAAAGTTTTGCATATTTTCCCAGACATTCTTCTGGCTTCGTTTGAAGATGTGCTTGCAAAAAAGAGTCATAGGATTAAATCTAAGTTTACTTTCATTACTATAGTGATGATATTGATTTACTAAATTATAATTCTGGAACATCATTTGCATGATCATTTAATAGCCACAATCAAGTGTAGAAGCATATGCTTGTAATAATTACAGCACTTAGAGATTGTTTACAGAGGATCACAGTTTCAAGACCAGCCTGAACTATATGGTGACACCATGAAGCTCCCAATCCATTAAATAAACAGGTAAATCGGTCTGGGAAGATGACTCAGTGCTTAAGAGCCCTGGATCTTCCAGAGGACCCAGGTTCAACTCACAGCACCCATATGGAAGGTCACAACTGTCTGTAAGGCTAGTTCCACAATCTGATACCCTCACAGACATACATGCAGGCAAAACACCAATGCACATAAAATAGCAGTAAGTACAGCATTACAAATGTAAACAAATTAAAAGCTGTTTAACAGCTGTAAATAGCACTGATTATATCCAATAAAAGTCTGAATTAGTATCCCTGGTTAAAGTCTTCAAATTGAGTTTTTTTAATAAGAATTGAAATTTTTATTCCTACATATCAAAATGATTTTTATAAAATTTTTTATTTGCAGTAATACTTTTTTAATTTTAAAGGGAGATAATGTTTCTTAATTTATTTTTGATACCTGAAGGTCTAGTTTTCTAAAATGTGTCAAATTCTTGTATTTAATAAGTATTTAGCAAGGTTTTTTTTGAATCATTCTTAAGTTTCTAGATAATGCTGAGTTTGTTTAACTTTTAGAAGACTAAATACAGAAATTATTATATTTAAAAGATTCATGGAAGGTAGTTGTAAACAATAAAACTTAAAAATTTAAAAAGTATACTGTAGAGCACTGTGATAATTGCAGAGAGAATGAAGTGAAAGATAAGTGGCCACTGACGGAATAGTTTGACATTTCACGATTTAAAAGAAGGTTTTAGTTCTAAATACAACTTTAAAGTGATGAAAATATGTGTTATTCTCAGCTAGTCAACCAAATGTGGAAATGTTTTTAGGGAGTTGATTTACTAACACAAATTACTTACAGTGCTTTTCTGGACTTCTGTATAAGAGGGGAGAGTATGATTTCATTTCTTTTGAAGGTATTAGATTGTCAGTTGATATTGATAATTCAGTGTACTACAGATGGATTTTAAATTCCCTTCTGAATGCGTGATATCCTTTTAGTCTGAACTGTTCTAGTGGTTTATAATGCTACTGTTGGGAGGCTTTACTGAGCATGCTCGAAAACAAGAAAAGACTGTGATAGTCTCCATGAAAGTTTGAGATCATCCGTTCACATCGTTTTCCTCCGTTATCCTGTGACTCTTAATTGATTTTGCATTTTCCATCTCCTCAAATGTTACCCACTGTAAACACTTTCCCCAAACTCAATATGACTTCACAAATGACTGTACTGCTCAAAATTCGCAAGTGCTTTTGGCTCTCAGATTTATGGTCAGGGTTTTAGTCAATTCACATAACCAAATTAGATTGAACACTAAGCAATGCAATCAATTTTCTTGACAGCAAACTAATTTCGCTGCCTTTATTTGGGGAAATGGATCAGAGTTCTAAAGTCACTGGCATAACAGCAAAAACACTTGGAAAATTATGATTTTCTCTAACAATTCTCACTTTCTAAGGTGTTAGATATGTTTGTTCCTAGAATTATCATTATAAAATGTTAGTTTTGTTTATAATGAAGATATATTTAAGTTCCTAATAAGATGTTGATTTTATGCCAAAGTAAATTAGAGTGGGATAGGTTCTTTAGATTATATTCAATAGTATTAATTTTTCCATATGAAATATGTTACTAGAAAGGGATAGGATTAGATTCAGTTTAAAATCTCTTAATTGAAGCAATATAAAGTTTGACAAGGACATTTAAAACAATACAACACTTAAAGTTATAGATTCATAGGATAACAAATTGGTTAAAGTCTGCTTTAATTCTAACAGATTTATTCTACATTATAACCAAGACTCAACTATCAGGGTAGATACACTTGAGCCGAACTGGGTGGAATTAACCGGATGACCAGAACACAGATGAGGGATATACTTAGACTTACTGAGCTCTATTTACAAATAATATGTTTATCAAATGCATTATTCAAACGTTCTTTACTCTGCTTTCATATAAACTTGTGGTATTTTCTTTAATGTTTGTTTATCTATCTAAACTAAAATTCCTCTAACATTTGAGGCAATAGTTAATGTTTTTATGCTTTATAGTAGCTACCCAGCTTAATTTGATAATATCATTTATTTTTATTTATCAACTTAAAATTGTTAGTTAATTTTTTGCATATAATGTATTTTGATCATATTCTTTCCCCTCCTTTTACTCTTCTCAGATCTCCCTACCTCCCCATCCACCTAAATTTATGTCCTCTCTCTCCAAAAAAGAAAAAAAATGCAAACAAACCAAAAACAAAATGAAAATTAAAATAAACCAAAATCAGACCAAAAAATGCCAACAAATAAGCAAACAATGAACTTGGCATCCATTTAGTGTTGGCCAGCTACTGGTCATAGGGCCTGCCGTGGAGTACAGCTGATACCCCGTGACTCTCCTTTGGAGAGAACTGATTTTCCTCCCAGGCAGGTGGCAACTGCAAATAGCTTCTCGGCTAGGGTGGGATTCCCATTCTCAGAGCTGGGATTTTGTCTAAACCTGTGCGGGCCTCATGCATGCTGTCACAGTCTCTGAGGTCACATATGTGTCACTCTTGGTTCTGTCTATTTCCTCGGAGTCATCCACCTCCTCTGGCCCTGACAGCCTTTCTGCAGCCTCTACTGCATAGATCCCTGAGTCTTGAGGGGAGGGGTGAGATGCCAGCATGGCATTTAAGACTGAGTTCTCTTTCCACAGTGTCTGTTTGTGGGTGTCTGTGTTAATTCCCATCTGCGGAAAGAAGCAGCTTCTCTGATGAGGGTTGAATGTGCACAGATTCTGAAGGTTTTCTATGACATTCTGAGTTTTTCATTTCCAATTTTATTTCAACTTGGGTTTTCTTTAATGACTCTATTTCTTTGTTAAATTATGCTTTCATGTCTTGAGTTGTTTTTATTACTTCATTCGACTGTTTGTATTTATACAGTCTTCATTAAGGCATTTATTTATTTCCTCTTTAAGGTCCTTGAACATACTCAAAATTGCAATTTGAAGCCCTTGTCTTATGCTTCAGAAAAATTGCTTTTTCAAGGTCTATTGCAAAGGGTTTGCTGTCTTCTGGAGGAGACATATTGTCTTGGTTTTATGTTTTGGTTTTTGCATTGAAATCTAGGCACCTGGAATCATGACCTTTGAAGAGTTTCTTTGTGTAGATATCTGGTTTCATCTTTATCTGGTGGGAATTCCATTCTTTGGGTAATGTTGCCCACACTGAGTACTAGCCAATTGTGGTGGCTGTGGGATCCCTGGTACAGAGTGGTTTTGTGAGTCAGTGTGAGGGTGACATCACTTATTATGTAAGCATCATAGATTTATATATCACTCTATAACAAATACTTTAAAAATAAATTTTCATATGACAATGTATTTCTTCAGGCATTCTGGCTGCTCCCCTTTACCCACTTTACATTCCTAAACTGTTTCTCTCTCTCTCTCTCTCTCTCTCTCTCTCTCTCTCTCTCTCTCTCTCTCTCTCTGTGTGTGTGTGTGTCTTTTAACCTAGGTATTGCCTAACCATCTCTTTTTCTATTATTAGTGCATATTGATTATACAGAGTATAGGTCTCACTGTGTCTATTTAGTATTTGCATAAAACAGTGGTTCTCAGCCTTCCTAATGTTGCCACCCTTTTAGAGTTAGAGTTCCTCATAGATGGTGACCCCCACCATGAAATTATTTTCATTGCTACTTCATAACTGTAATTTTGCTACTGTTATGAATTGTAGTTTAAATATTTTTGGAGATAGAGGTTAGCCGGAGGGTTGAGACACACTGATTGAGAAACCCAGGGTTTTAATTAGCACTTTATAACCCTTTCCCTTCCTTACCTCAATACCCTTCGTCTTCCTTAATAGTCCCCTTCTACTTTAATGTCATCTCTTTTTTACTCCCTGTGAGAGAAAACATGATGATATCTTATTTTGTTTAATGTTATCTCTAGTTACATTCATCTTCCTGCAACCAATGTAATCTCATCCTGCTTTATTGATTCATAATATTTTACTGTTTGCCTATACCACAATTTCCTTTAAACATTTAATTACGAATTGGCATCTAGGCTCATTCCATAATTTGACCGTTGTGTGTCAGTAAACAATAGATAAACAGATATTTACATTGTATGCTGTTTTTTTTTTAAATTCCTTTGGGTATATATGAAGGAGTGAAATGGCTGTGTTGTATGGCAGTTCCAGTTTTAGTTTTTTGAGGAACTTCCATGGTAACTAAACTAATTGACAACATTCCAACACTGTATAAGAATTCTTTTCCCCCTATATTTTTGCTAACACTTTTAAAATTTCTTTTTAGTTGATTTTTAAGGGTTAGTGTGCAAATTCTATGGACTTCATCATATATACATATTTATGTGTGTATGTACATATGTGTGTGTGTTTGTGTGTGTGTGTGTGTGTGTGTGTGTGTGTACTTTCTTGCGTCCTTAATAATAGTTATTCTGACTGGGGTGAGCAGAAACCTCAGTGTATTGATTTGCATTTTCCCAATAGCCAAAGATAGTAAGTATTTTTCATATTATCGTTGGTCATTTTTACTTTTTTGACAAGAGTCTGCTCAGTTCAATTGCCCATTCGTTGATTGGAATGCCTTTTTTTGGGGGTACTTGTGTTAAACTCACGACCTCATAATGCTAGGTAAGCACTCTGCTATGCATCAACATCCCCAGCCGTGCTTGTTCCTTTGGCATTTTTTTTTGAATTCTTTATGCATTCTGGCTATTAATCTTCTGTCAAAAGAATGTCTGGCAAGGATTTTTCTCTCTGCTTTGGAGGTTGTCTTTGTTTCTTTTGCTGTGTAAGACTTTTCAAAGTTGATAGAATCCTATTTGTTGATTCAGGCTCTTATTTCCTGAGCTAATGGAGTCTTAGTGAGTTGCTTGCCATTGCAGTACCTTAAAGTGGTTTCCTACGTGTTTCCCTCTAGTATTTAAAAGTTTCAGGCTTTATGTTAAAAGTTTTGCTTTTTTCCTTTATCCATTCAAGTTTTTTTTTGTTATAGGAAAGAGATAATGATCTTTTTACTAGGAATTGACTAATTTACTAGATTTACTAGACACTTTAATTGGGCCTTCTTGTTCTTCATTATCATCTTTTTTTTTTAAAGAATGGATTTGAGAGGCAAGCACCCTTGTGTAAGCCATTTATATAATTTTGTAATTAACAATTTATGCCATATGTAAATATTTACTTTTATAATTTTTATACAACTTCCTCTTTTAGAATGGATCACATTATCGCTGCTGCCCTTTTTGTATTGACTTTTATTGAACTCTACATTTTTCTCTGCTTCCCTCTCTGCCTCTTTCTTCCCGTTCAACCCTCCCCCAAGGTCCTCATGCTCCCAATTTACTCAGGAGATCTTGTATTTTTCTACTTCCTGTGTAGATTAGATCTATGTATGTCTCTTTTAGTCCAGTAATTTCTGTCATTATACAAATCAGGATCATATATTTGTTATAATTTTATTTTGTTTTAACATTTTTTCACACTAATGTTTATTTTATTCCAAGAAAAAAAACTATAGATTTAAAAATCTTATAGCAAAAGGTAAATATCAAGGAATGGCTGCTAAGAACTAAATATTTGAGAGTTGTTACCTAAAGATAACATAAGGAATAGCAAAAGGGAAGTGTTTGAGATATACTTTATACAGGATACACTTCACAGATTTTAATACTCAATTCAATGTATTTGACATTTCTTCATACCTGTTTGGTCATCAGGCAACATAAAATAAAGGGTTTCTTAAATAGTCTTAAATTTCTCATCTTTTTATATTTAGTTTTCCACTTCCACCCCTCTCCAGAAACAACTGAATCGACTCTTCACTATAGTTTAACTTTGCTCTAATTGAATTTGATGGAAACCATCACATAACTGAGAGATTGAACACAGGAAGGAAACTACTATGTAATCCCAATCATAAGAAAAACATAAGACAGTTGATCTCATAGAAGTTGAGAGTAGAATGGTGATTCCCAGAGGCTGGGAGAGGAGAAATTGAGTGGTGGGAAGAGGTTGATCAATGTGCACACCTTTTATATAGGAGGAAGCTTCTCTAGTGCACTGTGGCATAGTAGGTTGTGTATATATGTTTTGTCAGTGACATTTCCTGGAGAAACACAATGCACTCAGGTCTACTCACCTGATAATGGAACTTGTAACAGACCAAAGTAATGATTTTCCAAAGTCTAACTAAAAAGCCCACCCCACTAAGGGTGGTGCTTGGAGAAAGCTTCATCCCTGGAGCTCTTTGCACAAAACTTGCAGGCAGCTCCACAAGTCAAATAAATCTCCTCTGTGGATGGACTGGTCAGAGTCTCTTTTCTCTGCAGTTGTTTATTCCTTGTATAAAGCTGGGGAGGCTCTTAGAGATCTTGAGAGTTTCTGCTCTCTCAGATCTGTGCCATTTTCTTCACTTCCAAGTTCTATGACCTTTCCTCTCCCTCGAGGAGAGCATGTTTCAGTTTGAAGGAAGCTCCTATACAAAACTGATAATAAATATAATGTACCTTTGAAAAGTCTGGAAGAAAAGATTTTGAATCTTTACCAAAAAGTTTAAATGGGGAAATAAATATAATAGACAGATTTAAATAGATATTATACAATATATACTTGTATCGAGTCTTAACCCACTAATGGATTTTTGCACACTTTCTTCTCTTTAGAACTATAGAAATCAAAGACATAAAGATAAAATGGTTATGTATTAATTATTTTGCCTTTCTATGTTCTTGAGAGTGGATAATTTTTGTTGTCAACTTGACTGGACTCAGAATCACCTAGTAGGCACAACTCGGAGCTGCCTGTGAGGGTTCTTCCGGAGAAGTCTAAGCAAGGAGGGAAGACCACTGAGTGTGGGTGGCACCATGCTGTGGGCTGGCACCCTAGACTGAATTAAAGGAGAACAAGGAAAAGCTAGTAGAGCACCAGTATTCATTTCTTTGTCTTCCTGTGCGGTATTTCATCACAGCAATGAGAAAAATGACTACTACAATGAATTAAAGATGGAGCTCTACCTCCATTTTAATAAATAACTCATGATGTTTAATCCAATATACCAAATCTTTCCCAAACCTGTAATAAGATCCCTTTGTTATGTCAGTCATGGATTTATTTTCTTCCTTTCTTGTGCTAGAGATTGAACTCAAGCCCTCATGCATGCTAGACAAGTTCTCTGCCGCTCACCCACATCTTTAGCCCTTGAATGCTAATTTGTGTCCAACAAATGCTTTTGCATATCCCTTTACTTTTAATAAGCTCTTCAACAAAGCCATATTTTTAATGCTATCTTTATATTAAGCAACTTTATTCTGGAATATTTATAATGTTTATGGCCCTTAAAAAGCTGTGACATACTTTTCAAAATTCTTTTGAGATTATAGAATTAAGACTTTTTCTCCTTTTAAATTTAAATGGGATAGATGCACTCCTTAGCAATAAGCAAAAGCAGGCAAGCAAGCAATGCTACTTTTGTATTTTTAAATTTAACATACCTTGGTAAAATTTCTGCTCCATAGATACCATGTATTCTTGTCCAGAGTAGAGTTTATTGGATTTTACAGAAGAACAATTTTAACTGAAAAAAGTTAAGTGAAAATTTAGTTTTAAATTATCATCTAGAATGCTTTTTGATCATGTCGAGTAGTTTAGGAAAATGACATTTGAAATGCCCTTTGAGGTATTTGAGCAGAATTGAGAAGAGGGAGAGAAGCTAAAAGTTACATTGCTTGTCTTTGCTGTGAAAAGCTAGGTAGACCAGTAAAAATTTTCTTTTTCTGCTTTCCATCTTAACTTTTAGAGTAAGTTAGCAACTTCTGTTAATGTATTAGTCAGAGTTGTCTACAGGAACAGAACAGAGAATGTATATTAAAAAGGGATTATTAGATTGACTCATATATATTACATGACTGTTCCAGTAGGCTGCTTGTTTGTTCCCAGCTGCTTAGTCCCAAAATAACCACACAGAAACTGTATTGATTAAAACACTGCTTGGCCCATTAGCTCTGGCTTCTTATTGGCCAACTCTTACATCTTAATTTAACTAATTTCTATTAATCTGCATTTCACCACGAGGTTGTGGCCTACCAGCAAAGCTTCAGTATATATAATTCTGGTGGCAGATCCATGGTGTCCCCCTGACTCCTCCCTTCTCCTCCCATGCTATAGGCCAAGCCAGTTCTTTATTCATTAACCAATAAAAGCAACACATAGACAATATGACCTCCCAAACCACATGAGCTTGGTAGTGCTGGAGAGGCTAAGAACCTAGTAGTTGCATGGTCCACATGACTGGATGTCTCCATCTCAATCTGGTATTGAAAGCCTGGAGAATTCTGGGTGAGCTTCTGATCTTGGAAGGCTGAGGAAGCAGGGTTCTGGTGACAGGGAAGAATGGCAACAGAACCGCAATGGGATTGAGGCAATCAACAGCAAGGAGTAAAGGCTGAAGGAAGCGATACTGCTTTTTCCTCAGACCTCTTGATATATGAGTGGCCACTGGAAGGCACTGCCTCTTTTCAGGGAGATATTTTCCTTTTAGTTAACCCTCCCCAGAGGTATGCCCCTTAGTTAATTTCACACCCAATCAAGATGACAATCAGGATAAACCATCTTACTTTGCAAAGATTATTATTTGATCTTCATATTTGATTTTGAGAGAAAACCTGAATAGTTATCTTTTTTTTTTTTTTTTTTTTTTTTTGGTTTGGTCTCCTTAACAAATAGTGTAATGCTGGTCTAGGATTTGGCAATTCTTTATTGGTATAGAATTCTATAATGGTATATTTAGTGAAAGAGCCCCATTGTTAGTATATAACCTAAACCTAAGAAGCTATAGATATCTAAGTGCTTTGGGTGAGGGACCATGAAATGGAAAGCTGAGTTTTAGGGAAATTTATAGGATTTTGAGCTCGCTATGCCAATTTTTTTTTGATTTTTTTTTCGAGACAGGGTTTCTCCATAGTTTTTGTTTCCTGTCCTGGAACTAGCTCTTGTAGACCAGGCTGGCCTCGAACTCACGGAGATCCGCCTGCCTCTGCCTCCCCGAGTGCTGGGATTAAAGGCGTGCACCACCACAGCCTGGCTCTATGCAGATTTTTACCTTTGTTTATTTAGAGTGGTTCTTTGTAATTTCTGGATACAACAACAAAGTGGGTGCTCGCAAACAGATAAGGAGATCTGAGAAGATTTAAAATATGGCATGCTATATAATAGGAGCACTCTGGGCATACAATAGTTTACTAAGTATAGTACCTAGTGAGTTTGGGTTTTTTGTTTTCTTGTTGAACCTACAGTTCTGTCCTAATCTGGACAGTGGTATAGGTATCTATGTGTACCCATGTGTAGTGCCCATGCATGTACAGGCTAGTAGTAGACACTTGTATCTTCCACCATTGCTGTCTTTCTTATTTTTAAAGGTCTCTGAGCTAGGATTTCACTGACTGACTAGGCTGGCCAGAGAACCCTTGGGGTCCTCTGTCACTGCCTCCCAGCACTGGCGTTCTAGATATGTGTTGCCATGTCTAGCTTGGCTCTTTAAGTATATTCTGGGGCTCTAAATCCATGTCCTATGCTTGCATATCATACCCTTTAATCTCTGTGGTCTCTTCCTTGACCCCTTCAATTTTGTTTTTGATTCCTCTAAAAGATAGTACTAATAACGTTGGTAACATATTTCCTATTCCAGAGGACTGTTGAGATAGACAAAGAAATTGAAAAGAAAAAAAAATCCTATATACCTATTTAGACATCAAGGTTTTTTACAAAATTTTATATGGATAGGCCTGGGAAGATGTCTTGGTCAGTAAAGAGCCGGCATCACAAGCATGAGCACTTCAGTTCACACTCCTGGCACCCAAGCGAAAAGCCAGATGTATTTCCTAGCATCTGTAACACCAGTATTATGCATCTAGGGTGGAGACAAGAGGATCCCTGGAGCTTATTGGTCAGGCAGTCATTCATCAGCAAGTTCCAGGTTCAGCCTCAGGAAGTAAGGTGGAGAAGTGATTGAGGAAGCCACCCAATGTCCACACACATAATTTTACACACATGAATACACATACATGCACATACCACATACACATAAAGAGAAAAATGATTTGGTATATTTTAATATGCATAAAAGTGGAGGGAATAGTATTTAAATAAGATACACATATCTATCATTTCTTTTAGTACTTATATTTGTTACTTTTATTTCATCTATTGCTTTCTCCTCTTTTCAAATATTTAACTTTTTATAATGGGGATATATTGAGTTGAATAAGTTACATTTTGAAAAAGCTTCACATGTTTAGAATGGTAGGAAAAATAAGAAAAAATCGATATGTGTTTAGTCTTTTGATTACGGTCCTGTCCCATCCCAGCAAATGTGATCTGCTCTGTTCCTGGTCCTAAATTGTTATAACAAAAATAAAGGATTATTTTTTTACTAGATTTTCCATTTTTTGAATTTATGTGAAACAGAACCCTATGAACTGTAGGCTCATGTGCTTTATCTTGTCTTCGGAGAGACAGATAAGGTAGAATACAATCTGTTTTTGTCTGTATTGAGCAGTTCTAACTGATGCCTTTCTGCCATTTACATGGAACGTAGTTATCTTGACTGTTCATATCTGTTCTTCATCTCTCATGACAAGACTACAATAAACAGAACTTTATTTCTTACAAAACTTATTTTAATGAAAATGTGTATCATGTAATAAAAAGCCAGTTATTTATACCTGTTATAGAAATGAATGATCACTGTTGTGGGAATGTATATGAAGGCACCAACATGCACACTAACATCCATCCATACATACATCTTGCTTACTAGACTAGCTCATTAGCCCGCTGGGAGCTGCTAATGGAGAATTAGGAAATGCTGAACAGGGAGGAGATGTTTCATGGACCAGGTGAAGCAAAGCCCAATAAGTAGCATGTTTAGCACAATTCTTTTAGATTTATTTTATTTTCAAGGGTGCCTACATGTATGTCTGTATACCACGTACATGCAGTGCCTAATGGGGCCAGTATAGGGCTTTGGATGCCCTGGAACTACAGTTACAGACAGTTGTGAATCATCATGTGGGCTCTGGGAATTGAACCTGGATCTTTTGGAAGATCAGCCAATGCTCTTAATTGTTGAGCCATCTCTCCAGCCTGTTAGCATATGCTTAAACAGTAAAAGCAGGCAATGCTAATGACACTTATTGAAGACTTCCAGTCATTTACTGTGCTAAGTATTTTAGAAGAATAATTATCTTTTGATTGTCAATCACAATCCTATGAACAACTGTTTTTATTTTTATGAGTCAGATAAGGAAACAGAAGCTTAAAGAGACTTGCCTTAAGACACATAACCATAAGGATAAAATTTCATTTAACTTGAGAATTTAAGCTCTCTATCAGGTCAAATTTGCCAGTAGTGTGACTTATTTCAATTATGATTTGTAGTTTTGAATCAATTTCTGCTCATTTACCTGAAAATTTCCAATTATATAAATAACTGGTTCTTATAGATTATCTGAGTCTTTTCAGACAGATCTTCCTAGTTACATCGGTTGACCTGTGTGTAGAGCAGGCAAGAGGATCCGTGCACAGAATCCTGCTGCTGTTAAATCCACTCCTTTCTTGGGGTTTCTTTTTCTACAGCTCTCTGCTGCTACTACCCACGGGATCTTGAAATATCACTCTTGGGATTTGTGCTCTCCTGCCTGAAAAATACTGCACTCATAGCTTCTGCTTCAGTAGAGGAGAAAAATTTTCAGTTTCTAGCTTTCTATTTATTTCTATATTGGTCTCCCTATCTTGTTTTTTATAAATAGATGAATATACTGCCATTCATTAAGGTAGCCCAATTGTGAAAATAAGTCAATGTCCAAGATGTTTTCCTTTTTAAATATTTGTTATGATTTTTATTATAAAATAAGAAATCTGTAGTCCTTTGGACATTGAATTTGAGCAGTGTACTAAAATAAGGGTATTTCAGTATGTAATGTGAGAATACTCTTGCATTTCTCTAGAAATTCTGTCTTTTCCTGTCTTGGCATATTAGTGTCTGGAACACGCAGAGTCAGAAGAAAGATCTCAGACTTTCCTCCTAAGGCATTCATCTGCTTAGCTTTTATCCCATGGTCTGAGGTCTGAGCAGGCTTCTGTTGATAGGAACCTATATCCAGGAACACACACACACACACGTTCATAGTTTTTTCTGCCCATATTTGAAAATTTGAACTGTCTTCATACATTCCACAGAAATTGATAAACTAATGCTTCAGGGTTTTAAATTTTTTATTCCTTGAAAACTTCTTTTAATGAGTTTTGACTACATTTATCCCTCCCCTCAGATGTGCTTCCAACTTTCCTGCCCATCTGTGGATGTTTGAATGAGATTAGCCTACATAGATTCATAAGTGTGAATGGTTGGTCCCGAGTTGGTGGAATGGTTTGGGAAAGATTGGAGGAAGTGTGTCACTGGGGATGGACTTTGAAGTTTCAAAAGCCCACACCTGGCCCAGTGTCTGTCTCTCTGTTTACCTGCTGCTGTGAATTAGGGTGTAAAGCTCACTAATCCACTTTCCACTATAATAGTTATAGAAGCCCCTAATTAAATGCCTTTTTAAAAAAAATAGGAGTTGCCTTCGACACAGTGCAGTAGATCAATAACTAAAATTTAAGTTAACTTTGTGTTTTCTCCCCTGCCCTCGCCCGCCACACACATGGAGTTGGGAAGGAAGACATGAAGTACCATTCCTAGCTGAGGAGCCATTGTCAATTTAAAACTGCTGGGAGAGAGCCGGGCAGTGGTGGCGCACGCCTTTAATCCCAGCACTGGGGAGGCAGAGGCAGGCAGATCTCTGTGAGTTCGAGGCCAGCCTGGTCTACAAGAGCTAGTTCCAGGACAGGAACCAAAAAGCTACGGAGAAACCCTGTCTCGAAAATTAAAAAAAAAAAAAACTTCTGGGAGAGGAAGAGTCAGTTGTTTTAATACTCCAAAGTTTTGAGTAGCAATGCTTTAAAAGCTATATGAGTAATGTGAATCAGATTTTCTCCCTAATCAAATCTGATTGACTTTATTCCAGAATGCCCCTGAGAAGAAAGAGTTTTTCTTAAAAAAAAAGGGGGGGGTTGTTTTCAGACCCAGAAAGACAAATATAAGAGTACTCACTCATAAGTGGCTTTTAGATACAAAACAAAGAAAAATCAGCCTACAATTCACAACCCCAGAGAACCCAGACAACAAGGAGGACCATAAAAGAGACATGCATGGACCTTACCTACATGGGAAGTAGAAAAAGACAAGGTCTCCTGAGTAAATTGGGAGCATGGGGACCATGAGAAAGGGTAGAAAGACAGGGGGAAGGAAGGAGGGAAATGGAGAAAACATATAACTCAATAAAAACAATAAAAATAAAATAAAAAGGGGTGTTTTGCTTGTCTGGAATGACTTTTTATGTAAATTCTCTCTTAAAGATTAGACGTTCAATAATATACTGCTTTTGAAAGGCCTTTCTGTCTCAGTCTTAAATCCGTATGGGGTAATCCAGGTCACTGTTTCATCTTAAGATCCAATTAGACAGCCTTGGAGCTATCAGTCAGGTTGTGTTGTGTTTCTGTAGTTTACGGACCTTGGACAATTAATCAACATCTCTAAGCCTCAATTTTTTTTTCATAAAAACACAATCTATGACATCATGCAATAAAAATCAGTGGAAATTAAAAGAGATATTCCATGTGAAGTGTTGATAGAGGAAACTTGAAGATGTTAAGAAATATGTTCAAGTTACTTAGTCAGTGACAGATCTGGACCCTGAGCTTGTACTCCTGATTTCTAGCACAATTTTCTTTTGTTATCTGCCTCTATGATGTTGTTTCACAACATGTTCATTTAAAAATGTTTTTCTATTTACTACAGGGCTAAAATGTATTTTATGATGGTTACTTTCTATTTTTATTGTTGAACAATGAGAAAGATCTTCAAAATTGGAGAT
>NW_026067944.1:23491519-23529599 GCF_014885135.2 Alexandromys fortis | reverse complement strand
TATTCCAGTAGGTGTACTTCTTTCAAGCATGATACAGGATTAAGTGGTAAGCTAATAAGTGTACAAGCTTTGTTGGACTTTCTTTGAACTGCCAGCCCCCAAATAATGAAACAAATAATTATTATTAATTAAGAAATCTTGGCCTTTAGCTTAGGCTTGTTAATAACTAGCTCTTATAACTTAAATTAATCTGTTTCTATTCGTCTATGTTCTGCCACATGCTTTTTAACCTCTCTTCCATTCTGTCCATCCAACTCTTCAGTATCTTGCTGGTGTCTCATTGTGCCTAAATTCATACCCTCAGTTCCTCTCTCTGCCCAGAAGTCCTGCTTAACCTATCCTGCCTAGTTATTGGCTATTCAGCTTTTTATTAAACCAGTCACGATGATACATCTCATACAGTGTACAAATATCCTGCAACAATTAAGTTATAGAATGCTGATGTTAAATGATCTAAAGAGGGAGAAATTTGTGTTGCCAGGAATAAAATAAAAGTTTCAGACAAGGGGAATTTAATTGGAAGTGTGATAGTGGGAACAGAGAGTGGGCCTGATCTCTAGTAAAGAAACTGTGGGTTTTGAAGGAGTTTAGAAATGTATGACCATAAGGTTGCACAAGACATTGGTATTAATTGGCCGTGATTTGTCAGGGTGCAGGTGAAGGAAGAATAATGTATCCAACCTGTATTATATATTGAAACAGGAATATTGGAGACACTTAAACTGCTAATAGGTCTCAGGGCAGAGATTAAATATATAAGACAGATGATAAAATTATCTAAAGTTGGAAAAGAAACAACTTAATAATAGTAGAAACATTTCATATAGAGCTTTCCAGTTGCAATAGAGATCTTTTTTAATTTTTTTAACTCTCAGTCCTGTTCCCTTTTATTGAGTAATAAATCAGATAAAATTGAGTATCCTTTAGGGGTTTATCTATGGACTGTTTGTTACAAATGCGACTGTATTTAAATCACTTCTTGAATACAACGATGTGATATGGGAGAAAGTATGAGATATACATACGTTTTAAAGAAAGTGCCTTTTTAAAAATCACACTTATTTGTGCCTGAGGAGGGTATCATGCACCATGGAGTTGGTTATTTTGTTCCACCATTCCGGTCCCGGGCACTGTAATTAGGTTGTCAAGCTTGGCAGCGAGCGTATTTACCTGCTGAGGCATCTCACTGGCTGCAGTGAGTTAAGTTGGAATTTAATTCCTTCCTGTTTTGAAAAAGTACTTCTCTGTTAAGTTTAAGTAGTATAAATTCATACTTAGATAATGTGTTCAATCTACAAGGCATTTTTACAAACACACTTCCCTTACGAATCTTAGATGTTTTTGAAAATTAGCAGTTGTAAACTTTAGATAAGCTACTACATGTGTTGGACTGTTATGACATATTCAGTTGTGGTTTTGAATACCCATGGGGCTTTTATACTTCAAAAACAGAATTTCTGACCTTGAGTAGCTTGTAATTCAGTAATAGAGATTAATCTAAGTTCATAGTAGGCCTAGTAAAACATTGGGATATTTAACATCTAATATTTATATATTTTTTTCAGTTTTGTGTCAAAAATCTGAGTTCTCATTATTTTCTATCACTCTAGCAGGTACATATGGTGACAATCGCAAATGTACTTGGTGAGAAAGAGTGATGATGGAAGTTATTGAGAATTTTTATGTTCCTTCATTAGTATGGAAAATTGAAACATTACCCCCAAATACAGAGATAATTATATATTGATTTAAAAATTATTCTAAGGATTTTATTTCACAGTAAAAAATTGTTATAACCATTAATGTTTTTAAAATATAATTTTTAAAGAAAATACTGCTTATATGTAGAAGATATTGAACTTAAAAAATCCTAGATATTTAGTCATAGCCCAAAGCTTAGTGAAGGACAGAAAATGAAAGGCATAATCCCTGCTCATAAAGGAGCTTGGAATTGATCTGGGGAGACCCCAAAAGTACTGCAGTCATTCTTCAGTCATGTTGAGTAAAAGCTAAACTGCTGCTGCTTTAGAATCTTGGTACATATTTCTTATAGCAGTGAAGCTGTAACCTGGGATTTGAGAGAGAGGAGTGGGTGAATTAGCTATATGTAAAACAATACTAACGATGTGAACCTCATTTCTTTGTATGTATAAGTAGCTTTCCCACTAAATATTTTAGAAGATACACTTTGAAAAGAGACTTTTGCGGCTTCAGTCACAGAGCAAACATGAAAGTTCTTAGGCATGTAAACAAATTTGTTCTTGAATACTAAATTCTGATGGGATTTTGTTGTCAGAGCTACAACAGAAACTGATGACATCAGCTCTGGTCTCCTAATAGAATTCTAACAGTTGTAACTCCTGCAGTTTTACATAAACATTAAAGCTCATTAATTTATTCTGCTATTAGTGGTGGTTATATAAACCAGTTAAATTCCAAGGCAGTAATACAATTTTCTCTTACCAGGTACTTTACATAATGGAAAATACATTACTGAAAAACACTGAATACAACCTTTGTTTTGGGGACTTAAAAAATTCAATATATTTCAGAATTACACTAAATATATAAATGATGATATTATAACTTTATTAGTCATTATTGCTATTATAGACAAGTTATTGATTTTTATTTACTTTGTATCTAAACTCTCTCTTTCTGCATGGGTTGGAGACTTTCCTCTTTTAAAAGTTAGTCATTCTGCAAATGTTTACTGATGATATTCCAGACATACAACCTAAGTGATTGTATCATTTTTTCCTACTTTTCATTTATTGAAAATAGTTTTTTATACAAAATATTCCGATTATTTTCCCCTCCCACAACTCCTCTGAGATCCTTCCTATCTAATACTAGCAATTATTAACTAAGCTTTTAAAATGTACTCTTTATTAACTTCTTACATGTATATAATGAATTTTAATTCCTCTTACCCCTATTATCCCATTTCACTTCCTCTTCACACCCAGCATATTCCATAACCTGTTGTGCAGTATTATTCTCTGAACCAGATTGCCACCATCTTCAGGAGCTCTGCTGAGCTTGTTCACAAAAGGTCACCACAGCTGGACCTTTTGACTACTGTTTACTTTGCCTCAGAGAAAGATGGGATGATCATGGGACCATAACCTGAGCATCTAGCTATCCCTTCTAACCCATCTTATACAATTCTGCCCTAATTGCATGGGATCTTGCAGAAGCGAGGGGAAGGGGTTCTATTTATGCAGCCACGGAGGAGCTGTCATTTAAGCTGGGTGCACACCTTTCAGTGTAGCGTTAAAATCAGCAATGCTCCTGCTGGTGACCCCTTTCCCGTTGCTCTCTGTTAGTAAGCTTTAAAAACTCATTGGTTCTCCTAGGTAAACTAACGTTGGTTCTCCTAGGTAAACTACCTTGGCTTGTTGGGACCTTAGGTGGAGGGGTGGATGTTTGTTTACAAGTCTTCCAGGGAAGGAATTTTAGCAACACACCTCTGCACTATGAAAACAATTCACCAGGGAGGAGGCTGCAGTTCAGTTCCAGCTTGATTTCTCCACTTCCTGTGACCAAAGTGTGTGTTGTCAGCAGTAGGATATTACTATCACTTTCTGGTTGGCAGCTGGGAACAATTTTATGATCCATATTGTTTCAGTTTTCTTTACAAGATAAGCTGACCAACAGCTCATAGGGCAGTATCATCTAGTACATCTGGTACTAGGATTTTTAGTTTATAAACTAAAAATAGTTTATAATAATATGTAATATATATAATATTAGATAAAAATTATATATATTATAACAGTTTAATAAACTATGGCTTCTGAGAGGAAAGAGTACCTCCATTCCAACATTAATTTTTTTCATTTTATTAAGCTTTTAAAATAGTAGATTTCTATATGGCTTTTTTATAATCCTTACTCTTTGCTATCTGTCACTCCAAACGCTCCTCTGTCCTACCTTTCCATTCCCCTCCACACTTATACCTCTCATCCCATTATTTTCCTTTATTTATAACACAGTCTGCCACTATCCTCCTTAGGCCTTTCCCTTGCCCCAATGGCTGTTTTGTAGTTTTTTTCTGGCTTCTACAGATAACTCATTAGCTAAGCAGAAATCTAAAGGTTTGACATATGATATTCACATATGGTAGAGAAAATGTAGCATTTGTTTTTCTGGGTTTATGTTACCTTACTCGGTATAATATTTTGCCAAGTAAATCCATTTACCTGCAAGTTTTATAATTTCGTTTCTCTTTGTAGCTGAATAGTATTCCATTGTGTATATATACCACATTTTCGCATTAATTGACTCCAATTCCTAGTTATTATAAATAAGGCTGTAATGAACATAGATGACCAAGAACGTCTATAGTTAGATATGAGTCTTTGGAAGCCATGTTTAGGAGCAGTGTATCTGAGTCATATGGCAGTTCTATATCTAGTTTCTGAGGAACCTTCACACTAAGTTCTACAGCGGCTGCACCAGTTTATACTCCCATCAGCAGTGAATAGGGAACGATTTTCCCCACATTCTCACCAGAATTTGTTGTCATTTTTTCTCTTGATTTTAGATGTTCTTACTTCAGTAAGATGAAGCCTCAAAATAGTTTTATTTTGTATTTCCTTGATAGCCGAGGATGGTGAATACTTTAAAAATATTTTTCAGTATTTCTTCATTTGAGAGCTCCCTGTTCAGTTTGCTAGCCTACTCTCAAAACTGTTTTTCTTGGTGTTTTTGAGTTCTAGACGTTCATCCTCTGTCTGATGTATAGCTGGCAAAGATCCCCATTCTGTAGGCTGCCCCTTCACTTGATTCAGTTTCCTTTGTAGTGTAGCAGCTTTCGAATTTAATGAGGCTCCACTTGCGAATTGTTGAACCTATTTCTGGTGGGATCCAGGTCCTGTGCAGAAAGTCCTTACCTGAGCCTACATCTTTACTCCTTCTCTGGAAATGTCAGTGTCTTAGATTTGACACTAATGTTCTCTATCTGTTTGGAATTTGCTTTTGTGCATGGTAAAAGATAATAATTAGTTACTCTTCCACATGTGGACATCCAATGTTCTAGCATTTGTTAGAGATGCTTTCTTTCCTCAAATGTGCATTTTTGACATCTTTGCCAAAAATCAGATGTCTTTAGGTGTGTAGACATATCTGGATCCTCAACTGTATGTCATTGATTTATATATCTGTTTTTACACCAGTACCATCATGCTATGTTTATTACTGTGGCTCTGTAGTAAAACGGGTATGGTGATTACTTCAGCAGCGTTTTTATAATTCAGGTTTTTAAAAAAGTTATCCTGGGTCCTTTGTGCTTCCATGTGGACTTTAATATAGGTGGGGCAATGAGACTAGGAGAATTTTGGAAAGAGGAAAGGCAGAGAGTCAATAACCACCCAGACACTGAGGAAGCAAGATGAGAATGCTGCACTGAGAAAAGGTACCAAACCACGTGGCTAAACATAGATAAGAATTATGGATTAAGTTAAGTTGTAAGAGCTAGTTAATAATAAGCTTGAGCTAACAGGCTAAACAGTTTATAACTGATATAAGCCTCTGTTGTTTCTTTGGGACTGAACAACTGCAAGACCAGGTGGGACAGAAACTTCTGTCAACACTTTAAGATTGTTTTTCCAATTTCTGTGAAGAATTGCATTAGAAGTTTGATGGGGATTGCATTGTATCTGTAGATTGCTTTTGGGAGGATGGCCATTTCACAATAGTAATCCCACAAACTCATTACTAAATAATTTCTAAAAGATCCACTTATGTAAGTGTGTGTATGGTGTGTGCTTGTGTGGTATGTGAGTGTTCATGTATCAGGAGGATTACACCATTCCTTATTCTCTTGAGACAGTCCTTCACTGAATCTGTATTTGCAGCTAGAAAGCCTAGCAAATCTATCTTTCTACAATTGTCTCCCACAGTGCTGAGTTAATAAGTGTCTGTGTGACTACATGGGGCTTTTAAATGTGGGTGCTAGAGATGAAAACTCAGATCTTCGTGCCTGTGCAGGAAGTGTTCTCACCCGCTGAGCCATCTCCCTAGTTCCCTAGAAAGTGTTGGAAGTCTCTTTTATTTCTTATTTTCTTATGTGAATCTTTTCAAATTCTTGAGTTGCTGAAATAGTTTGAACCTATAAAACAAAGCTAAATAATGATAGGTCTTTTCCTGGTTTTAATAGGAATTATTATAGCTTTTGCTATTTATTATGTGCATTGCTATTTTTGTTAATATTTACCATCTTTGGGTAGTTTTCTTTTAATTGTATTTTTATAAGGTGTTGTATTAACTACTAAAGTTCATCAGATGGCTTTCTAGACACCATTAATAACATGTTTCTATTCTTCAGTTTGTTGATGTAATACTGTCAATATACATCCTGACATTGAATTATTCTTGTGTTAATTTAGATGAGATTAGGTAGTGCATTGCATATAGTACTGAGTTTTGCAATTTTTTGAATTGTAGAATGTACTTTAGCCATATTTATCACCATCTTATACCTTCCCTTTATTTTCCCTTCTCCAACTCACTTCTGGGAATCTCCTCCCTTTTTCTAATCTCCTTTCTGCTTTCATATCATGTGTGTGTGTATGTGTGTGTAAGTGATTTGTGTATATATAAAGAATTATAGAAACTAAAAATCATAGAAAACATGGTATTTGACTTTTAATATTTGAGTTAATTCACTTAATATGATTATCTCTAGTTGCATCAATCATTCCCCTCCAAAGGATATAATTTCATTCCTTATGGCTGAATAAAACTCCATTGTGTATATATATCATATTTTCTGTATACATTCACCTATTAGCAGATACTTAGACCAAGTCTATGACTTTGCTACTGTGAGTAGAGCTGTAATAGACATGTATATTCAGGTATCTCTGTGGCATAGAGTCCTTCAGGTACTTTAGAAGTGATATAGCTGGGTCATATGATCTATTTTTAGTCTTTTTTTTTTTTGAGGACACGCCATATGGATTTCCACAGTGTTCATACCAATTTACCTCCCCATCAGCAGTGTATAAGGATTTTCATTCCCTGGCATCCTCTCTAACAACTGTTGTTCCTTGTTTACTCAGTGATAGCCATTTAAATTGACATTCATTTCCTCATGGCTAAGGATGTTGAATATATTCCCATTTGTTTTCTGGCTTTTGGGGGCTTTAGCAATTGAGAACTATCTGTTTATGTTATCCCCCATTTATTAATTAGCTTTTTATTGTTTTGTTTTTATGAGTTCTTTATATATCCTAGATATTAATCCTCTGACAGATGTATAGATATCAAGATTTGTCTCCTGTTTGGAAGGTTGTATTCAATTAACTGTTTATTTTACTGTGAAGAAGCTTTTTAACTCCATGTAAACTCATTTTCAGTTCTTGGTAGTATTTCCTGAGCAATTAGAGACTCTTCCACTTAGTTTCAACTATCAACTTGACATAGCCTAGAGTTATCTAAGGGAGTTTCAATAAGGGCATTGTCTCCATCGTATTGACTTGTGGGTTGTCTGTAGGTCATTTTCTTGATTACTAATTGATGTAGTATGGTTCAGACCACTGTGAGAGGCAGAGAGTCCTGAATTGTATAAGAAAGCTAGCTGAGCAGAAGCAAGTGAGCACAGTGGGAGCTAGCCTCTAAGTACTTTTCCTCTATGGTTCCAGCCTCTGCTCCTGCTTGAGTTTCTGCTCTGCCCTGATTTCCCTCAATGATGGGTTGGGGTTGGAAGTGGAAGGAAGCTGAATAAACTGTTTCCTCCAAGATGCTTTTGGTCATTGTGTTTATCACATTAACAGAAGGCAGATTGAAACAGAGTACATTCTAGAAAGATTTTGCCTCTGTTTATATCTGAGGTGTTTCCCACTAATAGTTTTAGAATTCTAAGATTGATTTAATTTTTATTTAAATGTATATGGCTATGTGGGGGCTTGCGTACATGTATGAAGGTATCCAAAGAGACCTGAAGAGGGTGTTGAAGCCCCTGGAGCTGGAGTTACATAGGTTAGAGTTTTTAAAAATGGGTGCTGGGAACCAAACTCAGGTCTTGTTTGACAGCAAGTGCTCTTAACTGCTGAGCCATTTCTCTGAGTCCCCAGAATTTCAAGGCTTACATTATTATTTTTTAAAAATATTTTCTTTGAGTTTTTGAGACAGGGTTTCTCTGTGTATCATCCTTCCAGCCTTTGCTCTAAAGCTGTCTGTATGTGACAACGAAGTGAGTTCTTATAGGCAATGAACAGATGGTTCTGCTTTAAAATCCAATCTCCTAGTATGTCTTTTGATTAAGAGATTGAAAGCATTAACATATGCAGCAATAATTTAAAGGCGAGCATTTAGTCCTTTGTTCTATTGTTTGTACTGTTTGTTCCTTTCACATTTCTCTATCCCGTACACTGTATTCTTTCCTGAGGCTTCATGGATGTTCTATATTTTCTCTATCGTATATAGGATTCCTCTGAGGGTCTTCTGTGGTTCTGGCGTGATGGTCATAAATTCCTTTACTTTGTGTCTATAGTTAAACATTTTATTTCTCCTTCCATTAAGAAGGACAGCTTTGCTATGTAGTGTAACCTGCCCTGGCAGTTATTTGTTTGATCATTCCATGCCCTCCTAGCTTTTAGACTTTCTATTGAGAAACCTCCTCTTATTCTGACAGGTTTGCGGATATGTGACTTGGTGTTTTTCTCTTGCAGCTTTCGATTTACTTTCTTTGTTGTGTTTACGTAGTGTTTTAACTGTAATATGACATGGGAGGTTAATTTCTGGTTCTGTCCGACTGTCTAAATGCATCCTCTAGCCTGGTGGCCATCTCTTTCCCTATGTTAGGAAAAATCTTCTGCTACACTATCCCTTTAGCATAATATTTCTCTTCATCTATGTTATGAGCATAACTCATAAGCTTGGCTTTTAAAATGATGTTCCATAAATCTCATATGCCCCACTTATATTTTTAAAAATTGTCAGAATATTCTAATTCATCTACTTGGTTATGATAGTCTTTTCCCCACTTGATTCATTGTATAGGCAAGACTTTCCACTGAGTTTATCATTTGACTTAATTGAACTTTCCATTTACAGTTTTTTCAATATTTCTCTCTCCATTGAATTCTAATTTTTTTATATCGACTTCCTTTTTTCATTTATGTTGTTGTCTTGAGTTCTTTTTTAATCCATTCAGGAGTTTATTAATGTGCCTCTTCTTCTGATTTTTTGATCTTGTTTTGGAGACAGTATCTCACTTGTAGTTCTGGATAACATGGAACTCACCATGTAGAGCAGACTGGCTTTGAACTCATGAAGAAGCTGCCTGCCCCAGTGTCCCAAGTGCCGTAATTAAAGACATGTTCCACCTTGACTGGCCTATTTATGCCTTCTCTCTTTTTTTAAATACAGATTTAATATTATTCTTTTTAAAGTTCTATATTTTGATTTTTAATTATTTTATTTTATACATGTTGAATATTTTATGTGTATAAGCATTTTGCCTGCATGTGTATATGTGTATCATGTACATGCCTGGTGCCATGGAAGCCAGAAGAGGGCATTGGATCTGCTAGGACTAGAGTTACAGACAGTTTTGAGCTGCCATGTGATTGCTGGGAATTGAACCCAGGATATCTGGAAGAGCAACCAGTACTCTTGACCAATGAGCCATCTCTCTAGCCTTGTTTTTTTGAATTTTCAAATTCACTCTCATTGAAGGAAAGTACTATGGAATTAGTTTTAGATTTTAAACTAACAATACTTGTTCTATGTACTAGGAGCATGGTTCAGGGAGAGTTACCAAGCTGCCCACTAAACTGGTCTCTTTAGAAAATGGTTTGGATGCTTCCCCCATCTTGGACAAAGAGGAGAGGGTTTTCTTGGTATCTCATTCCTCTGCTAAGTGCAGTTGACATAGTCTTTGTCTCCTCTCCCTTTAAGATGTCTGTGTTCAGAGCACACTGCAGATTTCTCAGGCTCCCTGGCTTTTGCTGCCATCTGCAGTTGCTCTGGCTCTCTGAGCCGGCTTCTCTCTCCAGGACAGTTTCTGGACTTTTCTCCTGTATTGCCTCGCAAGTTTCTAATTCCACTTTGTTTCTGAAACTAGAGATTTCCTGCCATCCTCAGCCTCTTATTGAAACTAAAATAGTTTCCCAACTATTCGCAGTTTACCCTCCACAGATTCTAGCCAACTGTGGCCGGGCGATGTTCACCATCTTCTGCTCTCAAAGCTTTTGTTTAAATCCAACAGAGACACACTAAAATTTCTTTTTCTTTTCTAGACAAAAGAAATATAGTGCCAATGACCTTTTGGCTTTATAGAGAAAATTCATTTTTATTTTTACTTTTTCCAACAATAATGTATCTATTTAAATATTATAAGGAGATTATGCAATTAATCTGAAGAACCAGTCGGCATCACAAACTAAAGCTCACAGAGGTTATAGTGTCATCAGGTTCAGCATGCTCATAAGATTCCTTTTGAGAAATACCATTTGTAAAGAGACTTATATGACAAAGTTCATTTCTCTATATCATACATATAATTATTTTGTGAATAGATAGAAGTTCTTACAGTTTGAGGCTCAGACCTGTAGGGATCAAAATTTAAGGAAGGAAAATGGTTAAGTAAGTTAATTTTGATGTCAGATATGTATAAAGATATAGGAAGTATATGCATGTAGTCTATATACTCCAGATATACTTAAAGATGATGCATCATATATGACATCATACTTCTATTTCTGTAATAAACTATTTGAAATACATTCATTATTAATGGATTAGATTACTAATATCTTATTTAGCATTTCATACTTATGTTCATTAATATTTTCCTTTACAATGCTTAAGATAACATAAATTACATAAGTTGTACAATGTAATGGGTTTTCTTTGGTATTATTACCGTAGTAAGAGTAGTATTTTATCTCTCAGGGTCTTTTGTCTCCAGCCCATTCTTCTTCTGCTCATGAGCCCAGCATGGCTAGTTGGTTTGTTTTTGTCACTACAGGATGTTTGCCTGCCATTTGATTGTCTGACTTTACCTCACTAAATATATGTACCTTATATTTATCACTAAAATGAAATTTGGGCAATTGAGGGAAGAATTTGACATTGAATTAATAGCAAGCAGATAAAAACTAAGCAAGTTAAGAAAACAATTTCAGTCCCAGGGAGTAACCAATTTGTGTGGCAGAATAAGAGAGTAGCAATAGCACAATGCAAGTAACTATGCTTTATTGGGGAGATAGGCATTTAGTAAGAACATGTGCCTGTGTAATGGGGTGGGGGGGTGAAGAAAAGAAAATGCTTTTCCTAAAAGTTAGTAGCAGCATAAAAACTGTTAAGATACATCAAGTAAAGGAACCAAATCAAATATCAGAAAAGAATAAAAATAATTAAATCTGGAAAGGAAGTTATTAAAGGGTGATAGGACGGATGAATTTTTATCATCACAAATTATTTGATTTGTTAAACTGCAGGACAGTGGTAGAAAATAAAATTAGGTGGGAGAGAAACAAGTAGGACACAAAATTGCAATGCATTAGTCACAATACTTTTATAATCATTCATATTCCCGAATCTATTAGTAATACCTTTTTACTGTTACATGGTATTTCATTTCATGGTTATATCACATTTTAAAATTCTTTTATTGATAGGCATCTGGGATATTTCTGATTTTCTACTATTATGATTAAAGCTGCTAGTATCATAATTAAAAAATTATTTTGTAGACATATGCCTTAAATTTTCTGAGGTGCATATGCAGTGGAATTGCTAGGGCCTGGTACAGGTATAAATGGTATATGTTTAGTTTGTTTACAAATTATAAGATAGTCTTTTTTCTTTTCAAGACAAAGTTTCTCTGTGTAACCCTGTCTTGGAACTCACTCTGTAGAGAGGCTGGACCAAAACTCACAGATACCCACATGTCTCTGCCTCTAAAATCTTGGGATTAAAGGTGTGCCACCACTGCCTGACTGTATGATGATTTTCTAAAGTGATTACAAAATAATTTATTTTGTACTGTCACCAACAATGTTTCAGAGGTTATTCCGTGCCCATTTTGCCCATTTTGTCATCTAAAAGCTAATTATAGTCATCCTTGTGGTCATGTAATAGTGTCTTGCTTTGACTTTAACCTTTCCTTCCCTGACAGCTATTTCTACTCCTCTCTTTCAGACAGTTCGGCATGGTTTTCCTTATCAGCCTACAGCACTGGCCTTTGATCCAGTCCAGAAAATCTTGGCTATTGGAACGAGAACAGGTGCTATACGAATGTATCCTTAATTTTTGTTAATTATTCATTCAAGTAAGTAAAGCATTTATAACCAAAACATGTATTGTTTCCTTAACAATTAATAACCATTGCTCAAATCACTACTGTCAAATTTCTTAGTATAGTTTTTGCCTTTGAGATCACTGTTGATGTTCCTTCTTTAGCTTCTTCTTTTCAACAATAAAAACTCGTGTTGTTTTCTTTTTCTGATCAGTCTAGTTAGAAGTTTGTCAGTTATACACATTTCTTTATTATTTACCTATTCTATCAAAGTTTCTACTTTGAGCTTTTTTGAAATTTACTTTGGGTTTAGTTTGTCCCATTTTAGTTTCTTAAGGTAGAAGCAGACATTAATTTGACAGTTTCTTTTATAATAATGTGCATATAGTGCTATAGGTTTATTCCCAAATGCATTTTAACATTGTCTCCTTTTTTTGTAAATTAAACCTTTTATTTTAGGATTTACATTAAGTATAAGAAATATTTTTGAGACATCTCGTGTATTCTCTGATCCAGTTTCTTTTACCTGTAATGTTTTATAAAACTGTTGTGTGATACCACATCTAGGAACCTGGAGACATGGCTCAGCTGCAAAAGTACTTGTTATTCTTGTAGAAGTCCTGAGTTTGGTTCCTAGCATCAGTAGGGTGGCTCCTAATGGTCTATAACTGCATTACAGAGGGTTTAGTACCCTCTTCTGGCTTCTGAGGGCAACAGGCATACACATGGCGCTCATACATTCATGCAGGCACTCATACA
This sequence comes from Alexandromys fortis, assembly GCF_014885135.2. Lineage (NCBI taxonomy): Eukaryota > Metazoa > Chordata > Mammalia > Rodentia > Cricetidae > Alexandromys > Alexandromys fortis. Next base: position 23,516,587 of record NW_026067944.1, on the reverse strand, counting down.
TAAACATAGATTTAAAAAAAATCTTAAGAATAATATTCTATACTTCTACAGTTACCTTATTTTGGCAAAGAGACCAACAACACACACTGGTGCTGGCAAAACTGGTTAACGATATGTGCAAGAATGAAACTAGATTTTTTTCTCTTTCATTCTTCATAAAACTCAACTCCAGTATATCAAAGATTTCAATGTAAGATTTGGTATCCCGAATCTGATGGAGGAGGAAGTAGGGAATATACATGAACTTATTGGCACAGGAAAGGAACAGTTATTCACTGCAAACGTGTAGTCACTATGGATTTCAGTGTGGAGATTCTTCTCAAAGCTAGAAATAGAGATACTATATGATTAGCTAAACCCCTCTTGCACATATACCCAAAGAACTCTGTGGTGGTGGTTTAAATGGAATTGGCCCACAGAGGCTCATATATTTAAATGTTTGATCCCCAGTTGAAGTGTTTGGGGAAGTATTAGAAATGTAGCCTTGCTGGAAGAGGTGTGTCACTTGAAGTTTCAAAAGCCCATGCCAAGTCGGGGCTTTCTATCTCTGCCCCCAACTTGTGGATCAGAAGTACTGTCTCAGCACCCTGACATCCTGCCTGCCTGCCTGCCTGCCTGCCCACCGCCATGCTTCCTGTTGTGATGGTCAGGAATTCACCCTCTGAAGTGTAAGCAAGCTCCCAATTAAAGGCTTTTTTTTATAAGTTGCCTTGGTCATGGTGTCTCTACAGCAGTAGAAAAACAAATGGGAAAACTCTGTATCCTATTGCAGGGAAACTTGCTCATCTACATTCATTATGTCTCTAATCACAAGAGTCAGGAAAGGGAAACAACCTAGATGTCCATGAATAGATAGGGAATATGTGGTGTTGTGAGATGTTAAGCTCTTTTGGCTTTTTGAGGTTCTATCACCCAGCTCCCAAATAATTCACACAGGGGCTTATTATTACTTATGAATGCCCTGCCTTAGCTTGGCTTGTTTCTTGCCAGCTTTTCTTAAATTATCCCAACTACCTTTTGCCTCTGGGCTTCTATCTTTCTCTATTTTTGTTTACCTTTCTTGTGTTCTTTCTCCATGGCTTGCTGTGTGGCTGGGTGGTTTGTCCCTGATGGCCTCCTCTCCTTGTTCTCTTGCTCCTCACTAACTTTCCTCCCAGAGTTCTCCTTCTACTTATACTCTCTGCCTGTTAGCCCCGCCTATCCTTGCTCCTGCCTTGTTATTGGCTGTTTAGCTCTTTATTAGGATCATCAGGTGTTTTAAACAGTCACAGTAACACAGCTTCACAGAGTTAAACAAATGCAGTGTAAACAAAAGTCACATACCTGAAAATAATATTTCCCAACAATATGGTATGTTAAAAATTGAATATTATTCATCTGTTAAGAAAAATGAAACTAAAATTCACAGGTAGGTAGATGAATCTTGAAATAATCATTTTATTTCTAAACAAATGTCCTATGTTTTTTTCCTTTGTGAATGTTAGTTTTGTATCTCCAGATATGTGTGCTTCCTTCAATGCACATAGAGATTAATCAATTATTAAGGTGCTATATGGACGGGAGGACTTCAGGGAAGGGGAGATAGAACACAGTGGTATAAAGGGTTAAAGGAAAATAATGGAACAGGAAGGGCTTAATGAGGTGGGTAATGGGAGGGCAGGGTAGAGAAAAGAATAAGAGAAAGGGGTAAATAATTCTAAAAACTTTGAAAAATTCATATAGAAACTTACCACTGCAGAAACTTCCTAAATATATATGTATTATGCACATTAAACATATGTAAAAGAGTTTAAACGAAGTCACCCTATAATGGAATAATAATGCCCCTGCTAGACCCCACAGGCTAGCAGGGTACAGTGCCACGAATAGGTTCCTTCTTTTGGAGTTGCTGGCCATTGAAGTTCCATAGACCCTCCCAAACATTACAGATGATTGCCAAAGCTTTTTACCTTCCATAACCAGACACTAAGTCCGTATTGCTGAAGATACTACCTAGTTGAGTCACATGAACACAGAGAAATCAAGATGGCATTCACCTGGAAGTTTCATGCCTATAGGCTAGCTTTCACCATGCTGGAAGATGCTATGCATGCTCTTGGAGTAGAAAAGCAATCACTTATATTATCCGGCTACAGTAATGGTTGACTTGGTAAGACATGTCCACTTGTGCAATAGTGGCACATCCACTGGTATAATAATGGCATGAACAATATGGGAATAACCAACTACTTTCTTCTTGGATTTAAGGTTCACTCCACTGATTGAAACCCATTCCTGATACAAATATTAGGCCCATGAACCTGTGGTAGATAAGCCCAGGCCCTAGGGAAGAAACTACTATTACTCTGCTAAAGGACATAATAGTAAACCAATTCCCAATGACTTATCATTCTATACAAAGATCACCGTATCTCTTAACCCTCATTGGAACATCTTTTGCAGTATATGAAACACCTCGACCAAAACAAAGTTGGTGAGGGAAGGGTTTATTTGGCTTACACTCTACATCGCTGTTCATCATTGAAGGAAATCAGGACAGAAACTCCAACAGGTCAGGAACATGGAGACAGGATCTGGTGCAGAGGCCATGGAGAGGCGCTGCCTGCTGGTTTGTTCTTCATGGTTTGTTCAGCTTCTTTCTTATAGAACCCAGGACCACCAGCTCAGGGGTAGTACCACTCACCATGGGCTGGGTCCTCCCACATCAATCACTAGTTAAGAAAATGCCTTACAGGTGGATTCTATGGAGGCATTTTTTTTTTTTCAGTTGAGGTTCCCTCCTTTCAGACAACTCTAACTTGTGTCAAATTGACACAAAACTAGCCAGGCCAGGGGAGAATATAAATAGAGAAGGGAACTTTAGGGGCACTGAAGGGTGTGTGTAGGTATGACAGGGAGGAGTGGAGGCTGGCTAAAGGTAGACGGAAAAGAGATGAAGATATGATGTCAGGTATCTTAGAACTACCAGACCTCTCAGCAGCTCTAGAGACGTACAAACCTGGGCTGGGCACTCAGTGCTCTTTGCCAGCGATAAAAGAGAAATGAAGCCAGGCGGTGGGGCCATGTGCCTTTAATCCAAGATCTCTGTGGGTTTGAGGCCTGCCTGGTCTACAAAGTGAGTCCAGGACAGCCAGGATTGATACACCTGTCTTAAAAAAGAAACCCTGTATTATAACACATACACCCCACCCCACCCCCGAAAAAAAAAGAGGAAGAAAGGAAAGAAGAAAGAAGGAAGGAAAGAGACAAAACAAGAAGATCGAGAGAAAAGTGAAAACTGTATTTTTTTTTTTTAAAGGATATGGGGCAAGAAAAGGACAGGGGTGAGCAGACCTGCTAAATTGACATTGGGCATTAAATAAATAAATGGTATAGGGAGAAAGGGATGCATACACAGGACATAAAACTTATTGCTGAGTTCCATCTGACATCCCATCTTTTTCTTCTCTGGCTCCTAAAACCTGTCTTGTCACTGGAATTGCTCTGCAATGGGTGGTCTCAGTCCGGTTTTCCATATTTCTGAGGACTCCATATCTCTGGATCAAACTCTACCTCCGAACTTGGTTCTAGCTCTGGTTCCTGCTTGGGTTTGGCTATGCTTGCATCTTTCTAAAGCTCTGGCTCTTACTTGGCTTGATGTCTGGAATTGACTCCCTACTCCTGAGGCTGAGTTTTAGCGCATCTTCCCTGGGTGGTAATGGGAACCAGGAGCAGATGGCTGTGAGGGGCAGGGAAACAAAGGAGGACTGTCAGAGCCACAGGTGTATCTGACATACTTTATTCACTCTAGGTAAGAGATGGCCCTGCATCCAAGAATACAGAATTGCACAAAGGTGGCTCTTGCCAGAATTTGTTGCATAACAAGTTACATAAAAAGGACTTTTATCCTTAGTCACGGTTCCTTGTATATCCCATTGCAGCCATCTTATCGAGTCATTCTGAGTATCTATACCATTGCCATGTTGTCTAAATTTATATCTGGCACTCACAGCCTTTATCCCCTTTCAGATGATCAGTTGGATCATTCCTTAGTGTTCTCTCTGTGGAGGAGGGGCCAATGGGAACCCTTGAGTCAGCCATTTCTCTGTTCAGTTCCCAGGGTGTGGAAGATCAAAGGCTATAAGGTGTTGTTTGCCTTTCTCCCTCCCTAACCTCAGTCGCTCTGTACTTTATTTCTGCTTCTTGGTTCTGTAAGTCAGTGTCTTTGAGGAAAGCCACTTCCGAGCAGGTTCTTGAATTTCTTTGGTGTTTGTTATAATGTTTCCCTATTGTTCATTTCTGATTCTGTTCATTTGCATCCACTCTTTCCTTTGTCTGTCAATCTTGTTTATCTTCTCAAAGAAACATGTCTTAGATTGGTGATTCTTTGTATTGTTCTTTTTGTGTTTTTATTATTTCTTGTCATTGATTGGTTTTAAATTTGGTTTGTTCTTGTTTTTCCAACTTTTTGAGTTGCATCATTAAGCTACCTTTTGTGTCTTGGTTTCTTCATATTCTTTGGCTCAAGTATGTGGTGTCTTTAACAGTATGGTATTGCTGGCAAGTTTGAAGGGCGATCAGTGACATCAGTATACGCTTGTATTGCTTGTGGATCTATGAGATCCCATTTTATAACAACTCAAAAAGAGTTAACCCATTTCAGGTATTTTTTTTTTTTTAATTTGCTAGCATGTGTTATCTAGTTGGGTTATTGTTCCCCTATTGTAGAGTAACTCCATTAAAATTCTTTTTATGTGTGTATGTGCACATGAATATATTTTCAGAAGCTACTACAGCAGTAGGTTTATGACTTTTCAAAAGGCCTTTAGTAGCCGGGCGGTGGTGGCGCACGCCTTTAATCCCAGCATTCAGGAGGCAGAGGCAGGCGGATCTCTGTGAGTTCGAGACCAGCCTGGTCTACAGAGCTAGTTCCAGGACAGGCTCCAAAGCCACAGAGAAACCCTGTCTTGAAAAACCAAAAAAAAAAAAAAAAAAAAAAAGGCCTTTAGTATTAGTTATCCCTCCCCATTTTCCTTCCTCTATTCAGTGGTTTATTGGATAGAGGCCATCCCATCCCCACCCCAATTTAACCCTTTCTGTTCCATTATTCCTCTTGAACCCTTTATATCTTTTAGCTGATGAATGTAATCCATTTACATTCAAGGTCAAAACCATTACTACTGTTATTTTTGTAATTTTTTTTGGTGTTTTGAATAGTTAGTGTTTTTTCTTTCCATTTTTATTGCTAATTATGATTTTGTGGTCTATTGCTTTGATTAGGTTTGATTCTTTCCTTTTTCTCTCTTGTGAATCTCTTCTGGTGAGTTACATATTCATGATAGTAGTTATCTTTTGCTTTTGGATGTAGGATGTCCTGAACCATATTTTGTAATTGTCTAGTGGTGATGACCTTCTTGAGTTTTTAGGGTTTTTTGAAAGGTTTTTATTTCTCTTCTCTTTCTGAAAAGCTTTGCAATGTCTTGCTTAGAAATTGTTTTCTTCCAGAAGATACAATGTGTCATTCTGTTCTCTCTTGGCTTATAAAGTTCAGGTGGAAGTTTCTGTCCCACCAGCCACCTCCCAAATAACCACACAGAGACTTGTCATTAATTATAAATGCTCAGTTGATAGCTTACTTTGATAGTTACTAACCAGCTCTTATATCATAACCCATATTATCTATGCTCTGCAACATGGCTCAGTACCTCTTTTTCAGTATGGTATGTTAATCTTGCTTCTTTCTGTGTCTCTGAGTGACTCTGCCCTCCTTCTTCCCAGTGTTCTCCCACTCTGACTCTCCATTCTAAATTCTTCCTGCCTCGCTATTGGCCAGTTGGCACTTTATTAAACAAATGAGAGCAACACATATTCAAAGTGTACAACAGAATTATTTTACAACATTTTCCCCCTTTTGTCTAATTAAAAAAGGAAGGTTCTAACTTTAACATAGTAAGATACATTAAAACAGTTATCAAGTAAGAATTATAGTCACAATATATTGTCCCCTTGTATTTGGCAAATTTGGAGAAAAAATACTCTATTATTTATCTTATCTTTGTGAATCTAACATTTTATACTTAATTTATTTTTTATTATTACTAAGGAAAACTGCAAGTTTAACTATTTGGTCTTTAACTCTATCAAAGATCCCAGAAGAATGTAATATTATCTAACAACAGGGACATCTGGCTTCCTGGACAGTCACTCACAGTTCCTCTGTAATATTGAGGCATCCATCTTTGGCCTACAGGGCTAGTATGTATATCTTACAGACATTTTTGAGAAGCAGGTAATATTAAACTGTCCTACCTGTCTTGGCAAAATTTGGCAATCACTTTCTTTTGCATTCTGCTGGTCCAGTTTGGACAGCAGGCTGTCATCAGTCAAAGCAAGGACAGTTTTATTGCCCAAATGGCTATCATTTGCCATGAAGAAAGCAAACTCCATATGGAGGTTCTTCAATGCCCCTCATCTTTTTTTTTTTTTTTTAAGTAAATTGACACTGCCAGGAGCAGATGTGTCTTGCTGTCATGGAAAGCCTTAAGTTATTAACCTCTCAACGCCATATTCCATAGGTCTGTGACGTGTTTGAAGACCATCTATCTATCTAAATATATCTGTTTAACCTTGAAAACATACCTAACATGACTACAAGTTTTATTATAGATGACCAACTACTAACTTGTATTACTTAATTATACATTACATGTTTAAATGAGCTTCAGAGGCACAATACCCAAGCAAGAGTAGAAACATACATATAGTATAACAAAAAAACCTTTAAACTTGTATCAGTAAATTGAAATCCATACCAATGTAAAATATTTTGAGATTAATAGGTGCTTTTTGGGTTAAAGTAGACTCAATTATCTACCGTTGTATCTCATTATTTCTATATTGTATCTTTCTTTTTTTTTTATAAAGAGATCTTTGACTTTATCTCCTTTGTTTAGTTTTTCTTCTGACCATGACCAATAACAACTTATAACCAAACCCTCTTAAATGATGATATTGTTTTCTCTAGACTGCTTCCTTTTGTCTGGGGGCACTGGCATCGTTGGGGGATCCTGATAAAGTTAAGATAATGGTCAAATGCTGGCTGGAGAAGTCTGTGAGGCTGGACCATCTCAGTCAGTAGCGTTGAAGCTGTTCTGAAAGCAAAACTCTGAGGAAACTGCAACAGATGTGCTCTGAGATGTTGGATCACCAGGGCCATTCATTTTATTAGTGTCTTGTCCTCTTGCTCTGAAAGTACTTAAGCTTTTAAAGGTAATATACACATCTGCATTAATACAAGTATATACTGTGTGTTGTATACAAGTTATCCAAAGATGATTTTTTGTTTTATATTTGAGCAGATAAAATATATGTTACATGTTATGTAGTTTTCTAAGGTTTATTTCTTCATGTCAGTAGGCAGTATTTTCAAGAGGGTCTTCCTCAATCAAACTTGATCTTCTTCAACCCTGAATGAATTCATAGCCTTTTATTTTCTGTGGGAACAAAAGCATGACCTCTTCTCAAAGCAATACACATTTTGACTTCCATTTTGAGGTTGATTTAATTTAGCAGTTTCTATACTCTAATGTCTGTCAGCAACTATTGTACATTCATCATCAATCAAAAAATTCAAAGGCAACACAATAACATAAATGATCCAGACTCCCTGTGTATTTCCCATGTCTATGTGAGTTATTCATTTTATTATTATTATTTTATTTCTCTCTTTAAAGACTTTATTACTTTTAAACTATTCTTTTTTCTATTACTATCTTTTTTCTTTCTTTCTATTTATTTTTATTGTTGTTGTTGTTTTTCAAGACAGGGTTTCTCTGTAGCTTTGGAGCCTGTCCTAAATCTAACTCTAGAGTTACAACTCTGTGGCCTTGAATTCACAGAGATCCTCCTGCCTCTGCCTCCCCAAGTGCTGGGATTAAAGGTTTGTACCACCACCACCCAGCAATTACAGCAACTCATCTAAAGGAAAACATCTAATTGGGCTGGTTTACAGGTTCAGAGATTTAGTTTATTATTTTCATGGCCAGAAGCATGGCAGCAGGCAGGCAGACATAGTGCTAGAAAAATAGCTGAGAGTTCTAATTCTGGATTGTCAGGCAGCAGGAAGAGAATGACCCAGGGCTTGGCTTGAGCTTCTGAAACTTCAAAGCTCACCCCCATGACATCCTTCAACAAGGCCACACCTTTTCCAGCCATGCCACACATCCAATAATGTCACTCTCTATTAGTTTATGGGTACCATTTTTATTTAAATCACCATATGGAGTTAAGAGAAAATTTGATTCATATAGCTATTAATGTATAAAGATGTAAGAAATTTATTATTTTTTAAAAAATCGAATCATGTTATCTCATATTCAAGCCTTTTCCCTACCTGTAGCTGTAGCAACCATGCTTTCTTTAACTCTTTAGCTTTTTCTATTAGAAAAATATTTTCTGAAACATTAGAAGGTGATATTAAGAACATTGATCTGTAGTTGTCTTTTCAAGCAAGATTTTTGACTGGTGTGGTTATTAAGAGAAATAGTATTTGATAAATTTAGTAAGAAATTATTTGTTCTTATATAAGTTGTAAAATTGATCTTATCTTTAGTATTTTTTATTTTGTTGATAAAAATTACCTGTGAAACCTTTTAGACTTGGAATTTTCAGTCTTAGAAAGTTTTAAGTATCACATTTAACCTAGTGTGGTGGAGTTAATCTATAATACAAGCTATTAAGAAGACCCCAATAGGAGGCTCACAAGTTCAAGTGCAGCCTGGGCAAATGAGTGACACAATATAGGTATCAAAATGAAAATAAATACATGTATTTTTTAAAGGCTGTAGCTATAACTCATTGATAGCTTAAGCATCCCGACATGCTTAAGGCCCTGGACTCAATGCCCAGTAACACAAAGATAAAAATATTTTAGTACATGTAACTATTATTCTCCTAAAGAGTTAGACAGTCAGCACTTATCATTTATTACTTGAGGATGGTACGAGATAATAGAAGGGCCATGTATAGTTCTCTAAAACTTCTGACCTGTTCTTCATATAGGTAGAATAAGTGCCATTATCAAGAAAATATCTTAGATGTTGACAGCTAAAGACCGGTTGTATATGTAACAATTGTAACGGCCAAAGGGATTTGTCAGTGTCCTCACTGACAGTATCTGCTGAAAATTAGAGCATTTTGCCCTCATTTATTCTTATACTTTGGGCTGTTTCCTCTGTTTTTTCACCGACTCCAAACAATGTTACTTAGTTATAATATGTTAAAAACTGTTATAACGTGAGACTTAGCATAAGAAACTATAATTCTCTTCTGTCACGGTTACTTTAAGATTGTAACTGATATTTATTAGCTCATTCTTCTAGAATTTTAAAATTAAGTTTTTTCTCTATCATTTTCATACATGTATGTAATGCAGTTAGGTTAAAAAATCTCCTATATTGTTTTTTCTCTAGGTTTCCTTACTGTGAGCTTACCCTTCTGCTATTCTAAGTTGCTTTCCTAGTAAATCTACCTAGATCTTCTTTTCAAGGTTACTGAAGGCTTGTCAAGCTATACCTACTACGATGAAAGAGTTAGAAAACTTCTCCTGGCACATTTTTTATAATAGTAACTATTGCATGTTATAAAACTTAGGGTTTACATTCAGTTAGGATATTTGGCATGAGGAATTCAAAGTTCTAAGTGATAGTTGTAGCTTAATGTTTACTGAGATTCTTGTATCTCTTTAAAAGCATTGCTTCCTCCTAGAATTAGTATTTCTAGTTCAAAAGAGATTAAATTTGTATGGATGTGTTTATTTTAAAGGCATACTAAATAATTTACTGGGAAGACTGAAAACACAGTCCGGGCAAGTTTCCAGAACCAACACTATGCACTGTGTAAAAATTGCCTGAGTTTGATGCTCTTAAAAGAATATAAAAATTAGCATTTCTAACTACATTTCAAAAGATCTTAGGGACCTCAACAGGCTAAATGATAGTGAGTAATCATTTCATAAAAGACCCTACGGGGCATGTATTAAAACTGCATAAGAAGTTTGAATATTTTTCTCATAGCAATGGATTTAAAAAACAGATGTAACATTATAGAATTTGTACTGAAGAAAGATGTCTCAGAATGAATGGTAGAGAATAAATTGGAAAAAAGGTATCTTAAGTGTTCTCTAGAGGAAGCAGCCACTAGCATGTCTGTATATATGTGTCTATCTGTCAACTAATCATCAGTCATTTTAAAGAATTGGTCATACATTTATGAGAGTCTTAAATTGAAGATCTAGAGTAAGTTGGCTGGCTGGAAACCCGGGAAAGAGCTGAAGTTGTAGCCTTGTGTCTAAAGGCAGTCTGGAAGCAGACTTCCTTCTTAGGGTAGGTAGCTCAGTCTTTTTCCTGAAGAACTTCAAGGATTAAGAGGAGGTACATTCTATAATGAAGGACAGTTTACTATATTCAAGACTTTACTGATTTAAGTATAAAACATACCTTAAAAATGCTTCCTTAGCAAGATGTATGCTAGCATTTGAACAAAAATAAACAATTAAAAAAAGGTATCATGGCCTACTTCAGTTGATGTGTTAAAAATCAACCATTGCATAGGGAGTCCAGGTAAGATGGAATGTGAGATGATCTGTGATTATGAATTTCTAAAGAATATTTCCTCAGTCTTAAACATTACCAGATTCTCTGTAACTACCATTCTACTTTCACCATCAATTGTTATGTTTTTATGTAACTAAGGATTTAATATTTGAAAGGTAAATTATAGTCTTTTATTTTTGTTATGTTTTATACATTTTTAAAAATTAGGTAAAATGAAATGTCATCACTGAGAAGTATAAAGAAGATTGTGAAAACACAAATTAAACTGAGTAATAAATTACTGCCTTAAGATCTTAAATCACTATCTTTTAATGGCATTTTGTGTTTATGTTTTTAAATCAATTTATGTGAATCCTTTAGTAACTGCAAAATAGCAGCACAAAACTAAGTTTTAGATATTATTTTAAAATAGATATCTACAAAATAACACTATCTGTCTAGATAGAAAATGGAGTCTAGTAAGGCAAACAAAGAAAAACATTGTGCCATAAAACACACCTCTTATAATTATCCACTCACTAATTTTCCCATGAAAATGACATACCCACACTTTGTACCTTGATCCTTGAGTAGCTATGTTCTGCTTTGTACTAAGTAGGGAGACTAAATTGCTTAACCCCCAACATCTCCAAAACAATTTGTGACTTTATTTGGTGACGACTGAGTCCATATAGTTTTTGCAGAGCACATCATTTTCTTCAGTAGCCAGAGAAATTCCACTGTACTCAGAAGCAGAGATTTAGTTTATGTAGGGTGAAGACATTTACTAGTTACATGGTTACCTGTAGTCACATGGGCCCTCGTTCAAAACTGATTCTGCAATCGGAACTGATGATATTCCATATGTTAACAGGGCATGAAAATATTTATTTATTATAGAGTTGAGAGAATTTTTCAAGCACATCCAAAATGAGAAAAAGATAGAAAATTGCCTGAATTTTTATTCCAGTTACAGTGTGTGATTAGGATCAGAGCTGCACTATTAGGGCAAGAGCTTGTGTAGTTCAAATCTCCTGCTGGTGGCAGAGGAGAAAAAAAGCCTGGACTTTCTTATGAGTCTGTTTAGATATGTTCACAAGGAAAGGAGGTGGATAAAACATATCTTAAAAATCTGTCAGCATCAGACATCAAAAATTTAAAGTCAACATCATCTTTATACTCGTTTATTTATACCTACAAAAGAGGCATAAGTCTAAGGAGTTGAAGGCAATTGTTTAGACTACAAAATCTTTAGGGAAAGCTATGATTTCTGGAAAACTTTCAACTGCTAGTTTTGTCAAAATGAAGGCTGCCCTGGTTATCTTTAATCATCATTCTGACACAGCCTAGAGTCATCTTAGAGGAAAATTTCATTTGAGGAATTGTCTATATGACATTGGCCTGTTGTCATGTCTGTGGGAGGTTGTCTGGATTATTGTTGATGGAGGAGAGCCCAACCCACTAGGTAGCATCATCCCTGGGCAGGTGGTCTCGAATTGTATAAATAAGTTAGTTTAGTATAGCTCCATGTAGACACCAAGATGAGCCTTTGCTGAAGATGAAGCCTTAGTAGCAGTGGAGACTCCAGGTTATTGGAGATGCCAGGACCATGGAATGTTTGCCAAGAGCAATGGCAAGTGTGAAGTGAAGACAGCCTAAGCCTGAGACCAGTGTGTGTGCTGCAGATGGCAGAGCTGTAGACTTAGACATTTAAATCTGTTCCTTGTTTATAGACAGAAATAGAATTGATTTTTAAAGCTTTCAGTATTTTATTTATTGTGTGTGTGTGTGTGTGTGTGTGTGTGTGTTGGGGGGCAGGACTTGCCAGAGTTGGTTAGATGATTCTCTCTTTCTACCATGTGGCTCCTGAGAATCAAACTCAGGTTGTCAGGTTTGGTGACAGGTATGTTGACATGCTGAGCCATCTGATAGCCTCTAACATATGATCTTCCATTCTTCACGATTCAATTAATTTAGGAACCATGTAGCAGTTTTGTGGTTTTCTTCCTAAGTTATGATACATTCTACATATATATGCAATTTTATTTCTTCCTTTCCCATCTGCATGCCATTTATTTTTTTTTTACTCTATTCCTCTTACTACTACATGTAGTATGATATTAAATAGATAGAGACAATGATCATGGATCTTTGCCCTTTCAGTATGTGAAACTCAAGATGTTATCCTTTTACTGTTTGCAGTAATGAGACTGATGTGCAGATTTTCCTGATGACGTTCTGGGAGGGAATTTGTTTTCCTAGTTTACTGGAGATTATGAATGAGCTCTCACATTTTATCAGTAGCCTTTTCTGTATCTATAAAAAATTGTTCTAAGTTAATTGAATGAACTACATTGATTTTTTCAAGGTTAAACCGACTTTGAATTCCAAGGACAAATTCTATTCAATTACAGCATACAATTACACTTATACATTGTATTTACTTGGCTAAAATTTTTATTTTCATTTTCAAATTTGTGTTCAAAGGAGATGCTAGTCTGAAAATCTAATTTTATATTTTTTTATTTGTCACCAGAATGCTATTTTCATAAAATGTGTCTGAAACTAATTTTTCTTTACGCACTCTCTAGCATTTTGTAAAACTGGTACTTAAAGAAATGTTTCATAAAGGTGACAACTGGTGTCATCTGGTCCTGGGGCTTCCTTTGGGAAAGAGTCTCTAGTTAGAATTTAGTTTTATTAATTGATATGTTATTTGTTTCCTATTTTTTGGGTAGTTTGTGTTTTTCCGAGACTTCTTCCATTTCATATACTTTGTAAGATTAATTGGTATAGTAATTTTCTTATTTATTTTTGATTTCTGATGACATATCTCCTTGTAGGTACTTACATAAGACATCTGTGTTCTTCTTGTTGATAAGTCTGGATGGATGTTATCAATTTTAGTTAATTTTTTCAAGTCAGTTTTTTATTTTTTTGATTTTTGTTGTTATTTTACTTAACTGATTTCTCTGCTTCCCTTGTTACTGCTTTGTTTATGCTGCTCTTGGGATTAATTTACTTTAAAATTTACTTTTTCTAGCTGGGCAGTATGGCACATGCCTTTAATCCCAGCACATGGGAGGCAGAGGCAGGCAGATCTCTGTGAGTTCGAGGCCAGCATGGTCTACAAGAGCTAGTTCCAGGACAGGCTCCAAAGCTACAGAGAAACCCTATCTTGAAAAACAAAAAACAATTTTTTTTTTTAGCTTCTACTTAGGTAGGTGTGGAGGGTATGGGAAGATTTGGGGAAGGAGGAAAATTATCAGAATGTATTATACGAGCACAAATTTCTCCTAAATGTTTTTTTTAAATATTTATTTATTTATTTATTATGTATACAACATTCTTTCTGCGTGTATGCCTGAAGGCCAGAAGAGGGCACCAGACCTCATTACAGATGGTTGTGAGCCACCATGTGGTTGCTGGGAATTGAACTCAGGACCTTTGGAAGAGCAGGCAATGCTCTTAACCGCTGAGCCATCTCTCCAGCCCCTAAATGTTTTCTAGGTCTAAAGCTTAGGTAATTAATTTGAGATACTTTTGTATTTTCTAACAAAGTTTATCATAAAGTCTAAATTTTCATCAAGTATGGCCAACCCGAACCCTAACTCTAACCCCATACTTCTGATGCATTATATTTTATCACTCTATTATAACTTTTTGTAATTATCATGTGAGGTGATTATCTTAAGCCTTGGTAATAATTATTATCTGTAGTCTAGTTTATATTATATGAATATTTTTCATTTCTGTATATTGATAGTGTTTCATGGCATATAAATTTTGAAGTTTTAAACTTTTAATCTATTTAGTACATTTGTACACACACACGCACACACACACGCACATACACACACACACACACACACACCCTGTTTTGCTTTGTTCTGTATTCGACAACATTTCATATGTTGCAGTCTAGCTTATAACTAACCACATACCCTAGGCCGGCCGCAGAGTGCAACAATTCTCCTGTCTCAGCTTTTCAAGTGCTGAGATTAAAGGCGTGAACCATTGTATCTGGCTTATTTCTAAGTTTTAAAAGGAGTTACTGTAGGCATTGTATAGTTTGATGGTTTTAAAATGTGGTTATAAGGGCTTTATATTAATATTGTTATCAATATAGCCAACATTCTTAAATATATTAAATTGTTTTATTATAGGACAGAGTCTCTCTATGTAGTCCTAGCTGTTCTGAAACTTATTGTGTAGACCAGGCCAGCCTGAAACTCACAGAGACCCTCCTATCTCTGCCTCCCAAGTGCTAAGATTAAAGGCATGTATCACCATGCCCAGCTAACCTAAAACAGTTTTTATGATTTCATTTATTGCATTTAATCTTTCAATTGTTTGAACCTACTCTGGAGAAAGAACTGTGTAATCAGATAAATATTAAAAGAAATGAAATGTGTCTGAATTCTCAATTCTTGTTTTACTTTAATGGGAAGGAAACTCCTTCCAATGTTTTCCTATAATTCTTCTAATTGTTAGACTATTACTCATTTATACCACATAATTAAATTTGTGTAAAGTAAAATATTTCAATTTCTTAAAAAATAAGAACAACGAAGAATCAAAACATTAGTTGCTGAATAAGTCAGATTCTCCTTCACCTTTTAATATTTGTGCTAATGCAAGCGTTAGAATCCTTGACTTTGGTTGTGTTAGACTTGGGAGGCCTGGTGTTGACTGTCACTGCCAGCATGAGAGTGGTGCGGCTGTCTTGCAGCTCCAGTTCCTGATCAATGAGGTAAGATGCTTTTTCACCATTTCAAACACATGCACACAGGATTTTTGATTATCTAAATCACATATATGCACGTATTCACACTCACAGAGTATTACTGATTGAGCATTCCTTATCTAAAACAATTGGGTTTACAAAGTCTATGGATCTTAGATTTTAAATTTTGGAATATTTGCATATGTATTGAGACACCTTGGAAAAGATACCCACATCTAAATATTAAATTCATTTATATTCTTTGTATACCCTATACATATAGTTTGAAGGTAATTTTGTATATATTTTCAATGCTCTTGTATTTTGAATTTAATCACAGTAGATTAGATATGGAATTTTCCCTTTGTGGACCTTTTTAACTTTTGGAGCATCTAAGATTTTGTATATTTGGATATTCAACTTGTAGTTGATATAATTCTTTTTGATATTATGATTTTAGATGCTTAAAAATAGATATGTATACATCTTTACTGGTATTCACATTTTTTCATATTTTTATATTAAATTTAAAATCTAATTTTAATACTAAACTTAGTAAGAGAAAAGCATTTTGTCTATCAGAAGATCCTTTTATTATTATTGTATATCATAATTTTAAAATTTATTTAATATTTTTCTAAATCATTAAGCTTTCTTTCTACTCACTTTCTTCCCCCAATTTAAATATTTTGCTTGTATCAAAATTGAAAGTATATTCTTACTTACCAGTAGGATTTTGTGTGTATAATCCGTGCATCTTTTATCTGTATATATTATGTTTTTATGTGAGATATTTGGGACAATTAAGAAAGGAAGGATTGTGACTTAATAGTGATGTGTTTGTGTTAAGTTGACAAGAGGTTAATTGTGCTGGCTAGTTTTATGTTAACTTGGCACAAGATACAGTTACCTGAAAGGAGGAAAGCACAACTGAAAAAATACCTCCATAAGTTCCAACTGTAAGGAAATTTCTTAATTAGTGATCAATGGTGGAAGGCCCAGCCCATTATGGGTGGGGCTTTCCCTGGGCTGGCCCTCCTGGGTTCTGTAAGAAAGCTGGTTGAGTTAGGCACCAAGCAGCATCCCTCCATGGCCTCAGCGGCCTTAGCTCCTGCTTCCAGGATCCTGGCCTGTTTGAATCCCTGTCTTGGCTTCCTTTGAGGAGGAGGAGTGCTGTGGAAATAGAAGCCAAACACACTCTTTTGTTTTTGGTTTAGGAACTGTTTCAGAAAGACATGTAGAGTCTTGTTTCTCTTAATTTCTGGAAAAGAAGTGAAGTTGGAAATTTAAAAATAGGTTTAAAAATATATTTAAAAATATAGAATATAAATAAGAGAGTGTGTGACTGAGGTTGTAAACTGTGAAAGATTATCTTTAGCAAAGTTGTTTGGGAAATATATAAAGCATTTTAGGCATCTCAAGATCACCATGCATCTGCCAGACAGCTATTAGAGAACATCTAGTACTTTAGGTGTCATTTCAGTGGGGAAGGTAGTACTAGAGTAAAAGTTCTGACAACTTCAGATGATCTTTAGATGTGTGTATAAAATTATCTGCATATATGCTTTCTGTTACTTTCAATGGTAGAACATATTCTATTGTGTTTGAAATAGGATTAATTTGTAATTGGTGTTATAAGGTAAAGGATTTTAGTATTATTTTTATAGTTATACCTAATTCATTGTGAAGAAATATTTTATTATAGGTATTTTTAAATATCACTGGTAAAGCTTTTTAGATTGTAAGCAGGTCAAATTATAAAATACATAATTTTAAGAAACAATGCACAATTTTTAGATAAAAGAGTTTCAGAGGATAATCTTATATGATCTGTATTTGATTGATAAAAATGGGTTGGGTATTGGCTTCTCTAGTATTGAAGTTATATATTATTTATGTGCATAATAGAAACGAAAATTAAATTCTATATTTTTAAAGGAAATAAAAGAAAATCCCTTTAATAGTCACAGTGATGCTGCCCTCCTCCATGGTAAATATCATGACCAAAAGAAACTTGGAGAGGAATTGTCTGATTTCATCAAACAGGTTGTAGTTCATCACTGAGGGAAGTCAGAGCAGGAGTTCCCTCAGGGAAGTAACTAACTGAAGAGGTAGCTGAAGTGGAGGAATGCTTCTGCCTGGCTTGCTCCCCTGCTGGCTCATGCTCAGTTAGCTTTCTTATAAAACCTGTGACCACTTGCCTGGGGGCGGGGGACACTGCTTATAGTTTTCTGGGCTCTCCCACATATATTAGTAATCAATAAATATGTGCAGATATTCCACAGGTGGATCTGATGGAGGCATTTCCTCAGATGAGGGCCCTCTACACAAGTGACTCTATTTGTGTCAAGTTGATAAGAAGACCCAACCAGTATGGATGGCTTATTGATTATTCCTTTCTAACAGTAAAAGGGTATTTCTGAACAAGTCATCCTGGCCGTCCTTGTGTAGTAAGCCACTTGCCTCTCCAACTCAACAACCTTAAACTTTCATACTGTAATTTTCTTATTTTTTTCTAGGCTACATAAGTACATATCTATTAAAGAAATGATAAATCTATAAATTTGTTGTTTCTGCTGTCCTAGTAGGTAAGCTATATATCTTGTCTGCTTTTCTCACAGGGCGCTTTGGTTAGTGCGAGTTCAGATGACACACTTCATTTGTGGAATCTGAGACAGAAAAGGCCAGCCATTCTTCATTCTCTTAAGTTTAACAGAGAACGGTAAGAACCTTTGTGAATAACTGTATGATGTGACAGAACTGTATCTCGAGCAAGTTTCATGCTAGTTTGACAGACTTCTTTTATAACTTTAAGCTATTGCCAGTTTTTTTTTTACATAGAAAATGAATAATTGGGACAGATTCAACCACTTATGAAAATGTGAAATGCCTAAACCTTTTGTTCTCTGAGCTATTGAACATCACCTCAGCAATCATATTTTCTTTTCCCTGGGCTATGTCAATGAAAACATAGACCTAAGATTTAAAAATCAGTAAAAGCAAATTTAGTTCACATATTTTTTATTATTTCAGATATCTCCAGCATTCCAGCCCTTACCCTCTTATCTAAATACTTTTCAGTGGTAATGTCATTCAAATTAAACACTGAATTTTAGCATTGCCAAAGATGATACTTTAATAAAAATTCAGTTCCCCTCCAGGGGGTTTATTTGAATGGAAACAGAAGTTATTTTATTGGTAATAAATTGTGTCATATTTTAATATTTCCAGTGTTTGATTCTATTAGACCTAGACCTATGCACATCCACTTAACTAAGAGTCATCAGTGATCAAGCAAACACTGAGACGTACATTAACTATGTAGAGTAGTCTATCTACTATGTGGGAAGCAACCAGACTTTTCTTTTTATAGTAAATGGAAAAGCACACCACAGGATAATTTGACGTTCAAGAGAGGAAGAGAAACCTTTGAAAAGTGAATTTAAACAGATTGACACCATTCAAACCAAGGTAGAAACCGGAGGACAGCAGTTTTGACCCAGAGCTATTTGCAGATGATATGATAGTGTGCATAGTGATCCCAATAAGCAAATCTCAACATAAAATTATTTTGTGTGTGTTCACTGCTACCATATAGAGATACAATTAAGCTTTGAATGTTGATTTGGTAATTTACATTTCGCTAAACTCACCACAGAGTTCCAGGTTCAGACAGATACATGTACATAGGACCTACGTGGTAGGGCAGAATATCTCCCATGTGTCCTGTGCCTGTGCTTGTTGAGATGTTCTGTTCTCACGGTCTGAGTTCCTCATCTTATCTAGAAATGGTCTTAATGGGACTTAGTAGTAGCTATGAACAGAGACATATATGTCTTCTGCTACTTCTCTCCACATCATTATTACCTTGCATTTTCAGTGTTTATTGTATATCTTCCAAAACCTTAACCTCATGTTTGCAGACCTGTGCTTAGAAGTATCTATGCTTTAAGCTGGGCGGTGGTGGTGCACGCCTTTAATCCCAGCACTAGGGAGGCAAAGGCGGGTGGATCTCTATGAGTCTGAGGCCAGCCTGGTCTAAAGAGCTAGTTCCAGGATAGATTCCAAAGCTACAGAGAAACACTGTCTTGAAAAACAATAACCAAAAAAAAAACAAAAAAACAAAAAAAGAAGTACCTATGCTTTCTTAAATTTTCTGCTCTCACTGTCCTGACTTTCTAAAATAATCATACCTTTTCATTTGACTTTTGTAAGTGATCTAGTGTAACAGTAGAACATATTCATAAACAGAGGAATGTGACAAGAAGCACCACTGTGTTTTGCCATGTTGTTCACATATAGTGCTGTGATATTTGTGATTTTAAGGTAATCACAGTGTTTATTTTTAAATAAGCACAAGTTGATGTGTCAGGTCTGTAATAGAGGAAGCAGACAACCCTGAAGGGAGGGCCTGTGGTGGCTGCTTTTATGTTTGTTTGACACAAGCTAGAATCATCTGGGAAGAATTCTCAGTTGAGAAAACGCCTTCATAAGATCAGGCTGTAGGTAGGCACAGAGTGCCTTTTTTTTTTAATTAGTAATTGATGTGGGAATGCCCAGCTCATTGTGGGTAGTGCTACTTCTCATCTGGTGATCTTGGATTCTGTAAGAAAGTAGACTGAGCAAGCCATAAGAGCAAGTCAGTAAGTAGCACTCCTCCATAGCTTCTGAGTCAGTTCCTGCCACTAGGTTCATCTCTTGGGTTCTTGCCCCAACTTCCCTGGATGATGAACTTAAAGCTATAAGATAAAACAAACCCTTCCCTCCTCAAGTTTGTATTGGTCATGGTGTTATGTCACAGCAATAGCAACTGCAACTAAGACATGGCCCCTAAGATAAGGCACCTAACTAAGTTAGGGCCCCTAACTAAGACATGGCCCCTAGCTAAGACAGAGTCTCTAACTAAGACATGGCCCCTAACTAAGACAAGGCCCCTAACTAAGACATGGCCCCTAAGACAGAGCCATAGGGTTTTTTTTTCTTTTTTCTTTTTAATTAAAAATTTCCACCTCCTCCCCTCCTCCCATTTTCTTCTCCCTCCTCCTCCTCTTCCTCCCCCTCCCTCTCCAGTCCAAAGAGCAGTCAGGGTTTCCTGCCCTGTGAGAAGTCCAAGGTCCTCTCCCACTCCATCCAGGTCTAGGAAGGTGAGCATCCAAACAGGCTAGGTTCCCACAAAGCCAGTCAAAACCCAGTGCCATTGTCCATGGCTTCTCACTCAGCCCTCCTTGTTCGCCATGTTCAGAGAGTCCGGTTTGATCACATGCTCCATCATTCCCAGTCCAGCTGGCCTTGGTGAGCTCCCATTAGATCAGCCCCACCGTCTCAGTGGGTGGGCACACCCCTCTCAATCCTGACTTCCTTGCTCATGTTCTTCTCCCTCCTTCTGCTGCTCATTTGGACCTTGGGAGCTCAGTCCGGTGCTCCAATGTGGGTCTCTGTCTCTGCTTCATCCATTGCCAGATGAAGGTTCTATGGTGATATGCAAGATATTCATCAGTAGAACCATAGTTTTGATGCAGACTACAGTTTGCTTCAACTGAAACAGATGACAGTGACATTCTAAGAATTACGCTGTATTACTGCTTTTCATTCATGTTAATTTCCTCTATCTGATGAGAATAGTTACGGTCACCTAGCTTATCATAACGACACAGAAAAGTTATAGAGCAATCACAGTTTGTTTTTCTTCCAAATCTTCCCCACATATTAGGAAGCAAATGTGATGTAATGATGGCGTATAAGCATCAGCAAGTGAGAGAAAAGTGCATTCTAGCTCGCGGTGCTTGTGCTTTGACAAGAATCATATGTATATTATAAAATATAAATTATTTCAGTAACTAAGAATATGGCCTTCCATGGATATCAACAGATCATGGCATATAAAGTTATAGTCAGACTAGGCATCTTGCCTTGTATTAAGGCTGGGCAAGGCAACCCAGTATGAGAGTAGGGTCCCAGAAGCCAGAAAAAGAGTCAGAGACTCTTGCTTCCACTATTAGGAGTCCCACAAGAACACCAAATCACACAACTGTCACATATGTGTAGAGGACCTAGACCAGCCCCAAACAGGCTCTCTAGTTGTTTGTTCAGGATATGTGAGCTTCTATGAGACCAGGTTAGTTACTTCTGTGGGTTTTCTTGTGATGGCCTTGACCCCTCAAGTTCCTACAATCCTTCCTCTTTCTTTCAGAAGAATTCCCCAAGATCCACCTAATGTTTGATTGTGGGTCTCTGCATCTGTTTCCATCAGTTGCTGAACGAAGCCTCTTTGAGTATAGGAGAATACCATTAGATATCATTACAATGACTTTTTCTCCCCTCTGGTCATGTTTGGTTCTATTCTAGGTCTCTGGGTCATCCAGCCTCTGGGTCCTGGTGGTCCAGTCAGTGTCAGGGGTGGACTCACTCTCATGGCAAAGGTCTCAGGCTGGACCAGTGATTGGTTGGCCACTCCCACAGTCTTTGCTCCACCCTTACCCGAGCACTTCTCATACACAGCAGGACAGACTGTAGGTTGAAGGTTATGTGGCTGGGTTGGTGTCCCAGTCCCTCCGCAGGTCCCAGGAGATGACCAGTTCAGGCTATGTATCCACTATTATTAGAAGTCTGAGCGGGGGTCAACCTTGTGGATTCCTAGGAGTTTCCCTTACACCCGGTTTCTACCTGACCCTAAATGCCCCCCTTTTCCAGTCAGTTTCTCTTCAGATCAGGTGAAAATATTTTTATCATTTACTTTTCTCATTGCCATGACTGAGCATCTGACATAAAGTAACTTAAAGGTGGAAGAGTTTATTTTGACTTAGGATTTGTGGGAGAGGCATGGCGGCAGGAACATGAGGGAGCTGATCATTTCTGTCCTCAGTCAGGAAACAGAGGTAAATGCTGGAGCTTAGCTTGATTTCTTCTCCCTTCCTTTTCATTCCTTCTGGGACCCGTTCCAATGGAATGATGCCACCCACTTTCAGGGTAGGTCTTCCCTCCAGAGGCTTGTCTCCTAGGCAGTTCTAAATGCAGTTAAGCTAACCGTGAAGATGACAGACACCTCATAAATTTAGTCCATTTGGAAAGAACTAGTCCTTTGAAAGTTTATTAACATTCCCCCAAAAGTTTGAATTTGTTTTTATAACTTCCTTATATACTATTCCCACTTGTATTTTATGTAACTATAGAAGATATATAGTCTCTCTTCCAAAGTAATATTGTTCAAACTACCAGTTTGTCAGGAGCCATTTTAGGCTTCTCCTCTCTCACATCTCACAGAGCCTTGAAGTAAAAATCTTGAGACAGAAATCTTAAAGTTAACTAAAACATTGTGTGCTGACCTTGGAGATTCCAGCTTCAGAGGGCACCTCAGAGTGTCTTCTTTGTTTGCAGGTATCACTAACAGCAGGTGTTCTAGCCACTGACCTTGCAACTGCCCCGCTTAGCTGCCTAGCTACCGAGCCTCTCCTTTCCTTCCCCCCTCTCCCCTTCCTCAGTTACCTCTGTCCAAGCTCCTCACTGAGGAGCTTGCTTCAATAAACGGATGCCTTGACAAAAAAGAATACTGCTTGGCCTCTCTCTCTCTCTCTCTCTCTCTCTCTCTCTCTCTCTCTCTCTCTCTCTCTCTCGCCCATGTCTTTCAGATAGTGCCTCTTCAGACCCTGGAATAACTTAGGACCTGCTGGGTGGGTCACCAGTTAATAAAATTGCTTCTTGTTTTGATATCACTACTAACCCTAGCATACTTACATGCTATGATTGTCAAGTATTTTACTTATCTAGGCACCATTTCCTAGATGTTAATTTTAGTTGATCAACAATTTTTTAACATAAAAGATACAAAATTATGAATAAATTGAAATTTCCTGTAATACATGGATGGTATAAATTAATATATAATTAAATTATGTGTAATTTTGTAGTCTTTATGGGATGGAATTATTGATTTTTATTGAATTTAAGGGCAAGCAAAATTCTCTGTTTTTTGGTTTTAACCGTTATTAAACCAACTTTCATAACTATATACTTACTACTTGATGCTTTTTAGAACCAAATTCAGTATTTTCCATATATCCTCAATTAATACAATTTTTATTATATAAATTTTCACTCCACGGTACTGACATGTATAATTATAATCCAATGGTGTAATTAAACACCTTGACATACTTCTCACAGTAGACAAGAAAATGATCAACTGAAATCTTTTCCCTTCTGATAACTGCTTTTACTTAATAGAATTGATAATCTTTAAATTGAGTAAGAAAGAATAGAGAATGTAATTCTTAGCAAGTACAGCATAAAAGCTTGTCTTACAAATGACCTCTGTGGGTTAAGTGAAAGGTTATAGGACATTAGTTAATGAATTATTTTAAGAAAAGATAAAAATCAAGTAACAGAGCTTGTCATAAGGACACACTCTATAGCCCAAAGTTCTAGAGTGTGGGCAGAAGGATCGCTGTGAGTTTGAGGCCAACCTTGGATGTGCCATGAATCACTCTCAAAAGACCCAAAGAAGAAAGATAAATCAAGCAACAATATGTAAGACATTTGCACTTTAAATTGCAATGAGTAAATAAGTTTAGGTATTTAGGACAGAATGTGTGTCTGATTTTATTTGTGTATATGAATTAAATATAATAAAACTATAGTTCAATTTTGCCAAATAAAATTCTCTTAAATTTTAAATTTCCAAAGAGATACAGATTTGCCTTATAAGTTCAGCGTCTCCAGCATCTAGGTACAGGTATATATTCAACATGAAATATTTATTATGTCAATTAATCTTATATGTGCTGGTCATTATTTCTAGTACATTTTTGGCAATGTAAATTGTGGAAGCATAACATTTTAATCATATATATTTCTTGTTCCATGAAGTAATATATTGAAAAATAGGATGAATATGCTATAATTTTCATGGAAAAAATAAACTATTTAAAGCAATTTTCTTGATAATTTCAGCTAATAAATGTGTATGAAGCTGTATAGCCAAGTAAAAATAGAAAAATTAATGATGAGATTCCAAACTGTGCCATAGATAGCCAGTGTGGCCATGCCTCTGTTTAGGAATAAAACTTGGCTGGAATATAGTTCTACTTATTAATGTGTGTGTTATCTATGGCTATTATTGTACTACTGTGTAAAGGCTGAGTAGATGTGATACAAACTGTGTGGTATTTAAACCCCCAAATATTTACTGTACTCTTATACTTCACAGAACATGTTTGCCATCCTCTAACTTAGGTTATTGGCATGTCACTTTGATAGCTGCAGAAATTTAACTTAGTCTGTGTTATGTTAGATGGTTCCACACACAATGGCAAGTGATTGAGGATTTTATTGACAGATTAGTTGGTTGACAGTCCACTAAGACTATGAAAGGAATTTAGCTGAATATTCACTCATTTTTAATTTGGTATTTTGTATAATAATTCTTGCTAGTATATGTTGGGAGCAGTGAGACCCCAGATCCTGAATTTCTTGTAAACAACTTGTTTTCCCCTGACCTAAGTGCCTACAGCTGCTCTGAGCACGAGACCTTCAGGAGTTCCTGATGGCCAAGAGAGTGGTTTCTGGTGTGTTTGGCTGGGGCGTGGCTATCTCTATATAATCTGCCCCTGAACACAGTAAAGGGGGCATTCTTGGGGAATTCAAGGATATGACCCGTGTTGCTGTCTCTCTGTGTGTGGTTGTGTATTTTAACCTCCTGCCCCTTGCCCGAAGCTTGGTAACTGGGTGCCAGCGCACAGAGCGCAGACACGGGGGGGGGGGGGGGGGGGGGGGGGG